>NC_053152.1:39681400-39988234 GCF_016808335.1 Panicum virgatum
CACATAATCTTCTCACCGATCGAAACAGCCAGCCGCTGCCCCACCATAGCTATCACCCGTCCCTAGAAATACGGTATTGTGGCTATTTTCCCTAATGGAAGTAGCAACCAGAGTGCTACGATTTCCTCCAGGCAGTAGAAGCAGCAGTGCTGTCACGCTTCTCTCCTTCAGATTCATGCTGTCAGATAACCATCCGACGGTTTGCTGACTTCATGGAACACGACCAGTCACAATTGCAATTGAAACTGTGAAATACTAGTACAGTTTCCTGAAGAACCTTGGGTGAATTTGACTCATAAAGATGTTTCTTTTGAACACTTTTCAGCTTGGATGACCTAGTCTAGTAAGCTGATTTGGACTTTGTAAAATGAAGAAAGGAAGCCTACCATTCAAACCAGCAATGCTGGATGCTTATTGCTGATAGGAAGGAACATTCTCCGCAAACGGTCGGTTGGTGCACAGCATGTGTCCTCCCAATTGTTCATAATAACGAATGCAACTACAGATGTCAATTCTTGGATGCATCCATAGCAAAAGAACATTGACCAAAGACTGGAGGAGCATCCTATCATGACTATGCTTTGGTTGCGCCCGCAGGCCACATGGGGAAGCCAACAGGTCAATAGGCCGACAACTTTGACCAGTGATGTCAGATTTCTGAACCCTGTTTTAGACACTGGTACATTATATATAAATAATTAAATACGCACTCTACCTTCTCTTCCTGCAGAAGCAATAGCATCTGGGAAGGCAAGTGTGCTCTTGTAGGCAGTAGCCACGCGCATTACCTTCTCTTCATCTCTATGCTCATGGGCCTTGTTTGATTTATTGGAGCGCTAGAAATAGTGAGTCAAACAAAACCAGTTTACAAAACTAACTTCAAAACCCGTGCTAGGAACCCTGAAGAATCTAATGAGCCTTTTTGACCGCATGATTAGATAATAGATACTGTAGCATCACTGTAGCCAATCATCGATTAATTGCCGTCATTAAATTCATCGCGAAAAGTTACACCCATACCTGAAAATATTTTACAAAAAGACTTTATTTAGTACTTCATTGAGACAAGATTCTTTTTTCGTAATGCTTGCGCTAAGGATTGCCTAGTATAACCAAACACGGCCATGGTTTGTATTGCTAGCCTTTGTTTTTCTCTTTGTCATTATCAAATATAAAACTCACAAATGGTAGGTGAAAGTAAAATTTTATACTTTTATGAGGTATTTTTTTGTTGTTGTAATATTACAAGTGCAACATAGATTTACAATTGTGCACCATTACTGTAGAAAATATTTGTAGGGTGGGTAAAAACTCATTTTTCAGGGTGGATTACGCACCATTACTAGTTTTCGCAGCTAAAAATGTATTTTTCAGTACTCATCTCTAAAAATCTATTTTCAGGATGGGTCATACTCATACTCTCACCCGCTTCTACAAATGCAGTTGTAGGGACGGGTGAGGGTGTAGTCTGCCCACAGTCTCAGTGGAAGTGTCATCGACACAGTTACTAAGACCACAAACTAGGTAATCAAGCCGGAGGAGTATCATGATGATGACACTTCTCTCATATTTTATGACACTCCCCATTTTTTTCTTCATAAAAAAATTGCCACATCAGTAAATTTAATGCTCATGATACTATTATATTACTATGACACTTGCATTGAGATTGGGCTAAATGGACTTTTACTGATCGAGTAAAACAATAACAAAAAATCACCTGCATGTGCAGCAGCTGCTCCGAGCCCTGCTGCTCCCCGCGTCGGCCACCGCGCGTTGTGCGCTGCGCCACCGACGCGCCGCCGTCGGGCCATCGCCGCGCTTCCAGTGCTCGAGCCTCCCGCTCGACGCGTCAAGCCACAGTGGCCCCCGCACTGCCACGTGTCGTCCATAACGGCGGTGCGCGTCCTGTGCTCGTGGCTCGTGCCGCCCGTCGCGCCGTCCGCCTGCTACGCCGCCGTCGCCGCCTGTCCGCCGCGTCGCCGTCACGCCGAGCCGCAGCGTCCCTGCACGGCGAGCCGCTGTCGCCGCACGCTAGCCGTCGAGCCGAGCTAGCTAACTATTAACTATTGTTTAGAACAACCACCTAATAGGTGGTTGTACTGTTGGTTATAGGTGCACGTTGTCTTTAGTTGTAGATCATTATCAGTAACAAACATGATGACATGACAAGGTATTTATAAGAAGAACGAGAGAAGAGATGGATTTTAGCAGGATGAAATTAGGTGTACACTCCCATGATTATGAAACGTATGGAAACTATAACGGAGGGTTACGTTTCATCTTATTTAGTCCAATCCGGTGCATCATAATTAAACTCTATAACTTGCCTATGAAATCATGATATGAAATTGTGCATTGGAGGTATGGTTTAATTCATCAACAACATGTTTTAGATGATGGGACAGGTTTGAAAGCTGTCTCTTGAAACCCTTACCCTTTGTAGAGAATGATTTTAATTGGTGTGTTGAGGTAGCTAATTAGATAATTAGTACTTGCTCCATTCTAAATTATTAATTATTTTTAATTTTCTAAATATATAAATTTTGCTATGCATCTAGACATAAAACATGTCTAAATGCATAACAAAAACTATACAACTAGAAAAACTAAAACGGCCAATAATTTGAACGGAGGAAGTAGTTGGCTAATAACTATTAGGACTATTAGCTAGTACATTTAGATCCACTCTAGCTAATTTTAGCATCTAACTAGAGACGATGGAGCAAGTCCTGCAAACACCATCTGTGCCCGCTTAAAACTTTGACCAATTCATGATTTGTACTATGCATGTGTGTAGAATAAGTAGAAGTAAACAATTATGCTAGAGAAATACTAGAACCCCATTTCGTGTGCACTTTTTTTTTGTTCTAATAATGACACGACCTTTTGAACAACCATTCCTTTTGAGATCTCTTTAAAACCCCTAGTTTACACTATTAACACACTTATGATTAGTTTCTTCTAGAAACGAAATTATTAAAATATTCTTTTAGATAAAGAAAGACATTCGGTGGGAGTTAGATTATCAATCAAATTTAGTTTGACCTAACCAGTTTCGTTTGAAAACTACACTTTATTTTTGCTTCGAGAACAGGTTTTACTCACTGAAAGGTGGGCCACATCTGTCAGTCACTTCTCTCCTATTCCACTTCCCCGTCCTGACTTCGTCTGACGGTACGTGGCCGCTTTTCCGGCGTTCCGCCCTCCGCCGCAAACTCCGCAGGCCGCGACGGTTGCGCGAGCGTGATGCCCTCGTGGATGGCGCCCTCCGCTCCCTAGAAGCGGCTGATAGGGGAGCATCAGGTAAGGAGGCCACGCGCCGCCGGATCTGGCGGTTCTTGGCGAAGATGGTGACATCAACGGTGAGCACCCAGACTATGAGCCAGTGCCTTAACGCATTTCATTTTGCTGATCTTCCAATAATCCAATTGCCTACTGTTACAAATCCATTTTGTGCTCTGACGATCACTGTTGACTACAGAAAAATATTTTTTTTGCGCCTCTAAATTTTGGATGCCGGTAGTAGGATTTGTGACCAGCTAATCGCGAGATTTCGAAAGAAAGGTTAGTGCCGACTAATGATTAAAGGACCAAATGATGCTTAGTAGGGGAAAGAACAGATCTGAGACCTCCATCCCATTCCTGAGGAATCAATACTGAAATTTGCGGTAAAGAAATGCGACATCAAAGTGGTTGGCCGTATCCCCCACTTGCCAATTTGCCATATCGTAAGAACTAAAGGTTAGGTAGAAGAGGATGATGGTTCTTGGATGCATCCAAGGCAATGGGCTACTGAGCAGTGAGCAGTCCAACTGAACATGCAGTCGCCATTGCCAAAGACTTGACTGGTGGCTGGTGGGGTGAAGGTGCAAGTACAAGAACAGGTTGTTTCTTGGATTCATCCATGTCCAATGGGCCATTAATCATGTTCCTAGTGGGGCAAATCAAATTTTATCATTGAACAAGGACCAAGTGGAACTTGGTCCCACACTCATATTCTGATCCACTTGAATACCTTCCCTTTATAAGTGGCAAAAATGTCACATCGCTTCTCTATAACATCCTCCTTTATAAGGTACATTCCATCAGAAAACTTCCTTACTTCAGCTCAGGTCTTGTAGCTTCTTTCCTGATGAAAGGGACAATGAGATTGCTATGGTTATCATTGCTGCTCCTCTGCTCCCATGCTCTGTTGCCTCCGGGCAGCAAAAGCAGCAGAAATGTGACCTCCGATGAGCTTGCGCTCCTCTCTTTCAAGTCCATGTTGTCCGGGCCATCTGCCTTGCTTGCTTCATGGAACACGTCCACCAATTACTGCACCTGGCCAGGAGTTGTTTGCAGCCGTCGGCCACCTGTGAGGGTGGTCTCTCTGCTCATGAACTCCTTCAATCTTTCAGGAAACATCTCGCCGTTCTTGGGCAACCTATCTTTTCTTGAGGAGCTGAACCTTGGTAATAACCAGCTTGTTGGGGAGATACCACCAGATCTTGGTCATCTCGGCAAGCTTCAGTTGCTGAACCTGAGCAAAAATTTGCTGGAGGGAAGCATTCCGGCGACGATAGGCGGATGCACTGAGCTCAAGTTGCTGTGCTTAACCAATAATAAGCTCCAGAGTGAGATCCCCGCTGAAATAGGTAACTTGAAAAATCTTCTGGGGCTGTTCCTTTTCACTAATGCTTTCTCAGGAGAAATCCCTCTATCACTAACAGCACTACCATCTATCAAGCACTTGGCTTTCTTTGACAATAAATTATCTGGTGAGATACCGGCTAGTTTGAGCAATCTTACCAACCTTCAGTTTCTTGGTCTTGGAAAGAACATGCTAACTGGATCCATTCCTTCATCTCTCGGTCTGCTGCCCAAATTATATTGGCTTGACTTAGGATTTAACAATTTAAGTGGGGTAATCCCCAGTTGTCTTTGGAACATTTCTTCTCTAGTCACGTTTTCTGTCCAGGAAAACAGTATACTAAGTGGAACCATACCTCCAAATGCATTCAGTAATCTTCCTCATCTACAGGAGATATACATGGACCACAACCAGTTTCATGGACATATCCCCGCCTCGATTGCCAATGCTTCTGAGTTGGAGCATGTTCAGCTTGGTTATAATCTTTTTAGTGGAATCGTTCCCCCAGAGATTGGAAGATTAAGAAATGTCAGTTGGGTCGAGCTCTCACAAACTTTGCTTGAAGCTAAAGAACCCAAGGATTGGGAATTTCTAACTGCATTGACAAATTGCTCCCGGTTGAGAATGTTAGACATGATGTTTTGCAGGTTTGGAGGAGTTCTTCCAAGTTCAGTTTCCAATCTTTCTACTTCGCTAGAAATACTCTTCTTGGGACACAACCCAATTTCGGGAAGCATACCTAGAGATATCGGTAACCTCTTTAACTTGCAAATTGTGGATTTCGATGAGAACAACTTTACAGGAACTATTCCTTTATCATTCAGTAGGCTTACAAACTTGCAAGGTTTGACGTTACATGGAAACAAGTTAAGTGGGCCGATTCCATCAACCTTCGGAAATCTTACAGAACTAAATAATTTATACCTGGGAGCAAATGGATTCAGTGGTAGGATACCAAGCACAATGGGAAACCTGACAAAATTGTTGGAACTAGATCTTTCAAGTAATAACTTTACAGGATCAATACCGAATGGATTGTTCAACATCCCCACACTGTCAGGATTTTTTGATCTATCATATAATAACTTGGAGGGAGCTATACCGCAAGAAATCGGTAACTTACAAAATCTTGTACAATTCCATGCAGAGTTCAACAGATTATCAGGTCAGATTCCGTCCACCCTAGGCGACTGTCAACTTCTTCAGAATCTCTATTTGCAAAATAATTTCTTGAATGGTAATATTCCATCACGCTTGGGTCAGTTGAAAGGTCTTGAATATTTTGACCTCTCGAGCAACAATTTATCAGGCCAGATACCCAAATCCTTGGGAGACCTTAGAATGCTCTATTATCTTAACCTTTCATTCAATAGCTTTATTGGAGAAGTGCCGTCTGTTGGTGTTTTTGCAAATTTTTCTGGAGTTTCAGTCCAAGGCAATGACAGACTTTGCGGTGGCATACCTGATCTACATTTGCCTCTTTGTTCGTTACAACTACCAAAGAAAAAAAATAAACTTTTGGTGGTACCTATTGTTATTCCTATTGTAGTAACATTGGCCATCCTTTCGTTCCTCTATATTCTTCTAACCAGGCGCAAGAGAAGCAAAACGAAAACCCCTTCAACGATGTTCATGCCAGGCCACCCATCTATCTCTTATTCACAGTTGGTAAAAGCAACAGATGGTTTCTCACCTACCAATTTGCTGGGTTCTGGATCATTTGGGTCTGTGTACAAAGGAGAGCTAGATGGTGAAGATGGTGAAAGTACAAATCTTGTTGCTGTGAAGGTTCTAAAGCTTCAAATTCCTGGTGCAGTTAAGAGTTTCATAGCTGAATGTGAAGCACTGCGAAACATGAGACACCGGAATCTTGTCAAGATAGTTACAGCTTGTGCAAGCATTGATTCAAGAGGAAATGACTTCAAAGCAATTGTGTATGACTTCATGCCAAATGGGAGTTTAGAAGGTTGGCTACATCCTGATGCAAATGATGAGCAAACAAAGCAAAGATATTTAGATCTCACAGATAGAGTAACCATACTCCTAGATGTGGCTTATGCATTGGATTACCTTCATTCTGATGGCCCAGATCCTGTTATACATGTGATCTTAAGCCAAGTAATGTGCTCTTGGATGCTGATATGGTTGCCCATGTTGGGGACTTTGGACTCGCCAAGATTATTGTTGATGGAAGCTCAATTATCCAACAGCCGATGAGCTCTATGGGATTCAGAGGGACAGTCGGTTATGCTGCCCCAGGTTAGCCCAATATTTTCTTCATTTCCTTGTTTATGAATTTGTGTTATTAGCCTTTAATATTCTTTAATTCATTACCAAATAAATCATGTATACTAAGGAACTTTGATATTTCCAGAAGCCAAATTCTGTACACTTATTTCATGTAAACCTTTAGTCTTTCCTGTAATAATACAACTATAACACAATTCTACATGCACATTCTAAGATATCTAATGTTGTCCAAACATTTAATGCAACAGAGTATGGTGCTGGTAATGTGGTATCAACGAATGGAGACATTTACAGCTACGGAATTCTTGTGTTAGAAATGGTAACTGGTAGGAAGCCCACAGACTCCACCTTCAGAGAAGGATTGAGCCTCCGTGAATACGTTGAGCTGGCCCTGTGTAACGGAACGATGGACGCCATTGACATGCGTCTGTCTTTAAGCCTCAAGAATGAATTTCAGGGTGCGGGTGAGGGTAATTCTTCTCACCACAGAAAGACTGACTGCCTGATTGCTCTACTTAGACTTGGATTGTTGTGCTCTGAGGAATTGCCATCCAGTAGGATGTCAACTGGAGACATCATCAAGGAGCTGCTTGTTATCAAACGATCTCTCTTGTAGATGCTTCAAGATGATTCCTGCTGCAGCTAGAGTTTCTTGGATATAGATGATTTGTCAATGTGTCCAGTTTATGCCGCTGGTTTCATCATCCTTTATGTCATACAATTGTTGTACTCTGTTGCTCTGCTAGCTGGAGTCGCAGCAGTTGCAATAATCTATGCATTGTTGATTGTTGAATAAAGTTGTTGAGTCATAGCTGACAAGATGCTTGTCCCACGCATGCTTTCAGGCTTTCAGCAATGAACAAAATGACCGCTCGCGTTCCCTGCGACCGCTGGCAGAGCACGCATAGCTATCTAGGCACCCAACGCAGATATGCTGTTCTCTTCCCTCCTTATTAATTACTTGGTAGTTCCGGTCTCTAGATTCTATTTACCTCCCCTAACTGGCTCTCCTTCTGGTACTAAAATAGCACCCCCCCCCACACACACCCATTTTAGCACTACAAAAACCGACTCCAAATTTTACACTCCAAAACAAATAAACTCTACTAACAAGTTTCAAACATTATACTATGATGAAAGATCCAAAAACTTTGTATATCCACACCTTCACTCCAAATTTATGAACTTTCTATAAGCACGTTATAAACTTTTGTTTACCTAGATTCAAAAATTTGCAATTCCAAACTTTGCACACCTGCGTCCAAAAATTTTGTACTCGCACGTTACAAACTCTATACTCCTATATATAAAATTTTATAAAGTATATATTAAAAACTTTTAAATATTTTTCTCTTGCAATGAATGAAAAACTTTGTATAAATAACTTTGTACATTTCAAACTTTTAGTAAACATAAAAAATATTTGAGATTGGATATGAAAAAGTATCAAACGATATATTCGAAGCACGCCGACCTCCGACTGCGGCATCAACAACCGCGCCTCGTGGGCGACCCGAGCGTCGCAGACCTTGCTCGCCGCTTCCAGGCGCGCAGCAGCGATGCCATCGCTTGCCTCCTTACACTGATATACATTTATAATTTGTTTCTTTATTATTGAAACATCTTTTGAAGGAAAACGAAGACGATCTGAAAGTGATCGGGTGCTTTAGCCTAATAGAAGGAGATTGTGAATTAGGCAATTTAAAACCTTAACTTATAGCTCCAACTAATTTGCACAAAACTTAAACTAAAATGTGCTATCTAAATGTGCAATCACGATTCTTCTAGTGTGAAACTCTCATCCCAAAAAAATTTAGCAATTTATAGCTAATCCTATCAAGATACTATTCTATAAAAGTAAAGTAAAAGCACACAAAGATTGCAATAAATAAATGCGGAAGCTTAAAGGAGGGATGAGAGTAAGCAAACTTTTTGACACAAAGATTTATCCCGTGGCTCGGTTAGCCACAAAACCACACCTACATCCACATTGTTGAAGCACTCACAAAGAGTATCGCTTTACGGCAATCAAGTCTCTTCCGTGAACACAATCACGGTCACCTTGATCCCGCTTTTCACTAAGGAGCTTCACCAAGAAGGGTGGGGTCTCCACGTCCCCCCACAAAGTTGTCGACGCCGCTCCACACCAAGTCGGAGTGTCGTTGACGTTGCCGACAAACTAACAAGGCTCCAAGAGGTCGGCGCACCGAAATCTTCTTTTGGTTCACTCTAGAACCAGCTCACTAGGCACAACACCTTGCTATCTCACTCACTAAAGAGCTAACCTAGTGTCGGGTACCACGATTAGGGACACCCTAATCGGGGTACTAAGATTACTCTAAAACGCAAACACATGATTAAGGCAATTGGGCCCACGAAGGCCCACGGCCTCCTTCCGATCTGAAAGAAAGGAAAGAACTCAAAGAAAGCCCAGCATACGGCCCATTCGCCTCCTTCTCGGGCCCGCGGAACGATCTCCGCCTCGCTCGAGGGCTCCCGTCGAGACCCCTCGACTGCGCCCCGCATCTCCGCCTCGCTCGAGGGTAGCGAACCTACCCTCGAGCGGGAAAATCATTTCCGCCTCGCTCGAGGGCAGCGAACCTACCCTCTAGCGGGCAAACCATCTCCGCCTCGCTCGAGGCCACCCCTCGGCATAAGGGACAAAGGGCGCTGCCGCTCACCCGCCCGTCGTACGGAGGCTTTAAGTGCCAACCACTCCTCCACAGTGCTCAGGACAGACGACGTTAGATCGCCATTCCCCACAGTGGCTGTGACCGGAGTCCCATCCGCCAACTCTGGTCACTGTTCCGCCATCCCGGGCGCTGCGGCGATACTGTGGAACCTGCGACGCGGGACGGGGCGTGCTCGGCACTGCTCCCTGTACTATCCTGCCAACTCCAGCCGTCCGGACTCCACCTCATCACGCGTATGGCCCCAGACCCACCTCCTGCTTAGGAAAGGGTCCGGCGACGCCACGTGCCCCTCCAAGAGGGACGCACAGCATACGCAGCCGGAGTCCCTGACCTCCCCCCTCGAGGGGTCCGGGACCTCCACGCAACCCTCGGACCTCCTTAATGCGCACACTGACACTTTATTAAGAGGGGTCCGGGACCGCTGCGTGCCCTGTCACCGCTAGAGCACGCAGGACCCTGACCTGCATGGCCCACGGAACGCCACATCCGGAGGACTGAACATTCCACAGTGACGACCACACCGCCTGCTGGAGTTGGCAGGACGCCGGCGCAATCTCCGCAAGATCATGGACGACATCCAGGACGACCGCCACGCCCGACGCCACGCCCCACAGTGTACTTCCTACAGTGTCCGACCACTATACCCCCGCGATTCGGGGGAGGACGACAACTTCCACATTCCCCTACTCTTGTACACCGCCCCTCCTTGTGACTATAAAAGGAGGAGGCGGGCTTCCTTTAAGGGGGGGGGGGGCGTTCGGGACATCAGCGACACAGTCATCCGCATTCGCGATCATCGTCACCTCTCAGCACCACTGAGCTCAAACCTTAACCGACTCCTCTTCTAGTGGAGACTTGGGAGCTTCCCTCCCTCTCTCGCCTCGCTTGTACCCCCTACTACAAGCACTCTGGGTGCAAGATAATACAGTGCCCTCGCACACCCCTTTGCTGGACGTACGGCCCCGTGGCCGGAACCAGGATAAACCCGTGCGTTACTGTGTTGCCTCTTGCATCAACATCTGGGACGAGGAAACACGCGGCATTTACTTGTTGGGATCCGGACCCCCGGGTCAGGACACCGACAGTTGGCGCACCAGGTAGGGGCACGCTGCGTGACATTTTCTCTCTTGTTCCCATTTGATTTCCAGGGATGGCGAGCAGATCCAACCCATACCCCATGGGTGTTTCGGATCCACTCCCAGCAGGATTTGTGATCTGGTTCGGGAGTCTCGAGTTCAGAGCAACCGGCAACGGTTACCTTATGCAGCTCCTCTCGCCCAGACGCAACCCCGTCACTCTGACTTCACCAGCCCAGCGCAACAGGCGCTCGGGCCAGCATTCGCGACAAGCACGCGCAGAGCGGCGCCGTGCGTCACGCCCCAGCTCCCCCGCTTGGGTTGAGGCTGGCATGTCATAGCTCAGCATCATGGCCAATGGGGCCACCGCTTCGTCATCACGTGCCTCGGCGCCATCTACGCCAGCACCATCAGCTGCTGCAGCACCAGTGCCTCCCAGGGGGGGCTCGACCTCGCCATCGCCTTTCCCCTTCGAGATGCGAAATGCTGCGACCTACGCCTCTTCAATCAGCACTAGCTTCACCGAGTATGAGGATCTGCTGGGTCATCATCTTCTGTCGATCCGCAGCCTCATCGCGTCGTCTCCTGACGAATCCTACCCCGAAACGGCGAGCTCAATCGCCAACGACATCAATTATTTCATGAACAACTTCACGGCCGAGGAGGCCGAGGACTACTCCGGGGTCCGCGACCCCTACGCATTCCGCTCGTTCCAGCTTGCAACGGCTTATTGCCTCATCTGCTCTGAGGACTCCAGTGAGGGGGAGTACAATCCCACTCGGGAGTGCTTCATGGCAGATCTTGTGGACGAGCAAAACGACAACGCCCTGGGTGACGACGGGGACGGCGGGGTGGACGCGCAGGCGAACCAACCGGTGGTGCTGCCTGCGGCCCCTTCTTCTTCGTCAAGCTCGGCGGCGCGGCAAGCACAGCTGGCGCAGCTCAAAGAGCTCCAAGCCAAGCTCGACGAGCAGCGTCAACAGACCCAGGAGCTGCACACCGCGCTCGAGCAGCAGTGCTCCGCACGTGGTGCACATGCCCAGGCGGCGGCGCGCGTTGCCCGGGAGCACATCCTGGCCGACGACAACGTCGATAAACCTCCGGAATTGAAGACGGCCGGCGAGAAACTCGTTGCTATGGCCTACCTACTCAAAGCCATGCCCGAGCCATCGACGCCTTCGGGACGCAACCTGCGCCGCGAGGCACAGGCACTCGTCGAGCAAGCTGCCGTGCAGCAAGCCGAGAGCTCTGCGTCTCGTATGCGCTCGAAAGACCCGGAGCAGCCCGGTGGGACTGCGCACCAGGACCACGAGGCTTCGGTGCACACTCCACCAGCAGTGAAGGGCAAGGTAGCCGAGGCGCCCGGTGCGAAGGCACCCTCGGTGCACGACCGCATCGGAAGGCCTCCCGCGAGGGAACGACTCCACGACACACGCGGGTACGCCGAAGATGGCGATGCCCGCTACATCGTCGGCAGCGGCAGGAAGTACACCCCTCGGCGGGGTGGACGCTTCGACCCCGAGCACGACAGGGGTGAGTCACCGGAGCCTCCGGGCACCCGGGTGTTCAGCCGGGAGATTCGAACTGCTTCGTTTCCCCCGCGCTTTCGACAACCCACCACCCTCGTCAAGTACTCGGGCGAGACTGATCCTGCAGTCTGGCTCAATGATTACCGCTTAGCGTGCCAACTAGGCGGCGCGACGGAAGATGCGATCATCATCCGCAACCTTCCTCTTCACCTTGCTGATGCCACACGAACGTGGCTCGAGCACTTGCCCGCGGACCAGATCCACAACTGGGCCGACTTAGTCAAGATCTTCGTGGGCAACTTCCAGGGCACATACGTGCGCCCTGGGAACTCCTGGGACCTCAAAGGGTGTCGCCAGAAGCCCAACGAGTCCCTGCGCAACTATGTGCGGCGCTTCTCCAAGCAATGCACCGAGCTCCCCAGCGTCACCCATGTCGAGGTCATCAACGCCTTCCTCGAGGGTACGACGTGCAGGAACATGGTGCACGAGCTTGTGAGAAGCCAACCCGTCAACACCAACGAGTTGTTCGATGCCGCTACCAACTACGCCGCCGGCGAGGAGGCTGTTGGTGCCATCTTCGACGACAAGCCGAGCAAGCGCAAGGACGATGCGCCCGCGGAGGGCAGCGACGTCAAGCCCAACGCCCCCGCCAAGAAACAGAAGCGGGGGAGGAAGGGAAAGAAGCCGGTCCCACCGAACCAGCGCGCATCGGGGCGGGCAGAGGACTCCGAGGAGGCCTTCGCTGCCGCCCCGGACCGCAGAGGACCTCGAGGTCCCCCTCGAGGCGGTGGTGGCCTATTCGACGACATGCTTAAGAAGCCGTGTCCTTACCACAAGGGCTCTGTCAACCACACCCTCGAGCAATGCGAGATGCTCAAGAAGTACTACAACCGCGTCGCGCATCGCGATGAGGACAGGAAAAAGGATGCTGGCGACAAAGGTGGAGATGACGAGTTCCCCCCAGTGGAGAACACTTTCTTCATCTTTGGAGGACCAACGATGAACATGACCTCCCGGCAGTGCAAGCGCGAGCGCCGAGAAGTTTTCTCCGTCACCAAGGCCACGCCATCCTACCTCGATTGGTCAAAGGATACCATTTCCTTTGGCCGCGATGACCACCCCGACTACATCCCGCACCCGGGACGGTACCCGCTTGTTGTCGACCCCATCATCGGTAACACTCGCTTCTCCAAGGTGCTCATGGACGGAGGCAGCAGCCTAAACATCATGTACGCCCACACCTTGGAGCTCATGGGATCGTATTGAACAAGCTTCGCCCCAGCAACTTGCCATTTCATGGCGTTGCACTGGGGAAGCGCATCCAAATCCTCGGCCAGATCGATCTGCCTGTCTGCTTCGGTACGACAGCCAACTTCCGCAAGGAAGTACTCACCTTTGAGGTGGTGGGGTTTCGGGGATCCTATAATGCCATTCTTGGCCGTCCTTGTTACGCCAAGTTCTTGGCCATCCCCAACTACACCTACCTCAAGCTGAAGATGCCGGGTCCGAAGGGCGTCATCACCATCGGCTCTTCGTTCGAGCATGCCTTCGAGTGCGACATCGAGTGCGTTGAGCACGCGGAGGCTCAGGTGGAGGACGAGGCCCTCGCATCCACCCTCGACAAAATGGCAAGCGAGGCCTTGGACTCCACGCACCGACACGCGAGCAGCTTCGAGCCCGCCGAGGGTATAAAAAAGGTGCCCCTTGATCCGGATCGTTCCCGACGACAAGGCGTTGCAGATCAATGCCACCCTCGATAGCAAATAGGAAGTGGTGCTCGTCGACTTTCTCCGCGCCAACGCAGACATCTTTGCGTGGAGCCCCTCGGACATGCCTGGCATACCGAGGGAGGTCGCCGAGCACTCCCTTGATATCCGACCCAACTCCAAGCCGGTGAAGCAGCGCCTGCGATGCTTCGACGAGCTCAAGCGCCGGGCGATTGGCGAGGAGTTGCAGAAACTTCTGGCGGCCGGGTTCATCAAGGAGGTATTCCATCCCGAGTGGCTAGCTAATCCTGTATTAGTGAAAAAAAAGAACGGAAACTGGAGGATGTGTGTAGATTACACTAGTTTAAATAAAGCATGTCCGAAGGTTCCCTTTCCTTTGCCACGTATTGATCAGATTGTAGATTCTACTGTGGGGTGTGAACTTTTATCCTTTCTTGATGCTTACTCCGGTTACCACCAAATCAAGATGAAAGAGTCCGACCAGCTCGCGACTTCTTTTATCACACCTTTCGGCATGTACTGCTACGTTACGATGCCCTTTGGCCTCAGAAACGCCGGAGCTACATATCAGCGGTGTATGCTCCACGTTTTCGGGGATCATCTCAGGCGCAACATAGAGGCATATGTCGATGATATCGTTGTAAAATCTAGGAAGGTAGACGACCTGGTTGCCGATCTCAGGATCGCATTCGATTGCCTACGGGCCAAAGGGGTAAAGCTCAACCCCGATAAGTGCGTGTTCGGGGTGCCTCGAGGCATGCTCTTGGGTTTAATTGTCTCCCAGCGGGGCATCGAACCCAACCCTGACAAAGTCTCGGCCATCACTCGGATGGGACCGATCCGAGACCTAAAGGGGGTACAGAGGGTCATTGGATGCCTAGCATCCCTCAGCCGGTTCATCTCGCGCCTCGGAGAGAAAGGCTTGCCCCTGTATCGACTCTTGAGTAAAAACCGAGCGCTTCACGTGGACCCCCGAAGCCTAAGAAGCCCTCGACAAGCTGAAGGCATCGCTCACTCAAGCCCCCATTCTCACACCACCCACAGACGGTGAGCCCCACTTTCTGTACGTAGCTGCGACAACCCAAGTGGTCAGCGCGGTGGTCGTTGTCGAAAGACAAGAGGAGGGCCATGCTCTGCCCATCCAGCGGCCGGTGTACTACATCAGCGAGGTGTTGTCTGACACTAAGACGCGCTATCCGCAGATTCAGAAGCTGCTCTATGCAGTGGTTTTGGCTCGACGCAAGCTGCGCCACTACTTCGAGGCCCATCCCGTCACCGTGGTCTCGTCTTTCCCTTTGGGAGAGATAGTCCGCAACCGGGAAGCCGAGGGTAGAATTGCCAAATGGTCTATGGAGCTGATGGGAGAAACTCTCACCTACGCCCCCCGCAAAGCGATCATGTCCCAAATCTTGGCTGACTTCGTGGCTGAGTGGACGGACACTCAGCTACCCCCACCGCAAATCCAGGCCGAATGCTAGACCATGTACTTCGACGGGTCGGTGATGAAAACTGGTGCCGGTGCCGGCATCCTTTTCATGTCACCCCTCGGGGAACACATGCGGTACATGATACACTTGCATTTCCCTGCGTCTAACAATATGGCGGAATACGAGGCCCTCCTCAGTGGCCTCCGCATCGCCATCGAGCTCGGCGTCAAATGCCTCGACGTGCGCGGTGACTCTCAACTCGTCATCGACCAAGTAATGAAAGAGTCTAGCTGCCACGACCCAAAGATGGAGGCATACTGCAATGCAGTGTGCCGCCTCGAAGACAAGTTCGATGGCCTAGAACTCAATCATGTCCCGCGCAAGTATAACGAGGACGCCGACGAACTGGCCAAGATTGCATCGGGGCGGACCACCGTCCCCCCGAACATCTTCGCTCGCGATATCACCAAGCCCTCCGTCGAATTCAAGCACCCAATGGAACCGGGCCCCTCATCCGCCGGGCCCTCCGGCGGGAATCCCCCGGCGGACGAGGCCGAGCCCATGGACATTGACTTCGGGACAACCTTCGCGGACGAGGCCGAAGCAATGGAAGTCGACGAGGCCTCCACCTCGCAAGATTGGCGCGTCCAGTACCTTGACAGGATGATTCGAGGGGCCCTACCCTTGAACCTCGCTCAGGCGCGGCACCTCGCTAGGCGGGCCAAGTCCTTCGTCCTGATCGACAATGAGCTATACAAGCGTAGTCCCTCAGGAGTCCTGCAGCGATGCATTCCCATCCCCAAGGGAAAGGAGCTGATCCACGATATCCACGCAGGAGTCTGCGGACACCATGCCGCGCCATGCATCCTCGTGGTAACGCGTTTCGGCAAGGTTTTTACTGGCCCACCGCAGTCGCCGACGCCATCGGCGTCGTGCGGACCTGCGAGGGTTGCCAGTTCTATGCTCGAAAAACACACCTCCCCGCGTACGTTCTGTAGACCATCCCCATTACATGGCCTTTCGCTGTGTGGGGGCTGGACCTCGTTGGTCCGCTACAGAAGGCGCCCGGGGGCTTCATCCACTTGCTGGTGGAGATCGACAAATTCTCCAAATGGATCGAGGCTCGACCCATCGGCAAAATCAAATCCGAGCAAGTGGTTCTATTCTTCACTGATATCGTCTTCAGGTTCGGGGTCCCGAACTCGATTATCACCGACAACGGCACCCAGTTCACATGCAAGAAGTTCCTGGCATTCTGCGATGACTACCACATACGTGTGGATTGGTCAGCTGTGGCACACCCACAGACGAACGGGCAAGTGGAGCGTGCCAACGGCATGATCCTCCAGGGACTGAAGCCAAGAATCTTCAATGAACAGATTTGGCCGAAGGTGGCTCACGGAGCTACCCTCGGTCATTTGGAGCCTGAGGACAACACCGAGCAGAGCCACGGGCTATACCCCGTTCTTCCTCGTCTATGGCGCCGAGGCCATACTCCCCACGGACTTGGAGTATGGGTCGCCGAGGCTCAAGGCATACCAAGAGCAGCAGAACCAGCGAGCCCGCGAGGACTCGCTGGGCCAAGTGGATGAGGCTCGAGACGTGGCGCTCCTACACTCTGCGCGCTACCAGCAGTCTCCACGAAGGTATCAGGCGTAGAGAGTCCGGCACCGAGACCTCAACAAGGGGGACTTGGTGCTGAGGCTTCGACAGGACAGCAGGGGCTGCCACAAGCTCTCACCGCCATGGGAAGGACCGTACATAATCGCCGAGGTGCTCAAACCCGGCACGTACAAGCTGACAAATGAAAAAGGTGAAGTCCTCTCCAACGCTTGGAACATACAACAGCTACATCGCTTCTACCCTTAGAATTCCGAGCTATTTGTACATCGTTTGTACTCGCATTTTCGATTTCCCGAAATAATAAAGAAGTATGCTTTACTTATTTATTTTTGGGAACCTTCCGGACCCTCGAGGGCTCGGACGCGCACGAACACTGAGGTACGCTCGGCTTTACTCTCGGCAAAGCCAAGCCTCCCTCGGGGGCTACTACGGGGGGAACCCCCGAACGTCCCCGAAAATCGCCAATGTTTTTTCGAAATATTTCCGTCTCGTCCTTAAGCTTCTCGTATACTTGGAAAAAACAGACGCGAGGCATAAGCAACTACGGTACGGGGCCGGCCGAGTCGTGGGGCCGCCTACGCCTCCGGGATACGGCACCCCCCTCACCACCCTACGCCTACGTTGTTTATGAACGCGAAATTCCTCACAGAAGTTTATCTAAGTCGCATACGAGAACACTGAAATGAAGTAAAGAAAACAAAGGCTCGAATGCACAAGGCCTCGATGGGCCACACAGTCGATTTAACGAAAATGAATTTCTTATATTCATAAGATACGATTACAAAGTGTGATTACGATAATCACTAATCTATTACATGAGCTTCGAGGCCCAGATTTCCTACAGGCTACCATCCCCCCTTGCGGGTCTTCAGTGCCGTCGAATTCAGCAATGGGAGGGATGTCGGCTTCGAGCTTCTCGGCGAGGATTGTGGCAAACTCCTCCGCGGCTGCGTCGGCTTCGTCCATGATGGCCGATGCAGCGTCCGCATCAGCGTCATCGGGAACGACGTTCCCCAACGACACCCTCTGGAGATCCATGAGGTAGTGTGTCGAGGCCACGGCGAGGGCCCGCAGGACACCTAGGCGGAAGGTGCTCTTGGCATGTTCGGCAATCCGACCGCCTAGCGCGCACAGGCGGCTAATCACCGAATTGCCTGAGACGGCACCCTCTCCCTCGAGCCCTTGGCACACGCTCACGGTGGTTTGCTCCAGCTCAGCAAATTCCACCTGTGCCGCCATGAGCGCGGTGTGAACTGCTTCCTTCGCCGCGGACTCGTCCGCCACCTTCTGCCTCAGCTCTGAGCAAAGGAAATCAATGTAAGCTACGAAAAGAAATAAACCTACGAAAATTCGAAGGTACTTACCCATGATGCTCTTCTGCGCCTCCTCCCTCTAGACTCGGGCGGCCTCTTCGAGCGAGGACAAGGAGTCTTCCTTCTCCTTGAGGGCGGTCCCCACGTTCTGGAGGGCCACCTCCTTCTCCTCGAGGGCCTCGCCCTTTTCCCAAAGGGTTCCGGTGAGCGCGACAACGGCCACCTCCTTGTGGAGAAGCTCGGTCTCCTGTCGCTCGAGCGATGTCCTGAGGCGCCGTAGCTCGGCGCTCTGCGCCTCGGCTTCCCGAGCCTTCACCTCGAGCGCTGTTCGGAGGCGTTGCAGCTCGGCAGCTTGCGCTTCGGCCTCCCAAGCCTTCTGCTCCGCTGCGGCCCTCTGGACATCCCGCTCATTGGTAGCCCGCGCCAAATCCTCCTCCAGCGCCTGCTGACGCGCTCCCAGATCCACCATTTTCGTGTTGGCTTCGATGTTCTTGAGCACTAGCTCGGCGTTGTGCTGCCCGAGCTGGCTCATCTGGGAGTACATCCGGGTCATCTCGGTGCTTTTTTCGCGCGAGATTTCCCTCAGCCGCTGTAAGTGGGAGGGCATGGGTAAAAGCATGTTAAAGCCAAATCAAATCCAAGCAATCATCAGGGGAAAATATTTACCTTGCTGACCTGGTAATCCGTCCCCTGATGGAGCTGGAATGCACGGTCGAGGGAATGTAGGATCTCTTGTCCGACACCGAGCTGCGCGTTCCAGGCCTCCTCATCATCTTGCTCTTTGCGGAGGAACTCCGAGGGGAGCCCGGACGGGATGATCGCCCCGTGATGAGGCCCCTCGGACGTCCCCGCCTCGAGCACCTCCGCGCTGGCCGATGCGAACTCGGCGATGTGCGTGGCGGCGCTTGCCGCAGCAGCATGGTCGATTTCCATCGAATCCCCGTATTCCTTGCTGCTGTCCGGCAGCTCCACCACCGCCACCATGCTCCCTTGCGCCGTCGGCACCGGCACCACCGTGACGATACCCTCGTCCCGGGCCTCGGTGGGCTCCGAGACGGGGGCTCCTTCCACCCCCGGCGCCCCTAGCGCCGTCTCCTCCTCTACGATGCCCTCGGCCTTAGCCCTCGGGGGCTCGAGGACGAGGGTCTCCTCCTCCGCATGGTCGGCAGGGCGCTCCTGCACACCCCCACCAGTTTCTCCTTCTGTAACCGACTGGGTGGCACTGGCCGCGTCGACCTGACCGGCCTCAACTTAGATGTCCGGCCGGGTTGCGCCATCCGCACCGCCCCGGCCGGTCTCCTCAGCGTCGTCAGCCTGAGCGGTTGCTTCAGCACCACTTTGGCTGATGTCGCCCTCCTCCTCCTGCACTCGAGCTTGCTGGGCCGCCTGGGCCCCTCGAGCCGTCGCCTCCCGCAGCTTCGCGGCCTCCGCCACGAGGTCCACGACAGGCAGGGGCTGTGGCGCCGTGTGCGGTGTACTGCGTGCCCCGGTCTTGAGGGCCTTAGTCGGGGCGAGCTGCACTGCGTCCTTAGCGACGGCCCCGGGGCTGGAAATCGAGGAACAAAAGCTGAGGACAACAAGATTGAGAAATCGATCAAACACACAACAGAGATGAATTCCAAGTCTACTTACCCGGATCGAGCGCTCATGCTCCGCTTCCTCGTGGCGCTTCTTCGGGCCCGCGGCACCGCGCCGCCCCTCGAAGACTGTACCGAGGGCGCCCCCCTTGGGCCGGCTTGGTGCCTCGAAGCTGTCAACACGGGCGTCTCCGCGCCCGCCGCAGACTCGTCGCCACGGATCAGCGCCTGGGGCGCGGGTGTCTTCTCACTCGCCGCCGGAGGGGACGACTCCTGCTCCGCCCCCTCGAGGGACGGATCTGCCGATGACTCCGCCGCGGTCCTTGTTTCTTCCGGCGCCACCGGCGCCCCCTCGCCGTCATCCCACCGGTAGGTCAGCGGGGAACTCGCACCCGCTGCCGCCCCGTCGTGCCCCAGAAGGTGCCCCTCGGCGTCCGAGGCCTCCTCCTCCTCCTCGTCCGTGGACTCGGGCGTGGCAGGCCACGGCTTCCCCTCCGCGCGAGCGAACTTGCACGCCTTGTCGTGCTTTGCCTTCCTCCTCCTCTTCCTCTCGGCCTTCGCCTCCGCCGCGTCCTTCCGCCTCTTCAACTTCTCTGTGTGCAGGCAGTTGATCTGGCATTCTTCAGGGACCGGAGGCCTCGAGGGGTGGCACTTCAACCCCTGCGAAGTGCGACCGAGTTGAAGTCAGGGGCGAGGAAAGGGACTACGTAAGACACAACAAATTCGGAATCGAAACTCACCAGAGAAATGTACCCCGCCTCGGGGCACATCTTGATCCTCCAAAGATCCTCGGGGTCGTGGGGGAACTCCGCCACTGCGTACCTCGCTCTCCGGGCGGTGGTGTTGCGGGGAAGTAGCTCGACCGCCGTCCTCGAGCCCGAAGCCTGGCTCCCGGGGGTGAGCTTGTAGATCGGCAGGGCCCTCTCCACGAGAGGGATCACCCTCTGCCGGTGGAAGTTTGCGATGACGGCCGCCGCCGTCAACCCCTTCTTCGCTAGATGCGCCAGCGCGTCGGTGAGGACTTTGAGCTTGGCTTGTTGCGCTGGGGGCGACACCCCCCAGTCCCACTTCGGCGGTCGCTCCCGGAGAACTCTGTTGGTGAACGCTGGGAGCGTGCCGCTGTAGTTCCGATGGTAGAACCACCCTCGGCTCCACTCGGCGTTGTTCGTCGTCATCTTGCTGGGGATGTAGAGGTTCTTCCGGGAGTGACGCACATGGAATGTCAGGCCACCAGCGTGCGCGAACCATTTCAGTTGGCCCCGTGCGTTCTCGACGAAGAGTTCGCCGCAGAACAGATGGATCCAGAGATCCCAGTGCGCTTCTATCCCAAGGTACCCCTCACAGATGGCGACGAAGACCGCCGCCTGCGAGATGGAGTTGGGGCTGAAGTTGTGCAGCTCCGCTTCATAATACTCGCACAACGCCCGCATGAACCTGCAGACGGGGACGCCGTAGCCTCGCTCGTGAAGGCACACGAAGCTCACAACGTAGCCCTGCGGGGGCTTCGGCTCGGTCTCCTCTGGCAGCGGGGAGATCCACACCGGTGCCCCCGAATTGGTGTTCACCGGTAGCAGCCGGTCGGCGACCAACTGCTCCAAGACCGCCACGTTGGCGGAGGACCTCCCCCATGGCAAGGGCTCCTGGACATCCGACATCTCTGCGAGTCGAGGGGGGATGTGGGAATGAAGGCTCCGGGATGGCAAAGGTGCGCTCTCACTCCTTCTTCTTCCTCCTTTTGCTCTTGGCTGCGTGCTCAGGATGTAGTAGAGGCGGAGAAGGCAAAGTGGAATGAAGGCAAATAGCCAGGTAAGCCCAAACAACCTCTTCCTTTTCGCTTTTATTCATCGCGACGGGTGGTTCCGCCGCCACAACCCGAATCTACCGCATTGAATGCGGTAGATTTCGCTATCACTGACTGCTGGGCCCTACGGCCGCAGAGTCTCCGACGCGCGCACGCAGCGATAACTGCGGCACGGTAACCGGAGGGCGCGGCGCGACTGTTGCACTATCCCATCCGTCAGCCGCCGCCCACGCCGCTTCGTCTGCCCGAGGCTGCCGCCTGAAAAGGGGCGCCCGTACCGCACTGAGCAAATCGGGCCACGTCGCCCACAATCAGCGGAAGACCCGCGCGCGTGACCGGCAACTACGCGTCATTCTCTAATCATGATGGAATATTCTTTCTGGGGTCTCTTCACCCTCGAAGGTATCGCATTCCGAGGCCTTACTGATCAGGGGTTCGAAGCCTGGCCCGTCGGGGGTTCGACAGGCGCCCCAGATCGCCAGAGTCAGGGACTACAGGGATGTGCCATACAAGCTACCCTCAAACACGGAGTTTGAGACATCCTACGCAGTGTTCAAGGCCAGTCGAGGGTGCCTAGAAGGGGGATCCCATCGAGGGAGAGCATCGAGCCCTCGGACCCCATTGAACGGGTCCGAGCCCCACCTAGCGAACCTTCGCAAGCGCTTTATGTGACGTGTCCATGGACCACGAGCCAACCCTTATCGAACGGGGCACGGACGTCCGCTTGAACTACCCGCTAATAGCTCACCGAAGCAGCCATAGCTCGCGGTCCGGGCATGGGTAGCATGGTGCGCTTCACCCCTCCTCCCTGCGGAAGGGCGACGAGGGTCGTAATCAAAGTCGAGGGTTCCCCTGAACGCCTTCACATGGGCCTGGGCTCGGGGGCTCCTGGCACACCACGGTTCAGACCGCACCCTCGAATAAGTCGACGACCGTCAATTGCGAAGCTCCACGTGTATAACCAAATCCCCCACTATTAACGCGCGCTCTCCTGATGGTTAAGCTGAACGCCGGGTCGCTGTACCAGCACGGAGAATGCCGAGGGCGGCTGAAAGAGTGCCATTGCCGGCTGAAAAAGACGCTGGACGGCCACCCCGGTGAGGCAACCCAGTGGGGCAACGTTTATAGCCCTTGGACGAGCACAAACTCTCCTCCAAGGCCTCGGGGGCTACACCCGTGGGTGCCCTGATGCGCCCTCGCGAAGGAGACTTCACACATATTCGAGGACTGTAACCCTCTATATACCCCTATACCCTCGGCCAGCCTCCCCGTAAAGGAGAAAGAGACTTCATTGCTCAATGCAAATAAAGATTACAAAGGGTTACCGGTGCGAAGCCATCGAAAGGTACAAACACATTGCCACCTGTGTGGCTATTTTCCCTGTCTTGGGGGGAGGCGAGCGACGAAGAAAAGCACCGAGCCCTTGGCTGACGCAATGGCCAGGCTGCTAGGGATGCGAGGAATAGCCCCCAGGCCGCACAGGTCCAGCGGGATGCTCTCCTCGCAAACTTTCTTCTAGCATCTCCTCCACCGAAGACTATGCGGGGGTCGAGTTGGCGGACAGCACCCTCCGCACCGTCTCCCCGAGAGCAACCTTGTTGCCGAGGGGGACGATGCGAAGAACAGCCGCCAAACCTGGCACTAACGCCATGTCAGGCGCCTCCGTTCCCCTTCAGGCTAGGGGACATCGCAGGAGCAAGACCCCACGGGCCCAATGCTCTTCTGCTGATCCCACTGAAGCTGAGGGATGGTGCGCACGCCCTCTCTGGTCTTCCCCCGCCGCTCGCAAGCATTCTTCTAGCACCAAAGCCTAAAAAAGCCAGACCACCCTATCTGGGGGCCGGTCACGAAAGGCAAAGGAAAACATTAAGACTTAGGCGATGCTGGGAGAAAGAGCAGGGAAGTTGGAAAGGAAGAGGGAACCCCACAACCCCTATTTATGGCTGCGTCGGGCGCCAAGCTTCAAGCCTGTAGAAGGACAAGGGCTTGGACTGCCCGTGATGGCGCAGCACTCCACGAGCAAAGGGTGCCCTCGGTTACCACGCCGAGACACGACCGAATGAAATAAAGCGAAGCTGAGCCCCTGGATGCTAAGCGGCGCAGCATCGGCTCAGGCTGACTGCCCTCGAACGGCGCACCGCAAAGCAACCAGGGAAGCCGGGGCCAAGGCCCTGAGCGCGGGACAGCGCGACGAAAGCACCAGCTGCCAAGCAGCAGGCACCATCGTCGCCCTGGCCCCCCCTCAGCGTGCGGACACGTCTTGTCCCCGTAATAAACAAACAAAGAGGCGTGCGCCTCGAAGTACTCCCCCCGTGGGCGCAATACCCCGACCGACGAGTTGTCACATCCGCCGGGCTGGCGCTCAGGCACGCCTGGAAGGTGCACGACATTGACCGATCACGTTAAGGGAGAAATTGCCGAATTACCCTTTGGCCAAATCCCTTGACTTGACCAAAGCCTCGGGGGCTACTGTCGGGTACCACGATTAGGGACACCCTAATCGGGATACTAAGATCACTCTAAAATGCAAACACATGATTAAGGCAATTGGGCCCACGAAGGCCCACGACCTCCTTCCGATCTGAAAGAAAGGAAAGAACTCAAAGAAGCCCAGCATACGGCCCATTCGCCTCCTTCTCGGGCCCGCGGAACGATGTCCGCCTCGCTCGAGGGCTCCCGTCGAGACCCCTCGACTGCGCCACGCATCTCCGCCTCGCTCGAGGGTAGCGAACCTACCCTCGAGCGGGAAAATCATTTCCGCCTCGCTCGAGGGCAGCGAATCTACCCACTAGCGGGCAAACCATCTCCGCCTCGCTCGAGGCCACCCCTCGGCATAAGGGACAAAGGGCGCTGCCGCTCACCTGCCCGTCGTACGGAGGCTTTAAGTGCCAACCACTCCTCCACAGTGCTCAGGACAGACGGCGTCAGACCGCCATTCCTCACAGTGGCTGTGACCGGAGTCCTATCCGCCAACTCCGGTCACTGTTCCACCATCCCGGGCGCTGCGGCGATACTGTGGAACCTGCGACGCAGGACGGGGCGTGCTCGGCACTGCTCCCCATACTATCCTGCCAACTCCGGCCGTCCAGACTCCACCTCATCACGCGTATGGCCCCGGACCCACCTCCTGCTTAGGAAAGGGTCCGACGACGCCACGTGCCCCTCCAAGAGGGACGCACAGCATACGCAGCCGGAGTCCCGGACCTCCCCCCTTGAGGGGTCCGGGACCTCCACGCAACCCTCGGACCTCCTTAATGCACACACTGGCACTTTATTAAGAGGGGTCCGGGACCGCCGCGTGCCCCGTCACCGCTAGAGCACGCAGGACCCTGACCTGCAGGGCCCACGGAATGCCACATCCGGAGGACTGAACATTCCAAAGTGACGACCACACCGCCTGCTGGAGTTGGCAGGACGCCGGCGCAATCTCCGCAAGATCATGGATGACATCCAGGACGACCGCCACGCCCAACGCCACGCCCCACAGTGTACTTCCTACAGTGTCCGACCACTGCACCGCCGCGATTCGGGGGAGGACGACGACTTCCACGTTCCCCTACTCTTGTACACCGCCCCTCCTTGTGACTATAAAAGGAGGAGGCGGGCTTCCTTTAAGGGGGGAACGTTCGGGACATCAGTGACACAGTCATCCACATTCGCGATCATCGTCACCTCTCAGCACCACTGAGCTCAAACCTTAACCGACTCCTCTTCTAGTGGAGACTTGGGAGCTTCCCACGCTCTCTCGCCTCACTTGTACCCCCTACTACAAGCACTCTGGGTGCAAGATAATACAGTGCCCTCGCACACCCATTTGCTGGACGTACGGCCCCGTGGCCGGAACCAGGATAAACCCGTGCATTACTGTGTTGCCTCTTGCATCAACATCTGGGACGAGGAAACACGCAGCATTTATTTGTTGGGATCCGGACCCCCGGGTCAGGACACCAACACCTAGTATGAACACTCTTAATGATGTGTTAAGAACTAAAGATATGATCACTAAGCTTTTGGATGGCTTGGAGATGTTTTTGGATATGTGTGGGACTTCTAGCAACTCCAGCAAGCTTCAAATGAATGGGAAAACCCATATATATATAGGCCACCAAGTCCATAGAGTCGTCTGTAGCCGTTACCCTTTTTCATGCGAGGGCATCGGTTAAACCGATGGGGTACCGTCAGTTCAACCGGTCACATACAGCTTCAAACTAGCTATTGCGCTTCTGTCTGCTGACGTAGTAGTCGCCGATTAAACTGGTGCATGCACCGCTGCCACGTCGGTTCAACCGGTCCTGATCTTTTTCTTCTCAGCTTCCTGCAGTGCTGACGTCATTGCACCGACGCCTTGCTCCGATGCACCGTCGGTTCAACCGGTGCTAAAGAGTTGGCTTCTGCGCGCTTGATCGACATGCTCTCTAGTCAATAGTACGGTGAATGCACAGATGCCCATTTCTTGACCGTCGGTTCAATCGGTGCCACAGTTATTTCTTAACTTGGTCTTCACACGCTCTGTCCAATACACCGATGCCGTTGCGTCGGTTTATCCGGTGACCACAGGTTAGACCGGTGCATGGTCATCGGTTAAACTAGTGCTACTGTTTCTGCATCCATTTGTCCAACTCGCCGCGACAGTCATTTGGATACATCTCTACAACGAATTGGACACATTGGATTTTATCCATGGGACCTAAAAATCCTACAAATATGATCTCACAAACTTGTTAGTCCCATTGATTATATTGTCACACGATCTAATGAGGCCATGTTCCTTACACGATCGGTAAGAGTTAAATCATCAATCTTTCGCAAAAAAAAGAGTTAAATAATCGGTCATTCTTATTTTTACCACAGAGTGCAAGTTTTGAAAACTAGTACATGTTTGAAAACTACGATCATATCAACCAATCATAACAAGGGCCAAATGCTTACTAGTAACTGCAGGAATAGGCTCCCATAAAGTTATAATCAACAGCTAGTGCTGCGATTTATTTGCAGCAAAAAAAAATGTAACATCTTCTGCAAATTTCAAGTGGGTTGTATGGATAAAATAGGCCATCGAGGGTAAGCACTTGGCTCATCTCTTTTTTCCTTTTCAAACACCTCATGAAGATTCTTGGATGCTTTGCTGATAAGAAAGATTGATCTCTGCACCTCAGTATTTTATTTACAAATTGTTTTCTTTTTAAATGTCACAGTTCGAACTTTTAGGCAACATGATGGTTGGATGCCATGCAGTACATGGTTACTGCTAAGCCAACGAGTTCTAGAACGCTTTTAAGGGTACATGGGATTTACAATAAACATATTGGCTCGAGCAGGACCACTAAAATTGCTTTGGGATAAGACTCGTATCATTATTTTAAGAAGTTAAAAGAGTCTAAGAAGACTCATACAAGCTCATCAGGAATGGTTTTATACAAAACGGGCTTGCTAGTGCTTGGTCGTCCGACGGAACTTTCACATCGGATGCTTTGTTGCAACATCAAAACAAGATATCTGCAACATCGAAAAATATATTGGCGCATCATTAAAAAAATATGTGAGTGCAACATCGAAAATATATTGGTGCAACATTGAAAATATTACCGCCGCAACACAAACACCATGTTTTATGAAACATTTACCATGAAATGTGTGGAAATAATAGTTGCAACATCGAAGATCAGTAGCGTCCGATTTTTCTTCCCCATCCGGACACCTGTGCCTTAGCATTTCCGTATACGAAATCACCGTGGATAAAAGATACGACCAGCAACCTAAGCATCTCTTCTACGGGCAAATGCTCCTAGGACCTCTTTAGCTCCTGCCAATGCCATACACCATAGTCTTAACCTCATCTCCAATGTCCTGCATGATGACACTGGAACTAGGTGAGGTCCCCTCAAACGCACAAGTAACCAATGTTTCCAAATGTCAAATTGGTGACCATGTTCAGCATGAATGGGCTAATCAATTTTGGTAATTTTCTCAATATTCAGTTGTTAGCATATACAGAATGTTTTATGTTGACTGGCATGTGGCAATTGACCAACCACGGCGACCTTCAAAGTTAGAATAAATTCCAATTATTGATGGCATAGGGCACAAACTGAATGCTTTTTGTAAAAGAAAGATGTGAATCCCATTGTTCAAAGTTGTGGTGCTAATTGCAGCACACTCAGAGTGCCTCATTTGCAAGTGGTTGGCTGGTGCGGTGTCCTTATCCATGCCAAGTTGCCAACATGGTTTTGGTTGAGCCCATAGGAAAGAAACATTGACCAGACCCTGGTGGCTAGATTTTTTTTTTTTTTGGGAAACTTCCCTGGTGGCTAGATGAACCCTACGCTAACAACTTCCTAGTTTTTTTGCAAAAAAAGTACAACTTCATAGTTTAGATGCATGTATACAAATAGACAACCTACCCCTTCCTGAGAAAACAAACATTATGAGAAGGCAAAGTGTTCCTGATAACTTCCTCATGGCAGAAGCAGTGACATTGCTCTGCTTCTCATTGTTATTCTTCTGCTCCCATGCTCTGGTGTCTCCAGGAAGTAGCAATTCCACGATCGATGAGCTTGCGCTACTCGCCTTCAAGTCCATGCTGTCAAGCCCATCCAATGGCTTACTGGCATCATGGAACACTTCAAGTCACTACTGCAGCTGGCCAGGAGTTGTTTGCAGCCGCCGGCAACCTGAGAGGGTGGTCTCGCTACTCATGGGCTCCTTCAACCTTTCAGGACGCATATCTCCCTCCCTGGGCAATCTATCTTTTGTCAAGAAGTTGGACCTTCATGGCAACCGATTTGTTGGGCAGATACCTCCGGAGCTCGGTCAGCTCAGAAGGCTTCAGGTGCTGAACTTGAGCACAAACACTCTCCACGGGAGCATTCCTGCAGCCATGGGAGGGTGGACCAACCTCACTACACTTGACCTGAGCAATAATCTGCTACAAGGTGAGATACCAAATGAGGTAGGCACCTTGAAAAATCTTGTTGATCTGAGGCTTCACAAAAATGATTTGTCAGGAAAGATCCCACTGTCTCTGACTGATTCTCTATCTATTGAATACCTGTCTTTGAGAGACAACAGATTGTCTGGTGAAATACCAGTAGCTTTAGTCAATCTGACCAGCCTGAGGCATCTTGACCTTGCAAACAACTTGCTATCAGGAGCTATCCCTTCAGCTCTGGGCAGGTTGTCCAGTTTATCTGTCTTCAACTTAGGATATAACAACCTAACTGGGTTGATCCCCACCTCCCTTTGGAACATTTCCTCTCTAACTGCATTTGCTGTCCAACAAAATATGCTTAGTGGAGCAATACCTTCATTTGCATTCAGTGCTCTCCCACATCTCCAGACAATTGCAATGGACGACAATGAATTTCATGGCTATATTCCCACTTCACTTGCCAATGCTTCTGATGTGTCGTTTTTTCAACTCAGTTATAACCGTTTCAGTGGCATTGTTCCTCTGGAGGTTGGAAGGTTAAGGAAACTCAACTGGTTACAGATCTCGAACAATTTGCTTCAAGCTAAAGAACCTGAAGATTGGGAATTGGTATCCGCGTTGAAAAATTGCTCCCGCTTAAAACTTTTGGACTTGGGCGCGAA
This sequence comes from Panicum virgatum, assembly GCF_016808335.1. Lineage (NCBI taxonomy): Eukaryota > Viridiplantae > Streptophyta > Magnoliopsida > Poales > Poaceae > Panicum > Panicum virgatum. The sequence goes on from NC_053152.1 coordinate 39,710,640, forward strand.
TAAATTTAAAGGACTTCTTCCTGATTCACTTTCCAATCTTTCCAATTCACTAACTTTTCTCTCCATTTCAGTCAATGAAATCTCAGGAAGCATACCTGAAGATATAGGTAACCTCATCAACTTACAGTACCTTGATCTTAGCAATAATTATTTCACAGGAACTCTTCCCTCCTCCCTCAGTAGGCTTAAGAGTTTGCAGTCTTTCTCTGTATATAGTAACAAATTCAATGGTTTGATCCCAGTGACAATAGGAAATCTTACAAAGATGAATTATTTGGACTTCGACTCAAATACCTTCAGTGGTAGGATACCAAGCACACTCGGAAACATGACAAACTTGTTGGCACTAGGCCTTTCGGATAACAACTTTGCAGGGCGAATTCCAATCGAAATATTCAACTGTTGGTGATATGCCCAAGAGCCCATCATCACAATACGGTTTAAAGGCCCAAGTGGATAATGATCAAAGAGGGATTAGGGTTACTAATGGGCCTATGAGATAGAAGCCCATTAGTACGCCATATATATACGAGGGAGGGGCTAGGGGGGCGATGACCTGAGCCGCGCCACCTCCCTAGCCGCCGCCCCTCCCTCTCTCTCGGCCGCCGCCCTTGCCGTGCGTGCGGTGCTAGCACACCGACGCCCGGCATTTCATCCCCGTACGTGTGGACTCCGTGGAGGCGCTGCTGCTGCGACTGCTGCGCTGATCGGCTGCTGGGATCAAGTACGAGGAGCTCGGTTCGTGGGACGTGATCGACTACTCCCTCTACATCGACGCGCGACTTCTTCCGCTGCGCTGCGCGTCTGGTGGTAACGATCTATGATCTTCTACTCGCAAGTATCTTGGGTTTATGCGGTAGTGATGCTAGCGTAGCCTACCCGTTTCCCTACAGTGGTATCAGAGCCATCTTGCGTAGTTTTTTGGTCTGGATCTTTTGCATATAGGCGATATGTTGTTGTAGTAGATTGGATCTATTACTTTTGCACGGTTTGATTAGATCAATTGGTCATAAGGGGTTAAAACTGGAGCGAGTTGATTGCGCGGCATATGACAAAAGATTAGTTTGTGTTCTTTCTCTGTTATGCATACGACATGTCCCTACCGGCTGGAATCACCATCGGGACTAACTGTGTGCATAGTCAGCAGATTGAACCAACAGATCAAGGTCATGTGTAGATGCAGTCTTCTCAAGTGCAAAGTTTGCACGGTCAAGGTGATTGACCTAGTGAAAATTGAGGCATTATGAATGGCTCGGATTTGAGGTGATGCGATCACTCTGATGAGATTTTCATAGGGATTCCATATATGCGATCTGTGTAATTCCGTGAGGTTTTCAGGGCGCTGCCCTGAGACCCGCGGGGGGCGGCTCCCCCCTCGACCCGCCGTTGCTTTCTCGCTGTAGCGGCTTCTCAAGCGCTACTTTGGTAGAACACGTCGTACGCCTAACTTGTTTTTGCAGGGTGTGATGTGAATGGTATGGCCTCAATGTCATGTGATGATGTATGTGATGATTTGTGCGGCCTGCGTGTCGCAAGTTAACACAACCGGGTTGAGGTTGCACCATTATTGTATAACGACCTGCGTGTCGACTTGTGATGTTTGAATCCTCATGTAATTATTTCACTAGCTATTAGATGTAGTAGCTTAGTATCTTTTCATGGAGGCTTCAATCATGATGGCGATGATGATCACCACAAGACAGGACGGATGGCAATGGAGGTCACCTTGGAGCCATGGCGATGGTGCCCATTGTGATGTAAGAGGCCATACTATTCACAATATAATATGATTATATGCTTGTGATGTTTATTTTCCTGTCATACTATTCTTTCATGCTTTTACATATGGTGGATGCTTTAATCATGATAGAATAGCTTCCCTCAGAAAAGGTTGAGTTTTTGATGCCTTTTACCAATAGCTGCACCTATAAATTTTGATCGTTGTGTGGTAGGTTTACCAAAGTAGAGTACCCTCAGCTATCACTTTTGTATAGGGTGGATGTCGGACATTCACAAGCATAGTATTGGTTTACTCAGCAAAGCTATCAAAACAGTTTTGGGCTTTAAGGCATAGGGTTGGGGCCGGGGCATTGGATGCCACCCAACAAACAAGAGTCGCATAGAGATGTGATTAGTAATTTGTTACTTACCTGTATCACTACTTTTCTAGCCGTGATGCTAAAGCTCACTAGAATTTTAGTGATTATGGATCTTGAACCACTATATGTCATTAGAGGGAAGATGACTTTGATATAGTAGGTTGTCTTTTGTTAAATCAGTTAATGAAAGTCTTTACATAAAATTAGTGCTGAAATCTTGCTTTACTTTAATGTTGTAGATCATGTCTGCCAGTAACAATTCCGCTTTCAATTTGCGTTCTGTTCTTGAGAAAGAAAAGTTGAATGGAACAAACTTTATTGATTGGTACCGCAACCTGAGAATTGTTCTCAGGCAAGAGAAAATGGAGTATGTTCTTGAGCAGCCATATCCTGATGATCTCCCTGACAATGCAACTGCTGCTGATCGCAGAGCTTATGAGAAGCACTGCAATGACTCACTTGATGTCAGCTGTCTGATGCTCGCCACCATGTCCCCTGATCTGCAGAAGCAGTATGAGCATGCGGATGCTCATACCATGATCGAGGGGCTGCGTGGGATGTTTCAGAACCAAGCCAGGACTGAGAGGTTCAATATCTCAAAATCCTTGTTTGCGTGCAAGCTGGCAGAAGGTAGCCCAGTCAGTCCTCATGTGATCAAAATGATTGGTTACATTGAGACTTTGGATAGACTTGGTTCCGAACTTCACCAAGACTTGGCTACTGATGTTATTCTCCAGTCGCTCCCGGCGAGCTATGAGCCTTTTATCATGAACTTTCAGATGAATGGCTTGGATAAAACATTGAGTGAGTTGCATGGGATGCTAAAAACAGCAGAGGAGAGCATTAAGAAGAATCCCAATCATGTGATGATGATTCAGAAGGGGAACAAAAAGAGGAAGCGTTGAACGCCTCCTAATCCCAAATGTAAAGGCAAGGAAAAGAGTTCCGGTGGTGAGTCCTCAGGCTCTAAGCTAAAGCCAGCACCTAAGGCCAAATCTGGCCCTACTTCTGAATATGAATGCTTCCACTGTCATGAAAAGGGACATTGGTCTAGGAACTACAAGAAGTACTTGGAAGAAAAGAAGAAGAAGAAGGGAAGTGAGACTTCCACTTCAGGTATAAATGTTATAGAAATAAATATTGCATTATCTTCTAGTGAATCATGGATATTTGATACTGGAGTTATAGAAATAAATATTGCATTATCTTCTAATGAATCATGGATATTTGATACTGGATCGATGATTCACACTTGCAAATCGTTGCAGGGTCTAAGTGAGACTAGAAGATTTGCAAGAGGCGAGTTGGACGTTCGGGTCGGCAATGGCGCAAAGGTTGCGGTGTTGGCGGTCGGCACCTACCACTTGTCTCTACCCTCCGGATTAGTTTTGGAATTAAATAATTGTTATTGCATTCCTGCTTTGAGCAAGAACATTATTTCTTCTTCATGTTTGGAAGAAGTTGGTGATTTTAAGATTGTAATTGAGAACAAACGTTGTTCTATCTTTTGCAATGGTATTTTTTATGCTCATTGTCCATTGGTGAATGGATTATATGTTCTTGATCTTGAGGATAAATCTGTCTGTAACATTAATACTAAGAGGCTTAGACCAAATGATTTGAATCCCACTTTTATTTGGCATTGTCGCTTAGGTCATATAAATGAGAAGCGCATTGAACAACTCCATAAAGATGGATTGTTAAGCTCATTTGATTTTGAATCATTTGACACATGTGAGTCTTGTTTGCTTGGAAAGATGACCAAAGCGCCTTTCACTGGTCAGAGTGAGAGGGCGAATGACTTGTTGGGACTTGTACATACCGATGTATGTGGACCAATGAGCTCAATAGCCAGAGGTGGTTTTCAGTACTTCATTACTTTCACTGATGACTTTAGTAGATATGGCTATATCTACTTAATGAGGCACAAGTCTGAATCGTTTGAAAAGTTCAAAGAATTTCAGAATGAAGTACAAAATCAATTAGGCAAGACAATTAAATTTCTGCGATCTGATCGTGGAGGAGAATATTTGAGCCTTGAATTTGGTGATCATTTGAAGCAATGTGGAATTATTCCGCAGCTAACTCCGCCCGGAACGCCTCAATGGAATGGGGTATCCGAACGGAGGAACCGAACCTTGTTGGACATGGTTAGGTCCATGATGAGCCAAGCTGATCTTCCATTGTCATTTTGGAGTTATGCTCTTGAAACTGCTGCGTTCACACTGAATAGGGTTCCAAGTAAGTCTGTTGAGAAGACACCATATGAGATATGGACTGGGAAGCGTCCCAGATTATCTTTTATCAAAGTTTGGGGATGTGAGGCTTATGTCAAATGTTTGATGTCAGATAAGCTCACTCCAAAGTCAGACAAATGTTTCCTTGTGGGGTATCCTAGGGAAACCAAAGGATATTATTTTTACAATTAGGCGGAAGGCAAAGTGTTTGTCGCTCGCAATGGTGTTTTCTTAGAAAAGGAGTTTCTCTCAAAAGGATTTAGTGGGAGCAAGGTGCAACTTGAAGAAATTCAGGAAACACCCGAAACTGTTTCAGCACCCACTGAAGATCCACGGGATGTGCAAGATGTTGCACAACCCGTAGTTGAGGCACCAGCCCCACGAAGGTCTATAAGGGCACGTCGCGCTACTGACAAGCTCAACCTCCTTATTACGGAGGAGCGCCATGTATTATTGATGGAAAATGATGAGCCCTTGACCTACAAAGAAGCAATGATGGGACCCGACTCCGACAAATGGGTTGAAGCCATGGAATCCGAGTTAAAATCCATGCATGATAATCAAGTTTGGAACTTGGTCGATCAGATTGACAGTGTAAGACCTGTCGACTGTAAGTGGATTTTTAAGAAAAAATTAGACATGGATGGAAATGTTCACATCTATAAGGCACGATTGGTGGCGAAAGGTTTCCGACAAATTCAAGGTGTTGACTATGAGGAAACCTTTTCGCCCGTCGCAATGCTAAAGTCTGTTCGGATTCTCCTAGCAATTGCCGCATATTATGACTATGAGATATGGCAAATGGATGTCAAAACCGCTTTTCTTAATGGACATCTAAGTGAGGATGTGTATATGACACAGCCTGAAGGTTTTGTCGATCCTAAAAATGCTGGGAAAATATGTAAGCTTCAGAGGTCCATCTATGGATTGAAGCAAGCATCTCGGAGTTGGAATATTTGTTTTGATGAAGTAGTCAAAGGGTTTGGCTTCATCAAGAATGAAGATGAGCCTTGTGTTTACAAAAAGGCTAGTGGTCGCGCACTTGTGTTTCTGGTCCTATATGTGGATGACATATTACTGGTCGGAAATGATATTCCAATGCTTGAAGCCGTTAAAACCTCATTGAAAAAGAGTTTTTCGATGAAGGATTTAAGAGAGGCGGCTTATATTCTGGGTATTAGGATCTATAGAGATAGATCAAAAAGGCTAATTGGATTGAGCCAAGACACGTACATTGACAAGATATTGAATCGGTTCAATATGCAAGATTCCAAGAAAGGTTTCTTGCCAATGTCACATGGCATTACTCTAAGCAAGAGTCAGTGTGCTACAACACCTGATGAGCAAAAGAGGATGAGTACGATTCCTTATGCTTCAGCCATAGGGTCGATCATGTATGCTATGCTTTGCACGCGCCCAGATGTTTCCTTTGCTCTAAGTGTTACGAGCAGGTATCAGTCAGATTTCGGTGAACCTCACTGGACAATTATAAAGAGTATCCTTAAGTACTTGAGAAGAACTAAGGATATGTTCCTAATATTTGGAGGTGAAGATGAGCTCCTTGTAAAGGGTTACACCGATGCTAGTTTTCAAACAGACAAAGATGACTCCAAATCGCAATCCGGTTTTGTTTTCTGCCTCAATGGTGGGGCAGTGAGCTGGAAGAGTTCCAAGCAAGATACGGTGGCTGATTCGACGACAGAGGCCGAGTATATTGCAGCTTCCGAAGCTGCAAAAGAAGCTGTTTGGATCAGAAAGTTTGTTTCTGACTTGGGTGTTGTTCCTAGTGCGTCTAGTCCAGTGGACCTCTATTGTGATAATAGTGGTGCTGTTGCACTAGCAAAGGAGCCTAGAACAACTAAGAAGTCCAGACATATACTGCGAAAGTATCACCTCATCCGTAACTTTGTTGAGAGAGGTGATGTGAAGGTTTGCAAGGTGCACACGGATTCAAACGTTGCTGATCCGTTGACGAAGCCTCTCCCACAACCAAAGCATGAGGCGCACATGAGATCTATGGGTATTAGATACTTACATCAGTGATTCTAGTGTGCGTGGGAGATTTTGTGTCATGAGTATGTTTATGTAATGATAAATAATTGTTATTTGTTCCATGGATGATTATTTTACATTGATTATCAAGTATGTGACTTGTTCGTGAAACTCTTTGTTGAAAATGATATGATTCTAAATTATCCCTAGTTTATGTCGTTGTGTGGGACAACAACGACGTTGAGACTAGCACATGCATTAATTGATGATCATGTTTCACGGATCATGGATATGGAGATATCGGATTAATGATGTGGACACATGTTGGTGAACATGGTGTTGGATTGACCCACTCCAAGACAATGTTGGGATTGTTATTTTGTATGTGCCATCAGTTGTTCTTGAGTGTTATACCTACTGAATCCTTAGACCTGAGATCGCCATTGTTTCTCACTGTGTGTAGTGGTGCATCTTGGGGCTGCTAAACGCTACTCCGTGACTGGGTAGTTACAAAAGCAGCTTACAGGTATGTCATGAAACATGGAATGGGATGTGAGCGGATCAAGATGGAATTTGCCCCTCCTAGATAACGGGAGAGATATCTCTGGGCCCCTCGAGATAGTTGGATTTGAAAGTGCATGGCCATGCCAAAGTGATTAAAGAGTTAATCATGATGACTAAAGGTTAGTTATGAATAGAATCCACTATTAGATCGAGAGAATGGTCGAGCTATCACAAAGGTGGCACGCATCTCGCTTTGAGCTTGACTGGTATCGTGTGGCAAAGGGATCGGTGTATGAGTATATCTATGGTTCGGCCGATATGATCTTTATGTGTATTTGTGAGTCACTATGCCCTGCTAGGTGCCGCTATTGACTTGTGATTCGGAAATGATTTCCGATCACGACCACCTACACATGAACCTAACGGGTCACACACTTAAGGGGTTTGGAATGTTGGAAAGCTTGCATGTATGATTGTCTCTAGTGCAAGTGGGAGATTGTTGGTGATATGCCCAAGAGCCCATCATCACAATACGGTTTAAAGGCCCAAGTGGATAATGATCCAAGAGGGATTAGGGTTACTAATGGGCCTATGAGATAGAAGCCCATTAGTACGCCCTATATATATGAGGGAGGGGCTAGGGGGGCGATGACCTGAGCCGCGCCACCTCCCTAGCCGCCGCCCCTCCCTCTCTCTCGGCCGCCGCCCTTGCCGTGCGTGCGGTGCTAGCACACCGACGCCCGGCGTTTCATCCCCGTACGTGTGGACTCCGTGGAGGCGCTGCTGCGACTGCTGCGCTGATCGGCTGCTGGGATCAAGTACGAGGAGCTCGGTTCGTGGGACGTGATCGACTACTTCCTCTACATCGACGCGCGACTTCTTCCGCTGCGCTGCGCGTCTGGTGGTAACGATCTATGATCTTCTACTCGCAAGTATCTTAGGTTTATGCGGTAGTGATGCTAGCGTAGCCTACCCGTTTCCCTACATCAACATCCAAACACTCTCTGGTATCTTAGAGCTATCCAACAACAACTTAGAAGGTCCAATACCTCTGGAAATAGGAAATCTAAAAAATCTTGTTGAGTTCCGTGCATACTCCAACAAGTTATCAGGTGAAATCCCTACCACCATTGGGGAATGCCTACTTCTCCAGAATCTGTATCTCCAAAATAACATGTTGACTGGTGCAATTCCCTCTTCCCTGAGTCAATTGAAAGGTCTAGAGAATCTTGACCTCTCAAGCAACAATTTATCAGGCCAGATTCCTGAGTTCCTTGGGAACATTAGCATGCTCTATTATCTAAACCTTTCATTCAACAGCTTTGTTGGAGAAGTACCAAGCTTTGGTGTTTTTGCCAATGCTTCTGGAGTCTCAATTGAAGGAAACGGCAAACTTTGCGGTGGCATACCTGATTTACATTTGGACCCATGTTCTTTGAAATTACCAAAGAAAAACCATAAACTTCTGGTGGTACCTATTGTTAGTTCTCTTGTTGCGACAATGGCCATCCTTTTGTCGCTCTACATGCTTCTGACGAGGCGCAAGAGAAGTAAAACAAAAAACCCTTCAGAAACTTTCATTCAAGGCCACCCATTGATCTCATACAATGAATTGGTAAGGGCAACAGATGGTTTCTCAGATGCCAATTTGCTGGGTTCTGGATCATTTGGGTCTGTATATAAAGGAGAGCTAGATGACCAAGCTGCTCAAAGTACGAATCTTGTTGCTGTGAAGGTACTGAAGCTTCACACTCCTGGGGCACTCAAGAGTTTCATTGCTGAATGTGAAGCATTGCGAAACATGCGCCACCGTAATCTTGTCAAGATAGTTACAGCCTGTGCAAGCATTGATGCCAGAGGGAATGACTTCAAAGCAATAGTGTATGACTTTATGCCTAATGGGAGTCTGGATGGTTGGCTGCATCCTGACACAAATGAGCAAACAGAGGAAAGGTCATTGGATCTCATGGAAAGAGTGAGCATATTGCTTGATGTAGCTTATGCGTTGCAGTATCTTCATTGCGATGGCCCTGCTCCTGTAGTACACTGTGATCTCAAGTCAAGTAATGTTCTCTTGGATGCTAATATGGTAGCCCATGTTGGAGACTTTGGACTGGCTAAGATTATTGTTGAGGGAAGCTCAAGTGCCCAACAGTCAACAAGCTCGTTGGGATTTAGAGGGACAATTGGTTATGCTGCTCCAGGTTAGCCTGTTTCCCACTTTCCTTTGTATATGACCTGTTTATTTGTCTTCATTGCACCTTAATCTATTATAAAATAAAACATGCTTCTTATAGATTACTTGTAGAGATGAAACTGAGTACTGATATAGTGATATGTCATAAATCTGTATCTCATATTCTGAACTGTGCATATCCAAACTTCTCTAATATTTTCCAAAATTTAATGCAACAGAGTATGGTGCTGGAAATGTGGCATCAACAAATGGAGACATTTACAGCTATGGAATTCTTGTGTTAGAAATGGTAACTGGGAAGAGGCCCACTGACAGCATATTCACACAAAGAACGAGCCTCCGTGAATACGTGGCGCAGGCTGTACATAACAGAACATCAGATGTTATTGACACGCGTCTGTATTTGAGACAGAATGACGAACTTCATGATGCAGGAGATGCTTTGTTTGAAAGGAATATTGATGGCCTGATTTCACTACTTAGACTTGGACTGTCTTGCTCTGAGGAAGTGCCGTCTAGTAGAATGCCAGCTGAAGATATCATCAAGGAGCTTCTTGCCATCAAAGAAGTTATCCTGTAGGGAAAGCAAAACACTCATGAGGTACTTCCCTACTTGTAGATGTTTCACTTTGATCTCTGCAGTTGAAATTTCCAGCAGCTTAGAATTGTCGAATGACAGACAGATGGTATGGTCATTCCATAATCATGTTGCATGATACGCCAATATGATACCTGTTCCTCGTTGAACTATTTGTAATGTGAATGCTGCTGTCTAATAAGTTACTTCGTTGAATAATCTACTTCAGTGTGAATGTAACTCTGCGCTATGCTGTTGGTAATGCATTTGCAAACACATATTATTTGAATTACTATGTTTGGAGATGTCTGTCACAATAGCTGATAGTACGATCATGTGTTATTTATGAGGTCATCTTACAATCACTAATTGGAGGCTCTTTTAGAGCCTCCACATGAAGCAACATATGATTTTAGATGAACACTCTTAAGAAAATATAGAAATTCTATAAATTCTCACAAAAATTAGAAACATCTTGCTATCAATTCAACAACTATAATTATAATAACAATCAGATATGTTATCTCTCCTAATAAATTACTTTAATCTATGAAAATAGATTAAAGTAACTCCTAAACATGTATCTAAATTACTCGTCTCTGCCATTATAAAAAAAATCTAAAGTAATCCCCTAATCTTTATGTAAATTACCCACCTATGCCATTATAAAAATAATACAAATACCCCCCAATTTGCATATAAGTTATCCAATTATATCATTATTATTACAAGATAAATTACTCCTAAATCTGAATCTAAATTATATAATTATAATAAAATATTAAAGTGCACAAATATAAAATTCTAAATTACTATTTCGATATATGCCACCATATATTCATATAAGATGGAAGAGTAAAATACCAATTCACAAACAAATAGTTCAACTAAATATATATCGAAGACATATGAAGGTGTGATGCAAAATGAAATCTATTGTAACTAGATAATAAAAAATATATATTAAAAGTATGCGTTAGAATATTTAATAGATGAAAAGGATGTGAGATAGATAATTATAGTTATTGACCTGATTTTTATATTAATTCTAATTAGTCCGTGCGGGAGGACATGTTGGTAGACTTAGTTGATGTAATGCGCAGCTCAAATATATTTCTTTTTGCGAAAAACTCAAATATATTTCACTAAACCCAAACTTTACACTGCTAATACATTTATAATGTAGTTTTTTGAAAAAAATATTATTATTGAAACGTTTTTTTAAGGCAAACGAAGACAATCAAGTAGGAGTTAAATTATCAATCAAGCGTAGCTGCGTAGTCTAACCACACACGTTTGAAAACTAGTACACTTCGTTTTTTTGGGTTATTTATATTAGCTTTCAAGTTGGAGATATACTACTATAATTTATTAAATTGGAAATATACTATTAGAATATCTCTTTTCTCTTCTTGAGCCCACCCGCAGGTTACCCGTACCTTGTACTTTCCCGTACAGACGTATTTGCCCCTCCCCCATCGTTACTTGGCCTGCCCGTGCACCCTCCCTCGATCTCCAGTTTGCGTCGTCTTCCCTGCAGGTTCCATGGCGCCGCCGTCGGGACCCTAGCGGCCGGCCGCCCCCGCCCGGCTCCCTGGCCGCCGCCGCCGCCCAGTTCCCCTGCAAGCAGCCGCCCAGTTCGTCGTCCGGCAGCGGCAGGCCGCGCAGCAATAGTGCCTCTTCGTCGACGGGCTCGGCCTTGGGGCTGCAGAGCTGCGAGGTCGTTGGCCCGGGCTGCCTCCTGCTGGGTCCCTGCACTCAACGAACGAAGAACAAAGGGGACCAGCCAATAATTCAGAAGTACATTCCGTGGGCCTTGATAGAATTCAGAATGGAAAAATGCAGACATCAGAATTCAGATTGCAAAGATGCAAATTACAGCTTAGTACTACTAGTAGTTGGGGGACAAAGGTATTGCCAAACGGATAAGAATGCTGAATGCATGATGACATAGCAGCAACTTTGTGTGGAATGATTTTGTAACAAAAATGTCGTTTCTTGATATCAGTAGCAAAATGCAGTTAAAGACCAAGGAAATATCAGTAGCAAAATGCAGTTAAAGGCCAAGGCCCCAAATAGAGGTACTTCTTGCAGTTCGCACAGCCTATATCCCGGCCTCCCACTTGCCATTGCGGTGGTGCCCTGCAAATCCAAAGTTCTCATCAGTTCTATTAGGGGCAGGAACCTGCAGGGACTGGCCAGGGAACCAAGCGGCGACAACCAGGGAACCAAGCGGCGGCTGGTAGAGAACTGGGCGGCGTCGGTCACAGGGAGCAGGGCGGCGGCATCAACGGTTTGCAGGGGAACTTAGCGGCGGCGGCCAGGGAGCCGGGCGGGGGCGACCGGCCGCTACGGTTCCGACGGCGGCGCCATGGAACCTGCAGGGAAGACGATGCAAACTGGAGATCGAGGTAGGGTGCACGGGCAGGCCAGGTAACGATTGGGGGAGGGGCAAATACGTCTATACGGAAAAGTACAAGGTACGGGTAGGTACGGGTACCTTGCGAGTGGGTCAAGAGGGGAAAGAAGTATCCTGATAGCGTATCTCTAATTTCGTGAATGGTATCTATCCAAATAATTTTTTTTTGCCGGAGAGCAAGTTTTGGGCACTGAAAGGTGGGCCTCACCTGTCAGCCACCGCTCTCAGCCTCTCCTGTTCCGCTTCCTCGTCCTGGCCTGGCCCCAACAAACTCGCCGCCGCAGACGTCACCGCGGTTCTGCCGCCGCCGCAAACTCCGCTGGCCGCGGTGGCTGGGCGAGCGTGATGTGCTCGTGGACGGTGCCGTCCGCCGCCTAGAAGCGGCTGATTGGGGAGCATCCGTGAAGGAGGCCACGGGCCGCCGGATCTCGTGCTTCTTGGCGAAGATGGTGGGATCGACGGTGAGCACCCAGACTGCGAGCCACTGCCTTACTGCATTTCGTCTTGCTGATCTCCCAATTTGTTTATTCGTACGAATCCATGTTTTGCTCCGAAGATCATTGCTCACTGCATTAGAATGATTTTTTTTGCCTCTGCAATTTGGACGCCGGTAGTAGGATTTTGAGTTTTTGACCAACTACTAGTCGTCGCGAGATGTGGAAAGTAAGGTTAGTTCCTACCAATGATTACAAGGACCAAATGAGGCTTTGTAGAGGAAAGAACAGATCTGAGATCTCCATCCCATTCCCCAGGAGTCAGCGCTGAAATGTGCGGTGCAGAAATGTGACATCTTGATCAAGTGGCTGGCTGTGTCGGCCACATGCCAATTTGCCATATAATAATCACTTGAGCCTATGTAGACGACGAAGATGATCAATAGGCTACTGTACACGCAGTCATCAAAGACTGGATTGGTGGCTGGCCGACCACCAGAGGCCAACAAATTCCTGGTTTCATCATGGTTTCCAGTGTGAGCAAGATCAGTTGTGGCTATGGGTAGAGGAACAGGTCAAAAGAGGGAACTGTTTCACACTCAACTTGCAATCCTTCAGTAGTGAAGGTGCAAGGACCGTGTGTTTATAAGTAGCCCATCTGAGTCTATGGCATTGCACATCCGATCCATCATACCGTTGCTTCCAACTTTACATCTGTCAAAACACTTAGCTGTATTTAGTTCAGGTCTTGTGGCTACTGATCCTCATGGGAGGAGTAACTTTGTTCTTCTGCTTCTCCTTGTTGTGCGTCTGCTCACATGCTCAGGTCCCCTCAGGCATCAGTGGCAATGCCATGGCTCAAGATGAGCTCGCTCTTCTCTCCTTCAAATCCATGTTGTCTTCAAGCACATCCAACGTGTTGGCTTCCTGGAACAAGTCTGGCCATTACTGCAATTGGCCAGGAGTTGTTTGCGGCCGTCGGCACCCCGACAGGGTTGTTGCCCTACGCTTGGGTTCCTTCAACCTGTCAGGGCACATCTCACCTTTCCTGGGAAATCTGTCATTCCTCCAGAAACTGGACCTTCGCAACAACCAGCTTGTCGGCCAAGTACCGCCGGAGCTTGGTCGTCTCGGCAGGTTCCAGGGTTTGAACTTGAGCACAAATTTTCTCCAAGGAAGCATTCCTGCAGCCATGGGAGGATGCACCAACCTCAAGGTGCTGGACCTGAGCAGTAACAAACTCCAAGGTGAGATTCCAGCTGAGCTAGGTTCCCTGAAGGATCTGATTAAGTTGCGCCTCCATAAAAATGGTTTGTCCGGAGAGATCCCTCGATACCTTACTGATCTGCAGTCGCTCAGATTCTTGTCATTGTATGAAAACAGATTATCAGGTGCCATGCCACCTACTTTTGGCAATCTCACCAGCCTCCAGGAGCTTGACCTTGAGGGGAACATGTTATCGGGAGCTATCCCTTCATCTTTGGGCTTGTTGCCCAGTTTATCTTGGATCAGCTTGGAGAATAACAACTTCAGTGGATCAATCCCTGATTCAATTTAGAACATGTCCTCTCTAACAGCGTTCTCTGTTTCAAACAACCAGCTGAGTGGAACAATACCTCCAGGTGCATTCAATGCTCTTCACCGTCTCGAGTCCTTAATATTGAGCAATAACCAACTTCGTGGATCTATCCCTCCCTCCATATATAATGCTTCCAAGATAAATTTACTTCAGCTCACCGATAATTATTTCAGTGGTACTGTTCCTTTGGAGGTTGGAAATTTAGGAGATATCAATTGGCTCCAACTCTCTGGAAATTTACTTGAAGCTAAAGAGCCAAAGGACTGGGAGTTCCTGACAGAATTAGTGAATTCCTCGCAGTTAGAATTTTTGCTGCTGGGTAGCTGCAAGTTTGGTGGAGCACTTCCTAAATCACTCTCCAATCTTTCAACTTCTCTACGGTTTATCTCTCTTTCACACAATGCAATCTCAGGAAGCATACCAAGAGATATAGGTAACCTCATACCAGGAAAATGTAAATTTTTCATGTGGTTAGTGGCACATGATAGATGTTGGACGGCTGATCGACTTGCTAGGAAAGGGCTCCCTCACCATGAGCACTGTCTTCTCTGTGACCAGGAGGAGGAGACAATCAACCATTTGCTGCTGCACTGTGTTTTCTCGCGAGAGGTCTGGTTCAGGGTGTTACAGGGGCTTGGTTTGCAGGCTGTAGCCCCACAGCTGACTGAAACCTCCCTGGAAGATTGGTGGAACACAGCATGCAGTAGGGTTGAGGGGCCGGTCAAAAAGGGGCTCAACTCAGTTATAATACTAGTGGCTTGGTCGCTGTGGATTCATCGCAACCGTTGTGTGTTCGATGGTCTGCAGCCCAATCTGTCTAGAGTCCTTTCTTCCATCAGGGAGGAGCTGCACTTTTGGGGTATCGCTGGAGCTCGAGGAGTTTCCCACCTCCTCGCCCAGCTGCCAGCCGGTTAGCTGTTTAGTCCTGGTCTTGGGTCTTGTTTTTTAGTGTTTAAGCTTTAGTAAGTCCTCTTGTATGTTAGGGGGTTTGTTTCTACAGGTTTGTTTTTCCCCTAGGCGAAAAACCTAAACCTGTGCTGTTCTTTGGGTGTTCTCACCCATCTTCTTCTTAATATATTGATGCGCAGATCTCCTGCGTGTTCGAGAAAAAAAAGGTAACCTCATAAATTTACAATTTCTGGACCTCCGATTCAACTCTTTCAGAGGTTCTCTTCCATCTTCCTTTAGCAAGCTTAAAAACTTGCATACTTTCTCTGTAGCACTCAACAAAATGAGTGGGTTGATACCAATGGCCATTGGAAATCTTACAGAACTGAATCAGTTGGAGCTTGTAGGGAATAGCTTTAGTGGTATGATACCAAGCACAATAGGAAACCTGACAAAATTGGTGGGACTAGGCCTTGGAAGTAATAACTTTACAGGTCCCATTCCAACTGAAATATTCAAGATCCGCACACTCTTCTCATATTTTGGATGTATCCGATAATAACCTGGAGGGATCAATTCCAGATGAAATCGGAAAATTGATAAATCTTGTTGAATTTCGTGCAGCGTTGAACAAATTGTCAGGTGAAATCCCAAGCAGCCTTGGCGAATGCCAAGTTCTCCAGAACCTCTATCTTCAAAATAACATGTTCAGTGGAGGTATCCCATCACTCCTGGGTCAACTGAAAAGTCTGCAAATTGCTGACCTCTCGAGCAATAACTTGTCAGGCACTACATTCTTCGGTACCTTTGGAGTTCTTGATTATCTAAACCTTTCATTCAATAGCTTTTCTGGGGAACTACCAACAATTGGTGTCTTCGCAAATTCTTCTGCCATCCCTATCCAAGGCAATAGCAAACTTTGTGGAGGCATACTTGATCTGCATTTGCCTTCATGTCCCTCAGATATACCAAAGAAAAAGCATATGCGTCCCGTGATTCCTATTGTTATTTCTCTTGTTGCAACCGGATTCATCCTTGCATCAGTCTATATGCTTCTAATCTGGCACAAGAGGAAGAAAACAACAATGCCATCAACAACATTTATGCAAGGCCACCAATTAGTCTCTTATTCACAGTTGGTAAAAGCAACTGATGGTTTCTCGGAAGCCAATTTGTTGGGCTCTGGGGCCTTTGGGTCCGTCTACAAAGGAGAATTAGAAGGTCATGTGGGCGAAAGCACAAATCTTGTTGCTGTGAAGGTGCTGAAACTTCAAACTCCTGGGGCAGTGAAGAGCTTTGTTGCTGAATGTGAAGCACTGCGAAACCTGCGACATCGAAATCTTGTCAAGATAGTTACAGCTTGCTTGAGCATTGATTATAGTGGGAATGACTTCAAAGCAATTGTGTATGATTTCATGCCCAATGGGAGTTTAGAAAGTTGGCTACATCCTGACACAAATGGGCAAATGGAACAGCAGTTCTTGAATCTGCTAGAGAGGGTTAGCATACTACTCGATGTGGCTTTTGCGTTGGATTATCTTCACTGTCATGGTCCGGCACCTGTTATACATTGTGATCTAAAGTCAAGTAATGTGCTCTTGGATGCGGATATGGTAGCCCATGTAGGAGATTTTGGACTAGCTAAGATTCTATATGAGAACAGCACAGTTTTCCACCAGTCAATGAGCTCTGTGGGAGTTAGAGGCACAATTGGTTATGCTGCCCCAGGTTAGTCTTCACATTTATTCTGCTCTAAATTTTAGCTTCTTGCCCTTTTTATTTTCTCCCTAGTCCTTTATCAGACAAATTAAATTTTGCAGCTACAGAAGCTTCTAGAGGTGTTGCAACTTTTTCCCCTATAATATGTGACTTAGCCTTAAAAGTTTGAACTGTAAATTGTCATAAAAAGGTCTTAAGTTTTGTAAACATTTTATGAAAACAGAGTATGGTGCCGGAAACATGGCATCGACGCATGGAGACATCTACAGCTACGGAATTCTTGTGTTGGAAATGGTGACTGGGAAGAGACCCACTGACAGCAACTTCACAGGAGGACTGAGCCTTCGCGAGTATGTTGAGCTTGGTCTACAAGGTAGAGTGCTGGATGTTGTTGACACCCATCTCTCTATGAGACTGGAGAATGGGTTTCAGACTGCCGGTATCTTTTCACCTGAAGCTAAGATTGATAGCCTGATTTCACTGCTCCGGCTTGGAGTTTCCTGCTCTCATGAAACACCTTCGAGTAGAATGTCAACTGGAGAAGTTATCAAGGAACTGCACGACATAAAAGAATCTCTCATGCAGGGAACAATAACATCATGAAGCAAGGTGCTCCATTCATGGATGCTGCACGGCCATAGAATAACCTGCTGCTGATCCGTGACGAAGGCGTCCTAATGTCCTATGGAGTCTGGATCAAAGCCAGAGCAAAGGGCTTAGGCGGCTTTGTGGTCTTAGTGTTTGCACTTTTGGGGCCTCGCGTCGTATAAATTCTATGTTTTCCTTCTTAATGTAATACATATACGCATGTGTATTCTAGGAAAAACGAAGCTGCTTTTGAGGCTGACGCAAGAGTTTCACACTAATTTGTTTGGGGTTTTACTGGAATCAGTATTCCTGCAGCAATCGTACTTGTTTCTAACCTCGTCTAAGCCCCAGGCTTCAAGTTCTCCAACATTTGTGTCTGCAGTCTGCACTTGAAACTGGAAAAACAAGTGCAGACTGTGCCCCAGCACTCTGCAGTTCTGCAGCGTCATCCATCCATGATCCATCCATCCTATTGGATTTTGCCTGCAGAACCATCTCTCCACCTCCAAGTGGCTTCTACCGTTTACCTGAGTGATTCACGCGTTCATTTCTTGATATGTGGTTATTGCTGGCCACTCCTGGTATGTGTCCTCTTCTCTTCTTTCTTGAGATTATTTGCTGTGTCGTTCAGAAAAGAACATTACTTGAAGCTAAAGATCCACAGGGATGGGAGTTTAGGGGAGAGTCCACATGTTACTGTTTGTGTGAATTAATTAACTGATGTAATGGATGGAAGTGTCAAATAGGGAATGAAAGTTGAACTTAGTGTTAAATAGAGAAATTGAAAATTTTCAGTGTCAAATAAGGAAGCCCACTTTT
Source organism: Panicum virgatum (assembly GCF_016808335.1). Classification (NCBI taxonomy): domain Eukaryota; kingdom Viridiplantae; phylum Streptophyta; class Magnoliopsida; order Poales; family Poaceae; genus Panicum; species Panicum virgatum. Next base: position 39,728,692 of record NC_053152.1, read on the forward strand.
ACCGGTGTCAAATAGGAAATTTTCTCTTTTTTCGTAAGGAGGCTTTATTAATTTTCATGAGCATAACATTGAGTTGTTATAAAGCCTTGAAATTACACTTCCAACCTTTGGATAGCGAGAGATGCGCATAGCCTGAATATAAAAAATATATCTGAAACAATCTAATGATAATCAATCCATAGACTAGACCGCTGCCCATGTGCTTAGGTAAAAAAACTCATGGCCACTTGTGCCAATCATAGGGATGCCACAACAATCAAGTCATGTGAAGCTGGCTTCTGCAAGATAGCCGTGCGAAGTCAGTGTATAATAAAAAAGATAATCTACAATGGAGAAGTATTATGTTTTTTTTTCAAAGACTATGCTGTGTTCGCTTGGCTTGTCAGCCAACCAGCCAGCAGTATTGTTCTCTCATACTAAATCAGCACCAGCTACCAGCCAGTCAACAGTACTATTCTCTCATAACAAATCAGCACCAGCCATCAGCCACAGCCAAGCGAACACAGGCGTAGCACAACCATAACGTATCAGTCCTTATTAAAATAATTTATTGACTGCGCTAACTTTATGAATTGAGATAATGTGCTTTTGTATACAATGTTCCGGTAATTTGCTTGGTAATGTGCTTGTATACAACCAGTGAGTGCTACAAGCACATTACCGGAACATGGAGCTGAATTAAACTTTAGGCCTTGTTTAAATGTGGGAATTTTAAAAGATCTCTGCAGTAAATTTGTGATATATATCCTGTGAACGGGAACTCAGAACAGGACCTTAACATGCAGTTAGCAATACAAGTAACTGAAAAGGCCTAATGGCCTATCCACGCTCCCATGTTCTAATCTTGTTTAATTTCATGAATAATCCAAGGTGACTTTTTGAGTTGTGACCATCTAAACACGATGTTCTTGAAAAGTTAGAAATGGGTATACCATCCAAATAGAAAGTGGATGGCGGGCAAATTGCATATACCATCATATCCAAAAGTGTACTTCTGATTGCACAAACCAAATGCAACATGCCTAACAGGTAGGCGGCTGGTGGGTCGTCTCTGGTACCATGCCAGTTTGTTATATAATTAGCGTTAATGGTGTGATTCAATGATGGTGACTCTATAGTATAATATACACATTTGTCATCTCAAATATTGTTTTTTAGATAAAGGAAAAGTAGTTGGGGCTGTTTGCATTGCATGGCAATGCATACAGTCAAAGGTACATATTACATCATTCTGGTCCATGAGTTGAATGTGATAAATAAATGGTAACAAAAACTAGCTACCTACATGCGCCATCAATCAGATTGCATATGATAAAATCTTCATCCATTCTTGGCAAAAAGCTCCATGATCACCACCTTCATTATATGACATGCCTTCATAGTATCCTCTCTCTCTGATTCGTTTTGCAACAATATCTGGTATCTTAGTCTGTATGCATGAGCCAATGAAAAGTAACTGTATGTACCGTATCCTCTTGATTCTCGAATATGGTATTCAAGAAAATATATCAATTCATCCTTTCTTTCCAGGGAAGAAAGATTACGAGAAATTCAAGCAATCAAGCACCAGGATTTGGACCATGGCACATAGGAGAAATGGCGGCTGTGAAGACTTCCGCAGATCGGAATGTATGTAGGCTAATTTGATCAAAGCTTCGTAAAGGAAAGAAGGAATCATGAATGTTGATTGCTTAACCGAATGAACATCCTCTAGCAAGTGGTTGTTTGGTTCATAGCATGTGTCCTCCCACTTGCCAATAGGCATTAATATAAGTTTGAGATAGGTGCCAGCTTGAAAAATCTTCTGGAAAGATTGACTAACGGCTGGTGGATATAAGAGATTTGGCAATGCTACTCTCTGATTCAGGCATAGGATATAAGTATGAACCACATCGTTGTTGAGAGTGCGCTAGTGCATACACACTGGTAGCCACTTCCTCATGACCATGACAACAGGAGCTATAGCATTGTTCTGCTTCTCATTGTTGCTCTTCTGTTCCTATGCTCTGGTGTCTCCAGGGAGCAGCAATGTCACAGCTGATGAGCTTACGTTACTCTCCTTCAAGTCCATGTTCGCTTCTGCGGCCTCATTGGCATCATGGAACTCGTCCAGCCACTACTGCAGCTGGCCAGGGGTTGTTTGCAGCCGTCGCCACCCTGAGAGGGTCACCTCACTAAGGTTGGGTTCTTCTAACCTATCTGGGCGCCTCTCACCAATACTTGGCAACCTGTCCTTTCTCAAGATTCTGGACCTGCACGACAACAACCTCGTCGGGCAGATACCTCCGGAGCTCGGTCGTCTCATCAGGCTTCAGGTGCTTAACCTGAGCACAAACTTTCTACAAGGTGGCATTTCTGTGCCTCTGGTAGGATGTAGCAACCTCAGAATGCTTCACCTAAGTGATAACCGGCTCCAAGGTCAGTTCCCTACTGAGATAGGTGCCAGCTTGAAAAATCTTCTGCTTTTGAATGTTGAGAAAAATGGTTTCTCAGGGGAGATCCCTGCATCTTTGGCAAATCTTCCCTTACTGGAGGTACTGAATTTGAGAGTCAATCAGTTCTCTGGTGAGGTACCGCCTGTGTTGGGCAATCTCTCAAACCTCGTGGTTCTCGGTCTCGACTACAACAAGCTATCTGGTGCCATACCTTCATCTTTAGGCCAGTTGTCCAATTTATCTAGGCTAACTTTGGGCTTTAACAATTTTTCTGGCATGATCCCCAGTTCTATCTGGAACATTTCTTCTCTAGAAGCATTCACTGTACAACAGAATAATTTAAGTGGAAGCCTTCCTCCAAATGCATTCAGTTCTTTTCCCTATCTTCAGATTATAGGAACGGACCACAACCAGTTTCATGGCAGCATCCCTGTGTCAATTGGCAACGCTTCCAGTTTGTGGTTGGCTCAGCTTGGTGCTAACCCCTTAAGCGGCCTCATTCCTCCAGAGATCGGAACCTTAAGGCATCTGAAAATTCTAAAGCTTTCAGAAACTATGCTTGAAGCTAAAGAACCTGAAGATTGGAATTTCATAACTGCATTGACCAATTGTTCTAAGCTTAGTCAGTTGGAGTTGAGTAGTTGTAACCTTGGAGTTCTTCCAGATTCACTTTCCAATCTGTCCACCACCATGATAGCTCTCTACCTTGACACGAACAAAATTTCAGGAACCATACCTAAAGATATTGATAACCTCATCAACTTACAAGCTCTTGATCTTGATAACAACTATTTCACAGGATATCTTCCCTCTTCCCTTGGAAGGCTTCAAAATCTGCAAATCCTCTCTGTTGCAAACAACAAACTTGGTGGGCCGATCCCACTGACATTAGGAAATCTTACAGCACTAAATATGCTAAATCTCAGATCAAATGATTTTAACGGTAGCATACCGAGCATTGTTGGAAATCTTACAAGCTTATTATCACTAAGCCTAGCTAGTAATAGTTTTACAGGCCAAATTCCTAGTGAGGTATTCAACATTTCCACTCTCTCTGATGGTTTGGATCTGTCCCATAACAACTTGGAGGGCTCAATATCTTCAGAGATTGGAAATTTGGAAAGTATTATAGTTTTCCATGCAGAATATAACAAATTATCAGGTGAAATTCCTAGTACCATTGGTGAATGCCAACGCCTCCAGAATCTCTATCTCCAGAATAACTTTATAACTGGTAGCATACCATCAGCCTTGGGTCAGATCAAAGGCCTTGAAACTCTTGATCTTTCACGCAACAATTTGTCAGGTCCAATACCCAAGTTCCTAGGGGACCTTACATTGCTCTATTCTCTGAACTTATCATTCAACAGCTTTTTTGGAGAGGTGCCAACAGTAGGTGTTTTTGCAAATGCTTCTGGAGTCTCTGTCAAAGGCAATGGTAAACTTTGCAATGGAATAAGTGGTCTAAATTTGCCTCCTTGTTCGATACAACAACCAAAGAAAAAACAAAAACTTGTGATTGTGCCCATTGTTATTTCTCTTGTTGCAACAATGGTTATCCTTTCATCACTCTACATTCTTATATCCTGGCGCAAGAGAAGCAAAACAAAAACCCCTTCAACAGCAATCATGCAAGGCCACCCATTGATCTCGTACTCCCAGTTGGTGAAAGCAACAGAGGACTTCTCTCCTACCAATTTTCTGGGTTCTGGATCATTTGGGTCTGTATACAAAGGAGAGTTAGAGGGTCAAGATGGCGGATGTGATCTTGTTGCTGTGAAGGTACTAAAGCTTCAAACTCCTGGGGCACTCAGGAGTTTCATAGCTGAATGTGAAGCACTGCGAAACATGCGACACCGGAATCTCAAGATAGTTACAGCTTGCGCAAGCATTGATGCCAGAGGAAATGACTTCAAAGCAATTGTGTATGACTTTATGCCTAATCGGAGTTTAGATGGTTGGCTACATCCTGAGGCCAATGACCAAACAGAACAAAGGTTCTTGGATCTCGCAGAAAGAGTGAGCATACTTCTAGATGTGGCTTACGCATTGGATTATCTTCATTGTGATGGACCAACACCTATTATACACTGTGACCTCAAGCCAAGCAATGTGCTCTTGGATGCTGATATGGTAGCCCATGTTGGAGACTTTGGGCTGGCCAAGATTATTATTGACGGAAGCTCCACTGTCCAACCGTCAACAAGCTCAATGGGAGTCAGAGGAACAATTGGTTACACTGCCCCAGGTTAGCTAAGTGTTTTTGTCATTTCTATGTTTATGCTATGCTTGTTTGCCTTTATTGTTCATTAAATCTTCAATTTATTCTATGACGCCGGGCAACCTTTGCTTTTCCATAATAACAATACAGCTGTATCATAAACTTAGAACTGTGTACATTCTCAGATAACTTATATTTCCAAATATTTAATGTAACAGAGTATGGTGCTGGAAATGTGGTATCAACAGCTGGAGACATTTACAGTTACGGAATTATTGTGTTGGAAATGGTGACTGGGAAGAGGCCCACTGATAACATCTTCACACAAGAAATGAGCCTTCGTGAATACGTCGAGATGGCCCTGCACACAGGACCAATGGACGTGGTTGACGTGCGTCTGTCCTTAAGCCTGAAGAATGAAGCTAATGATGCAAGTGCTTCCCACAATAGAAAGATTGAGGCCCTGATTTCACTACTTAGGCTTGGACTGTCATGCTCTGAGGAAATGCCCACCAGTAGGATGCCAACTGGAGATATCATCAAGGAGCTGATTGCCATCAAATCTTCAATCCGCATTTAGACGCTTCACAGTTCTGTCAGCTGGGATAATTGTTGGATAGTAGATGGTTCGTTGAGGTAACATGAATCTCAACTTCTTATGGAATAATCAAACAGTTGTGTGCATGCTTTATGATGTGCCAGCGTCAACCTGCTTCTCCCTGTTTTATGGGGTGAATTGCAATTGTCTTAGGATATTTTGTCAAATACCACATATATGGAGTACCTGTTTGATTTTTCCATGTAACTTTGTTTGGGAGCTAGCACTATACCGCCGAACATATCCTGGATCCATTTTGCAGAAATTTGGGACAAGTTGAATCTTTTTTTTAAAAAAAACCTAGACATGTTGAATCTTGAATGGCCGTATGCAATCCCAACCATTTGTTTATACTAATATCGTACACGGAGCGGGCTCTCTGTTTACTCTTATGGCGAGAGCCCTCCTAATCACTGTTCCTGATCGAACGTGCTGCGTGTTTCCCGGGCTCGAGGCCCACTGTTAGTAGGCGTGAGAGTTGGGGTCTCAAATCTATTTGAATTTTTGGGGAGTCATGCTAGTTTAGTCAGTTGCCTTGGGGGTCCACCCGTAAGTGGTATGCAGCAGGCTGCAGTGCTCCAGCGGCGGACATGAGGAGCAGTTTCCGTTCCAAACTGTTTTTGAATTTGGGACTCGTGTTGAGGAGAGATAACATTTCGGCCCTCTATCTCCATCTTTTTCCCCATGCAAAATGCAAAATTGGCCCATGGACACCGTTATTTGGTGAAATTTGCCACAAACCGCTAAAAAAGTGTAAATGTGCAGTAATTAGCTGTAGGACACCACACTCATTGTTATACTCGTTTTAAGCCACGTGAAATGACAGGTATATGTACCCCTTATCCCTATCCTTTCCTTGGACCCAAATGAATCAGGATACGGTTCCCCTCCCCCAGATCCCATCGTCTCAGCTACTCGCCTAGCTCTGCCCCCACCTGCGTTCGCCGGCGGCCGCCGCTCACCTAGCTCCTCCGGCCTGCATCGTGCTCGGCACGGCCCCGTGCACCTGCGCCAGCGGCGATGCACTACCTCGCGCCACCCTGCCCTGCGCGCGCACCCACCCCACGAGGCCTTGCGCCGTTGAGGCCACCCGCTACCGCTTGGTCAGTGCATGGGGTAGGGACTAGGGAGGAGGAGGAATGAAAGGATAAGGTTTAGGGTTTAGCTGTGGTCAGGTATATATTGCACAGGTTTCATGGGTGGTGGGCTGAGGTGGGCAATGGGCTGCATTGGCTGGCTTTGGCCTTTGGGACTGCGCCCTAGTTTTCTAATTTCGGTTGTTCAGCTGTTACGGTTTGGTGCAAGCTAAAAATCAAATCCGAACCCAATCACCGAACTCCATAAAAAACCCAAAACGAAGCCGAACCGAAAAAACAAAAAAAAACCGACAATTCGGTTCGGTATGGTGCTTTCGGTGGAAAAATGCCCAGACCTATATATATCTACCTTAGATAAAAGCAGTTTGGTCACTGCTAATGAGTTTGTTTGCCAGCAAATTAATCCTACTGCTGGTCAAATGAAAATCTCATAGCTATAGTTGAACAAGCTGATAGATCTGAACTTGTTTATAGTGCAGGCGTTGGGCTCTTTAGGAATGAGAGTAATGTTTGGAAAGTTAATTCTAAAAATATCTAAAGATCCATCATAGAAACTCTGAAAAAAGCTTCATTAGATCATCTTTAACAACATGCCAAAACTTTTGATAGAACATAAAGGAGAGTCCATCAGGCCCCAGGGGCTCCATCAGAGTATGATTTAAAAACAGCTTTTTAATCTCCTCTGTAAAAGGGGCCTCGAACACACTATCCTTAGAAACAAAAATTTTATCTTCTACTAGAAAGAAATTATCATTCAAAGACGGATCAGGTCTTTCCTCAAATTTAAACAAGTTTTTATAGCAGTCAGTAGCTATTTTCTAAATTTCTTAAGTGCTGAAAACTGCCTCTTCAGGGCCCTCCATTGACTGAATCAACATTTTTCTTCTTCCCTGGTTTGCTATAGCTTGAAAGTATTTGGTATTTCTATCCCCCTCAACATTCCTATCTCTAGATTTTTGACTAGTTTTGGTTTCTTCCATGGCCCAAAATACGGTTAAATTCTTTCATAATGTCATTCATTCTATTAATCTGACTCTGGTTGAGCTGGGCCATTTTTGCAGGTCAATCCAGGGTGTCATACTCCCTCACCAACAATTTTTTTTCTTGTTGGCAGACTCAATGTTTATACTCCAGCCTCTTTTCTTTAACTTCCTAACTTTATTTTGCCAAACATCAATCTCTCTCTGTCTCCACTTTCTTGCTCCATCCAGATTTCCTCACCAACCTTTCCAAAATCTGGATGTTCTAACCACCACATTTCAAACCTAAAACTAGATTTGGGTAGGACCACTACTACAGAAGAACCCATTCCAAACATCCCATCACCGCCGGTTCGTAATATGACCCGATGGTGATGCCTCTCAAGACATCACCGGGTTGTATTACGAACCAGCAGTGGTGCCCTGCTATCACCGCCAGACCATAACAGGATTCGGCGGTGTTGCCTGTCACCCTAACTTTATCCTCCGTCTCCCTCATCTACCCCTCATTCACATCTAATTCTCTCTCCCCCACAGCTCCCTCTCCCTCTCCCGCAGCCTATCTTCCTGTCGGTGATGCCTGTCACCCTAACTTTATCCTCCGTCTCCCTCCTCTACCCCTCATTCACATCTAATTCTTTCCCCCCCGCACCTCCCTCTACCTCTCCCACAGCCTATATTCCTGTCGCCGTACCTCCCCTGCATCTGCCACTACCGTACCTCCCCTGCAGCTGCCACTACCGTGCCTCCCCTTCCCCTTGGCCTCTCTCACCCCTCCCTGACTGCCTCCCCCGCAGATCCCCTCCCGCCACTGTGCCTCACTCCTCTCGTCGCCGCATTACACCTCCCGCGCGGCCTCCCCTTCCCTCTTCCCCACCCTACCCACCACCGCCACGTAGATCTGTGCAGCCACCATGCACCTCCCTTCCCCGACCACTGCACGCAAACCTCCTCTCCCTCCCCCTTGCTGCGTGGAGCCACGGTGGCGGCGCGAAGGGCCACAACCGCCCTCCTCAGCCTCTCTCTTCCCCTGCCGCATGGATCCATGGCGGCGGCGCGAGGGACATGGCGCGGCGATAGCAGCGCAGCGAGCGGGGTAGCAGCACTCGACGGCGGCAGCGCAGAGCTGCGGCAGCGGTGTTGTGAGCGGGGCAGCAGCGCGCAGCTGCGATGATGCCATTGGGAGCGGCGTGGAGCCACGGCGAGCGGAACCACATGGAACCAAGGGCGCAACATGTATATTTCTTTTTTTTGTTTGGTGAAAAGGGCATCACCGCCGGTTGTAGACTTGGCAGTAAAGGCTGTACCTATCACTGTCGACTCTAACCAAACGGGCAGTCAAACCGGCGGTGATGGCCCTCCTCAACCGGCATTGAAAAGGGTACATGGAGTAGTGGACTACCCTATCAACACAATCCCGCACAATAGGGGTATGGTTACTTGTGCTCTCCGGCAAAGCTATACAAGTAGCAAGAGGAAATTTCTGATCAAACTCAGTAGAGACAAATATCCTATCTATAAGTGACATCACCAGGTTATCCTGGTTGTTAGCTCACGTGAAGTTTCTCCCTATCCATCCATTGAATTTATCATACCAATTGAAACATACAACTCCATAGCTTTTGTCATCAGGGCCCCTCACCATGTTAAAATCATCACCAGTGATTTGAAGGCCCTCCCAATCATTGTGTAAGTCAAAAAGTTCTTTAATAAAATCATCTTTCTTATCCTCATTGGTAGGACCATAAACTAAATGTAGTGATTCTACAAGAAAAACCATCTTTTTTTTTTGCATGTAGCGAAGCAACTCACAGAGTAGGTTCTATTTTTCCAGCTAGTCACTTCAAAAGTATTATTTGTTCACCCCCACTAGAATGCCCAATTAAAGTTTTTCGTCCCAGTTTGGATCTCTCTGGCTTTCGCGAGCATATACACGGTCAGGAAGCAGCCATGCTATATTAGGCAGCTGGGCGTCGTGCCAAAATCTTGACCGCCCATGGCCAATCGGATGGCCGACCGGGAATGAAGGGTTGATTGTAGATGAAATACTATCCTTCAAATCTTCAGTATCCTTGGAGTCTTTGATACGCTTCGAATCCTTATGGGGAAGTCTATAAATTATGCGTCCCTTGCTGGAATCATAACGATGGCCACCCCTGTGCAGGCCAGTAGGGGAGCCAGTTATATGTCGCTTTTGCAGTACACCACAAGCTGATAATAGAGTAGCATAGATCACATGAGTGAGACTCAGATCGTGCTACTCTGAGCGCAATTTGATATTTTCCCAAAAAGTTCCACATGGCCCATTATCAACAAAGTTCTAGCAGTCCTAAACCCGTATCGTCAATGACAGTGAGCTGGAGGCCCCCATCTAGCCGATGTCCTCTAGATCAGTGATTCCCACGGCTACATCCTCACCATCATCACGCCCGACGCTGCGGGAAAGTTGGCGCATCAGGAGTCATGTGTGTGCAGCCGTCCATCGGAGAAGCAGTGGGGCCGAAGGTGGTTCGCCGTTTTCACCTCTTGGTTTAACATCTAATTCTGGCTACCAATCTCATAATCTCGAAACTATTATTGGCTTGTTACTGCTTTACTGTCCTAATGAAACTATTGCAGTGAAGCTCAGATTTTTCCGCGTAGCTAGGAATGGAACTTGAGTTAGTCCGCGGTCTTCTTGAAAGAGTCACGCTACTGCAGAAACGGTTTGTAGGGGCGGGCAAAAAGTCATTTTTGGGGGCGGACGGCGCAACCGCCCCTGCTTTTCGCAGCTAAAAATGATGGTTTGCAGGGGCGGGTATGAGAGCCTGTCACACTCGATTTTAGATACAAAATCGAATGCATAACTATATGTATGCCAGGATCAAATTTCATACATATAGTGACATTATAAGTGAATAATCAGTACAGTATCATGAAAAAGAGAATTAAAACAACTAAAAGACTATCAGAGTTATACAGCTTATCCTGTAAATGAAGACTTCAAACTTCACAGTCAATCGACTGGGGGTTGCGCACGCCTAGAACTCAGCAACATCTTCAACAGACTTTATACACCTTTTTCCTTCTGAGCAGCAGTAAGCAAGGGTGAGTACACTTATGGTTGGTACTCAGCAAGGCCACAAAAAATAACTAGAATATGATTTAAATCCATCTTTAAGTTAAATTAATCATGTGAGGGTCCAAGCCGCTCTTGACCGTGAGCACGGCTAACCGGTTAGTTTTAACTCTGCAGAGGTTGTACACTTTCACCACAATTCACGTAAAAGTTCCGAAGAACTTTGAACCCAACCACGCATGTGCTAGCTAGGCACAATATCACACTTCCGAGGTGTGATTGCATAGGGACGCTACGAGGCCTTTACAAAGATTCCCTAACATGTGACAACCCGCAAATGTTTCAAGTCAAAGCAGAGCATAACCCTCCCTAATGGTCAGCTCCTTAGCAAAGGCCGCTACCCCAAGAGGACCGGGCTATACCCCATCGATGCATCCCCTCTTGCCCTTTCGGTAAGACTGTTACAAGCTAGAGTTTCTAATTAATCAGCCAAGACTAGAGCCATATAGTATTGTGGTTGTACTGTTTTCTTGGGTGGTTCTCCATGTTCTAATTAAAAAAAGTATTCTTGTAAATAAGCATACTTCTCTTCCACTTTTGCTCACTTGGAATTTTTGATTGTTCAATCTTCGAATGGCGATCCTTCTACTCGAGGCGATCAACGAGCAACCATACAAAACAATCAAAAAGATATATCTAAGAAAAATACACCAAAACAAAGAAAGGCTTTAAAAGAACGTACTAATGGATAGGGCTCGCTGCTACGGTTACGGGGGTGCAAGAAACACGGAAAACAGAGCTAAAATGGCGATTTTATGGGATAAACGGTGAGTCAGGAATTTATTAGTCACGATTAACCAAATGGTTAAGAACTAATGGAAAAGATTTGTAAGACAGAACAAAGTGTGCTGACATAGGATAACAGGGTGATAAAGCTATTGCACACGTTGCAAGGATCATGTGAGCGCAAGAATCGATGAAAACAGAGTTAAAACAAAAAAGTTATGGCTAAAATATGGTTCTAGGGGCTTGTTTGCGATAGATTTAAACTTCTAGGGGCTAGCTCTAAAGAAACCAGGGACTAAAACGAGATTAAACCTAAACTACAGGGGCTAGCTTGCAAAACTACGCACTAAGGATGGCGGGTTCTATATTAGAAAAGATTAGGGGTTTTTCTGAAATTTTTTGGATTAAAACAGAAATACTTTTGAACTCAGGAGGACTGCGGGTTTATTTGCCTAAAACTGAGGGGCTTCTTTGCAAAACACCTAGGGTTGGCCGGTACATAATGGTTTGACTCGGGTCAAATCTATTTCGAGCCGTTGGATCTAATCTGAAAGGCTCTGATCTGATTTGGATTGGATCTAATCTAAACCGTAGGATCAGAATCGGACAGCCATGGGCGGAAAGGGGCGGCGGACGGCGGCGCTCGGCTGGCACACGGCGGCGCTCGGCTGGAGCTTCGCCGGAGAAGGCGTTTGGGCACTCAGGGGCTCGGTTCTGCTCAGGGTTGGGTCAGGAAGCATGCGGGGGAGGCGGCGAAACCATCTAGGGCATCCTTGCGAGGTCCAGGCGGCGGGGCAAGGCGTGCAACGGCGACCGGCGGAGCGAGAGCTCCGGTGAGCTTGCGCGCGAGAAGAAGAGCGAGAGGAGAGGGGGAAACGGTCCTGCGGCGTGCCTCACCTCGATGCGAAGTTCCGGAGGGGGTCGAACTCGACGAGGAAGCATTGGAGCGGCGGATTGGCGTCGACCCGAGCTCGGGCGGAGCTCCAATGGCGGCCGCGGCTAGGGTTTGGGCGAGGGAGGAGGCGGCGGCACTGTTCCACGGGTCGAGGGGGTCCGCAACGCTACTTATAGGGCGGAGGACGGGCCTCGGCGTGCGGGCCAAGAAAGGCCGCGATGCGAGAACGCGGGATGCTACCGGACTCGTAGAGTCCAGCTCGCTCACGAGGAAGATGAAGACCCTGACAGGTGGGGCCCACCTGTCAGCGGTGGAGAAAAAGAAAAGGGTGGGAGGCATCGGGTTGGGCCGAGGGAAGAGAATGGGCCGGCGAGGTGGTTTCTGGGCCGCGGGGTGAGGGTTTCGGGCTGGGAAAAAGAAAGAGAGAGGGAAAAGGAGATTTGGGCCGGTTTCTAGGTTGGGCTGAAAGAGAGAAAGAGGAGGGAGAAAGTTTTTGCATTTTCTTGAGAAGAAACAAACACATTCAATTAAAATTCGAATTCAAGGAATTCAAATTCAAATTGAAACTCAAACAAATAAACAATGCACCGCAGCATTAATGCAACACAAACAAAAAGACCCTATTTAATTTAGAAAACAACAATTTTTTAAATACTAAATTCCCTGTGAAGAAAATAAATGTTGGGGAAAAATTTTACAATTATGAGAAAATTGTTGTTTTATTTTGAATTTTAATCACATCCTGAAATTTAAAAATTTTAGGGTGTGACAGAGCCGCCCCTGAAAATGCATTTCCAGGGATGGGTGGGTGGTGGGGGGGTCACCCACCCCTGAAAACTGATTTGTAGGGGCAGGTGACTGCCCCAACCGCCCCGGGAAATAGTTTTCCCGCCCACCCAAACTTTTTGATTTCACGATTTTTATGGGATTTGAATTCGCAATTTTGTTCTATACGTCTATTATACGTCACGTCCGCACTATTATACGTCTATTAGTGATAACGTCCGAACTTCAAGCTTGTTCGCGATCGAGACGTCGAATATGTTAGACATAAAATATTTACGCATAAAAAATTCATAATAGATGAAAATTAAATATCAACATAGTACATCATTACAATTCACCTCTTATACATGTTTTTCCATTATTCTTCTGGGACGCTACATTAGCGTTAACCGTTCCCTTGATTGTGCCACTCACGAAGTGAAATGTATTTATCGTTCATTGGTAATTCTTGTGTTTCGTCTGAAAATTTGCCTTTCACGTTCACCACTTCATGCAGTATGAAACGTCACAAATCATCGACTAGAGAGAAACAAAAGTTAGATTTTTTTTGAATAAAAAACATACCCTATGGTTTTGGGATTGTTCTGAGTGGTTTTCCTAAGGGTTTTAGGATCTCAAAAGCGAGGCTAGTCAATGTTTTTAGAAAAGGTTTTTTTTAAATGCAACATGCAATGCAATGCAAGGGTGAGACGAACAACATGGTATGCAATGCAACACGGGGTGCGTGAATAAAATAATATGACATGATGAGGTGGTCTAAAACAAAACAAAAAGTTAGCCTAAGTTAACTAGCCACAAGTTTAGAATCAAAGGGTGGTGCAACACTTCATATTTCCCTCTAAAAGGACACAAAGAAAAAGACTCTAAACACTAATAGGCACACAAAAAGGTCTACAAGTTTCCCAAGATCAAATAACAAAGCTCCCTCAATAACATTTAGAATGAACAACATGAAGTTGTGGTTTATATTAGAGCAATGGTACAATGTTACTTGATATTCCGATTAAAGAGTGCAATGTAGACGGTCATATTAATATATATAAAATAAAAGATCGGGTTGCCTCCCGCAAAGCGCTTCATTTAGAGTCATAGAGCTCGACTTTCTTACATACCTTCTCATTGATGCGAAGCCATGGTCCTTCATGCAAGAGGTGAATGTGTTCCATCCAGCTCTTATTCCACTTCCCATGTTGGACATGATCTGTCACGCTTAATGGAAAACTTGCCCAATCGTCTCTCACATCATGGTCACCTCCTTCTTTGTTGTCCTTTATCGCTACCTTTCTTTTCACGGATTTTCCTCTCTGTCCAGATAGGGAATTGCTCCAAACAACTGATCCAATGCAAGGTACACGAAATCTTCTTTCCAACAAGTCTTCATTTGCCCAAAACACATTCCAATTAAGGGAGTTATGCCCCTTTTTTCCCGTCACTGCAATCTGCCCCGTGCTGATTTCACGTGCATCTCTGATGTTTGAGACATAGCTCCTCCCGTGGGTCTTCAATTGTATCGATTATGGATGCGTTGAACTAAGGACTTGATGGAGATCCTGAATATTCAACTTTCTTGCATTGTAAATCTCTGGACTTGTGCACAAAATTGATGAGGCTTAGCGACGTCTGTTCTTGAAACTTGAAGATGTTGATGATGGTGTTCAAAATTTTGGGCACAGTTTCCCTCCTCATCATTTGAGTTTCATGTCCTGCATGGTTAGTGAAATTCGGGGCTTCTCCCGACATGTGCTCTTTTAGGGTCATGAGCTTGACCAAGCGCAAAGCAAGATCGAGATTTGCAATTATTTGTAAACATATGCAACATAATCACATCCTCAATGAAATTTCATCAACAAGGCATGGTGTAATTAAATGCAGCATGTGTTTCTTGCATAGCGCGGAGCTCATTATTAGGCAGAGGTTCTTTAAGCATGAAATCAACCTTCTCAAGAAACTCTAGCCTATCATCATGAAAAGAACAAGGCATAGAATTTAAACTTTCATTCCGACTATTGGTTCGAGCATGAGATTTTTAACGATTATCAACAAAACTAATAGAAGCTTGAGAATTCACTGTATACCTTAGCCTCGGAGCTTTTTTATACTCATTGGAGTCGTGGTGCTTTGTGCGAGATGTCATCTTGATGCACTCCTCGTGGTCCGTCGTGATTTGCTTCTCACGTCTCCATGTGTTGAATGTTGCGCTCTTGTAATCCGTCGTGGTTTGTTTGCAACATCTTCGTTTGTCGAAGGTCGACCGCTTGTGCCTTCATTTGCCAATGTCACTGGGGTTATTCCTCTGCTCCAAGCCTCTGAATTTTATCATGTATGCTTGATGAAAACATCGCCCAAGCTCCTCTTCATTGTTGTCATCGTCATCTTCTCTATCTTGTTCTCATCGCGTTGCTCCTGCCTCTTCTTCGTGGAATCTCTCCTGTATACTCAACATAACATATACCAAAATATAGCTCTATTGAAAAGTTTATGAAATTACCTTTCCAACGAGTGGTCATTCGCTTTAAATGGAGTCCAAACGAGAGAGAGTTATGACCGTTTTACTTTAGCGCTGCGTGCTGTCCAGAAAATTTCAGAGTGCACGACTTTCGATGTTTTGGCCATAACTTCTTGTGGGAAACTTCGATTGACTTCATTCTTGATTCGTTGGAATCGGAACTTCATGGAGCTTTTTAATATCCAAAAATATACTGCAATTTTCTTCTAAGGTCGAGCAGAATATTGATGAGAACAGTATCTTCTTGTGAATTCATCCGAAGATGTCAATGATCTCAATCATGTGGTCTTTGGAGCGTCTTGTCGTGCGTCCTTGGCTTCAAGGTCATCACCATTGATTCACCAGCGAGTATCATGGCTCCAATGGTCTGTCTCCATGGTTCTTGCTTTGCCTAAGGTGTCGGGATCGAAGGAGGCTCCCGTGCTTTGTGTCGATGATCAGAGCGGTCTCTTTCTTTGATTGCACTCGACTAGAAGCTTCTTGAGCATCCCATGGAGAAGATGGGTGGAATTATGGTTCCTCTAATCTTGTTGCCTCTAGCGTTGGTCAACTTCAAATCATCATCTTTTGTGCACAAGGTTCTCCAAACATCTTGTGACATCGTCATCACTTTCTCCATTGTTTGTTGCTGCCTCTTCTTCGTTGAATTCCTTGATCATCCTGCACAGAACATGTACCAAAATTCTACTCCATGGAAAGCCTTATGAAATTACCTTTTCAACGAGTGGTCATTGATCCCAAACGGACTCTGGATGAAGAAGTTATGGTCGTTTTACTCCGGCACTACGCTCTATCCAGAGACATTTCAGAACGCGCAGCATTGAAAGATTTTACCATAACTGTTCACACCGATCTCCAAAATTCACGATTCTTGATGCGTTGGAAAGTAGACTTGATGGAGCTTCAAAATTATCCATTATTTGCTCATGGTACTTCTCTGATCTTGGACGAAAAACTCATTACAACAGTAACACTTTGGAGATGATGATGATCCGATCGCACGATTTTCTTCGCGGGCATGCTTCATACCTATTGCTTGAACAAACAATTTTTCCCAAAAACATTAGTCTTTAAAATCAATTGACATGGTGGCATACCTTACTTATCATCTTTTGCTTTGTGGAGTGGGGACTCGATAGCGGATGCTGGGCCACTAACAAAAGTTAGCACCTACCACTAAAGAGCGGGTCTTCACGTAGCCATCAACTTGCTTGAGTGAGATTGGACTTGTCAAAGTACGGACGTTGAGAAGTTCTCAATCACTTTGTGTCTAGGGTTTTACCTGCATTCATGGACACAAACAAGAAACACAGGATATATGCAATAATAAAATTAGGGTTAGTCCAAAAACTAGATAGATCGCCCTAGGGTTCGTGTTGCCGATCCCCGGCAACGGCGCCAGAGAAGCTTATTGATGCTTCTTAGAGCCCCGATTTGTATACCGCAAGCGCACGGTTCATGTAGCTTTTCCCTTAGAGTATTCCCCCCAAGGTTTATCAATCCGTGGATCGACAAAGAACTACCTAAGGTTTTCCATCTAATCTAATGGATCTATCCTAACATGAAGCATTGATTGCATATAAAGGGTAAACCTTTGATAGATATGAGTGATATGTGAAGGTTGATCTCATCCATGAACATAGGCTTAATCATAGCAAAACCAAAGACATGACTAGGCCTATCGTCATCTAGTTGTAGTTCAAGCTAACGAGCGGATAAATCATGCATCTCAATCAAAAGCATCTTTAAACTCAAAATCTCCAATCCGATCCCTCGATACCCCACCTACTAAGTGGCAATGGCCTGTCACGACGCCACCCCTTTCAACAAGATACCCTGAAGCAAGTCGAACCCCCTTTGGTAGTTCCACCATGAACCTCTAGCCACCATGACTACAAGATCATGCTAAGCGATCTATCTCGATAATAGATCTAAGATGAAGCAAACCCAAAGAGAAGAACGAAATCGAAAGAGAGAACATGATCGCTAATAGATTCGGAAGACATGATTATCATTACTCACATAATAGATTCGTTTGGATCATCACCGCCATGTGCACACCATCGATGAATCCAACTAGCTCATGAACTCCGCCATGGCACAACCACGCAGGGTGGCCACGGCGGCTAGGGTCGGACTAAGCCATCTCCTAGACAACTTCGAAGACTTGCAGCAGCCGTCGTCTCCCTCCGGTCTTGACCCTAGGTTTTCGTCGAGTTCTGGGTGGATGGATGCTTCGAGTTGAATAAGGTGCGAGCTATTTATAAGCCGAGGAAGCCACCGGTCGAAGGGGAGGTCGAACCGACCTAAAAAAGGGCTGGGTCGGCCGGCCGGCCTGGCTCATTCCTTCGCCATCTCGTGTCCTCCATTCGCGTGCAGACTCCTCGCATCTTCTAGAGTTTATGTCCTTCACGATTGCACCCCTTTTGACGTCGTTATCTTGGAGATATCTTCGAGGAAAGGATAGGATTGGGAATCCTTCCTTAAATCTTCATTTGCTTTGCTTAATCCCGAAGTATCTTGATCTCATCTTCGTAGGCTTGGTCCTTTGGGCTCTCTTGGAGGATGGATGTGCATGAATGGGCTTCGAATCAACATGGGCTTTGGTCCTTTCTTTGGGCTTTGGCCTTAATCTTTCTCCGTGTTAACGCTCGATCACGGGCCTCATTATTTCATGCTCCAAAATAGGCCAAAAACCTGCAAAAACGAAGTTCCTCCAAAATATATGTGCAAGTGTGAAAATGACCAATAATTAGGCCGGGGTTAGGACGGTTAGTGATTTTGATATTAAATTCATGTCATTATCACGGATAAACAAGGGATAAAAGGGGTACTTAAGGAGTGCCAACAGGTATATCCGTGCGCTTGCGGATCCATCTGTAATCGTATTGATTATACCACGAGAGTGGCACCCCTTGGGTGCTGTTGCTAGGATGGGTTCGGCGCCCTTATTTCTAGTGATTGCACTAAGGACTGCCAACAGGCATTTCTGGCGCTGTTACTAAGGATTAACCATTCCTATTGATTGCACTAAGAAATGTCAACAACGTGGTCATGAGGCCATTGATGGCGGCAATCTCTGGATTGCCTCCCCTCACTCTCTCTAGCTAGGGTCTCGCGGTTGGAGAAGTGGATCAGCAGGGGAGAGGAAGAGCAGTAGAAAGGTAGATACGTCTTTATCCATTTCCGTTAGACTCTATTAGAGTCATTCTATCCAAACACATAGGTAAAAGAAAATTCATGCAATGGAGTAAAGGTATAAATGAACTTTTTAGTGGTACAGAGATAATCACGAATTTTCATAATGGCACATATGTAAAAGACTCCTTGACAAGAGGACTGGCACAACCTGATGAGTTGATGGTAGCTCAGCTATTTCCAGTACCTCGAAGAGTTGAAAATCTCTTTTGGATCACATTGTTTTGTTTGGCAAAGGAAATCCCATGATGCCTGTTATCCACAAAGGTTCAAGCAGGCCGAAGCCTAACAGTGGAAGCCGCATCTCTCCTCCTCGCGGTGGATTGAGTCATGGTCATGGTGCCTCATCGGAAGCTGGCACGCCCCACGGCCCCAGCGTATCCATGGCCGGCCATGGCGAAGGCAATATGACGCACCGACCAAGACCAACACAGATCCCTCCGCAGTGTTAAGTTATTGCCTGTTGGCACACTACTACAGAATAGACATTTTTTTAGCAGAACTGTGGGGGAGTTCCCCATAGTATAAAAACAATTTTATAAAGAAGGAAAAGGCCGAGGTCAAGGATCAGAGTGTCTTACAAAATGTTTAGCTGAAAGCATCAAGCCAAAAGCAAAAGGCTGATCTAAGATCTGCCTTAAATCTAACAGATTGGAGGAGGCATTGCTATTTGAAATTACAAAACCAAGAATTACAGGAAGCAACCCGCCTATCGAAAATTTTGTCATTCCTTATCTTCCAAAGCTCCCAGCTTTCTATGAGGGTTGCCTCTGTAAAGAATTCAGCCTCACTTCTCTGCTTTGCTTCTAAAAGTCTGTCCTCCAAATTGAGGGAAAGGTTCCAGTTGATGTTGATTTTTGCCCAGCACTGACTTGCAAAGGGACATGTGAAGAATAGATGGTTGATTGTTTCTGCAGCACCTGTATTACACATTACGCAAAGCTCATCACTGTGAACAAAGATGTGCCTTCTTGTCAGCATAGTTTTTGTGTTCAGTCTATCCACAAGAAGCAGCCATGCAAAGAATTTGATTCTGTTAGTGCATTTGGACTTCCAAATTGACTTGAAGACTGGATGGCAGTCTAAGTTGTCGAAAGCATGTTTGTAGAATTTCCTAGAGGTGTACTCTGAACCCCAGGTTGGCTGCCAAAGATCTATGGCGTCATCATCATAGGAGATGTTTTGAATGTGCATCTGTAGTTGTTGAAGTTCTTCAGTTGCTTGGGAAGAAAGGGGAAGGAAGAAAATACTATCCAGGTCAGGGTAGTGCATAATTTCTTGGACTGAAGTGGAGCTTGTCTTTGCAAAATATGCAATTCTTGGAAATAGTGTTGCAAGGATTCCATCAGCCCAAGGATCTTCCCTGAAGCATGCTATGGCCCCATTTCCAATGGAGCTCCTTGAAATTGTTATGTAGATATTGCTTAAGTGCATAACATCCTTCCACCAAAATGAACCCAATTCTCTAGTAGCATGTGGCATCCTATTTTGATAGTACTTGTGCCAGACAAGCTGCACCCAGGGTGTGTCAGTTTGATTGTAGAATTTGTGGAGATGTTTCAGCAGAAGTGCATCATTCTGCAACTTTAGATTGATAACTCCAAGTCCTCCTTTCTCTTTTGGTTTCTGGACTGTTTCCCAAGCAAGAAGGTTGCCCCCTCTTTTTTTTTCTTCTGAATTTCCCCTCCATAAGCATTGTTTTCTGATTCTATCAATGTTGTCAATGAACTAGGGGCTGATCCGCCATATTTGTCCCCAAGCAACAAGGTTGATCCGCCATATTTGTCCCGGCCGCCGTTGGGTCCGGGACCAAAGAAGTCTTTTGTCCTAGGTCCAATGGCTTAGCTAGGGGCTGCGCGCGGGGGGCTAGGGGCTTTTTGTCCTGGTTGAAGGCACCAACAGGGACCAAAGGCCCCTTAGGCTACAGTCCCGGTTGGAGCCACCAACCGGAACAAATGAGTGACCTTTGGTCCCGGTTAATGCCTCCAACCGGGACAAAACTCCTTGACCCCCTTATCCCCTTCCTCCTCCCCCCCCCGCCCGAGCCATTTAGCTCACTTGGTCTTGTTATTCTTGGCTCGGGTGGGGGGAGTTTTTGCTCATTTCCTCCATGATTTTGTGAAGGCTCTTGACTCCCCCATGCATCTCCAACAACTCTAAAGGTTAGGAGCTTGTTCCTCTCATCTTTCATTGCTTTTGTAGTTCATTTCATGGTTTAGAAATAGAGGAATGTGATATTTTTTAGATTGGGAAAATGTTAGAGTTTTTAAATTTATACACCATTTGAGCTCAAATGTGGTACTTAAAGTTTGCATATGTAGATGTGATTTACTTATATTAGTTGATCTAAATGAGTTTATAGAGTAGATGTGATTTACTTGTATATATGGACTGAAATGTGAAATGTTTAATTGAATAATTATTGAACGTGAAAAAGATGGATACTTGGTATTTTTTAAATCATGAATGAATTATTTTTATTAGTCGATCAAATGAGTATATAAAGTAGATGTGATTTACTTTTACACATGGATTTTAATGTGAAATGTTTAATTGAATAATTATTGAATGTGAAAAAAGTATACTTGGTATTTATTTTGTATTACGAGTGAATTATTTTGTATTAGTTGATGAAATATGGATATACAAGGTTAAATTGAATAATTATTGAAAGTTGAAAAATATTTATTTTGTATTGCGAATGAATTATTTTGACACTCTAGTGATGAATTTATTTAGGTTCACATTGAAACTATATAGTAGTTAAAAATCTTTATTACGGAACAAGTATACGTCGTTAACCTTCACCGAGTGCTATTGTCACTGCCATTTCGTGCCTACATAATATCTATGACACGGTGTGGTATAAGGATGTTGTCCATCCGCTCGCCGCAGCACCAGCACTTGCGGTAGATGCGGACGCAACACTTGGCGCAAGCAGCGTGGCCATTGATATTCCTTCTTTGCAACAGCGGCCACGTTGACTGTGCTAAGTGCTATGTCAGCATCAACCGTAAGTGCTGGTGCTATGGTTACCCGATCGGCGACATCCTTATATTGCACTGTGTCGCAGGTATCTTGTAGGCCCCAAATGGCAGTGTCATCACCACAGTGTCAAGGTTAATGACATTTACATATTTCTAAATAAAGATTTTTTTAGTTCCAAACGGTTTTTGATTATTGAGCCTGAAATAAAGTGTGTGAACCGTGATTGCATCCTATATAGCGCCGGCTTGGAACAAAGAGTATTCACCTCAAATTGAAAAGTGTCAAAATAATTAGGAACTAGAAATAGTTATTGTGAAATATCAACTTAATGTGAGTATGAGTATATTTTTCATTATAGTTCTATGAATTTATTCTGGTTTTGATAAGTAAGTGAGTATGGGTTCGCAACATGATGCATTGGAGCACTGTGCATTCGCTTGGGCGATGGTACGCAATAATTTGAAGCACACCGGACAATCCTAATTTTCACCCTAAGGAGCGTCTTGGACTTGTTAGTAGTCGTATTCATTGGATTGAGAAAGCATTTTACGTCTTCACCATTTCAAAAGCAAATCACAAATTTCAGCGTGAGTTTGATGTTAACTTGCATGGTACGGATGATAATCGTGAGTTGATGACTCGGTATAATGCAAGGCGCGAAGTGTCGGGGCTGTCAGAATTTGACCGTAACGTGACGAGACTTCGCAAGGCGGTTGGTGAGACATTGGTTAATAGGTCATGTGAGTAGGTTGTATTAGCATGTATCTTATCCTGTACTTTAATTTGTACCGTTGAATTTGTCATGTTGTGTAATGGATTATGTAAACCTTTTAATTAATCATGGTGTATGGTTAATTTATTATTCAAATTGCGTGATGGACATTTCAGGTCTTTTAATTATTCCTGTTATGTTATTAAAATTTTGAGAATTTGTTCATTTGGTTACATTTAATTTATTTGATACGTGTAATGAAATCTATCCAATTTAACTATGCATATGAGAAATTTAGTGGTGAATTAGTTCTATTTTCTGGAATCAATGCAGATGGACCGGCAATGGATGTACAATGCAGACAGACATTCCAATGAGTTCATGAATTATTTTTTGGTCATGGCCGAGGCAAACAAGCAGAACGATTTCATGTGCTACCCGTGCCTCATTTGCCAGAATAACAACGATTACTCTGTAAAAACCCTTCATAGCCACATTTTGAATCATGGTTTCATGCCCAAACATATCTGTGGGACCAAGCACTGAGAAAAGGGGTTATGATGGAAGACAATGAAGAAGTAGATTGTGACGATCACTTTCCTAGCCATGCTGGATTTGGTGCTGTTGACGTGAAAGATCAACACACCAAGCCCGAGAGCACCGTTCGCCAAGCTCAGACTGCAACTGCTTCAAACCAAGGCGTGCGAGTCAGTTTGTCCTGTAAATTGACAAGGAATCGGCAAACCGTCAAATTCGAGAGCTTATCGGCTGGATTTCCGAATAACTCTCACATAGCGTATCGACAAGACGCTGCCGATACAAAAATGACAGATCAAATAGGGTAAACTAGTATAAAAGCGACCTGCAAAGAATCGGCAAGAGCTGCCGATTGAGGGTAACAACAGCCGGCTGAATCTAACCGACACGTGCCAAAAGACAATGCAAAAAGCCACGAATTTGTGGGTTTAAGCAAAGCTAAGCTCAAAACGGATCTAATCGGCTTTACAAGATTTAACGCAAAAGCGAAGGGGTTAGCAGCCGATCAAATGCATTCTGAGCAAGATATATTTAATAAAAACTAAAACTACAGGAAAAACCTATAGATCTAGCAAATATCGATAAATTATGAATAAATCTAAACAAAGCAACAACGATGCACCGGTTGAACTAAAGCTTAGATTAGTTCGATAAAAACAAAAGCTTACCAACAAACCAAGTCGCTCAAATATGAGACATCCTCGATTGGCTCAAAAAAGTCGCAGAAAAAGGGGTGGCGAAGTCGCCGAAAACAAAGTAAAAAGTGGAGGAAATTGTAAAGGTTTATTGTATAGGATGTGTATCAAACTTTCTTCAATGGCCAGGGATACATATTTATACCCTGCACTAACCAAGTCTTAGCCGATCACGACAAACACAATCTTGACACAAAAGAAAAACTATTCCTAAACAAAATCCGATCTTCCTTGCAAAATCCGACGTTGATTTCTAAACCAGCAACTTCTTTTCTTTTAATATTCTTTTTGACGCGTGTAAAAAAAACGGTGTCAACAGGTGCCTTTGACGATGATACTGCCACGGAAGAGCCTGAAGCAGAGGTAGCAGAAAATGATCCCACCGACAATCTTGGGCAGGCATTGCGTAGTACGCAGGAAGATTGTGAGAGTAAAAAAGAGAGGATAAAGTTTCAGCAGATGCTAGAGGACCATCGCAAGTTGTTATACCTAGGCTACGAAGATGGATTGAAGAAGCTTGGCACCGCCCTGAAGTTGCTGTAATTGAAGGCAACACATGGTGTATCCGACAAGGGCTTTGGTGAATTACTATAACTTTTTTTAAATATAATTTATAAGGACAACGAATTGCCTAGCATAACGTACGAAGCCAAACAGCTTGTTTGCCCTCTAGGATTGGAGGTACAGAAGATACATGCATGTCCCAACGACTGCATCTTCTACTGAGGTGATGAGTACGAGAATATGGATGCATGCCCCATGTGCGGTGCATTGCATTACAAGATTAGAAAGAATGATCCTGGGGATGTCGAGGGGGAGCATTCTAGGAGGAGAGTTCCTGCCAAGGTCACGTGGTACTCACCTGTAATACCACGTTTGAAGCATATGTTTAGAAATAAAGAGAATGCTAAGTTGATGCAATGGCACAAAGAGGAATGCAAGAAAGACTCGATGCTGAGACACCTAGCAGATGGGTCATTGTGGAGAAAAATAGATAGAACCTACACAGACTTTGCATCGGATGCGAGAAACAAAAGATTCGGTTTGAGTACAGACGGCATGAATCCTTTCGATGAGATGAGTAGTGGCCACAACTATTGGCCTGTGACTCTATGCATATACAATCTTCCACCATGGCTATGCATGAAGCAGAAATTTATCATGATGTCGGTGCTTATCTCGAGCCCAAAGCAGCCCGGGAATAACATCGATGTGTACCAAAGACCATTGGTCGAAGAACACTTATTGTTGTGGCACGAAGAAGGTGTACGGATGTAGAATGAATACAAACAATAGAACTTCAACCTGCGAGCATTGTTATTTATAACCATCAATGACTGGCCTGCTCTTAGTAACCTATCAAGACAATCGAATAATGGATATAGAGCCTGCACACACTGTTTAGAGGATACCGATAGTTTATGGTTGACTCACTGTAGAAAGGTTGTATATATGGGTCATCGTCGGTTTCTTTCCATCAGACTGGCGGTACGAAGGAAAGGCAAGCATTTCAAAGGGCAAGCGGAACACCGAACAAAACCTATGCACCGGAGTGGCGAGGACATCCTTGAAATGGTCAAAGGTATAGAAGTAGAATTTGGAAAGGGACCTAGTAGCCAACCTATTCTGAGCGAAAACAGATTGGCTCCCATGTGGAAGAAGAAGTCTATTTTTTGGGAGCAACTATATTGGGAAGTCTTAGATGTTCGCCATGCAATTGACGTGATGCACCTCACGAAGAATCTTTGCTTCAACCTGATAGGATTATTGGGGGTGTACAGAAAGATAAAAGATACACTAGAAGCACATAAGCAATTGCAACGTGTGGAAGAACGAGATGCCCTATATCCAGAAAAGCGGGACAACTAACGACAATACTTTAGTCTCGCCAGCTATACTCTTAGCAAAGAGGATAAGGTAAGCATGTTAGAATGCTTGAGCAGTATCAAGGCCCCATCTGGATACTCTTCCAATATAAAAGGAATCCTAAATTTGCCAGAGAAGAAATTGACAAACCTAAAGTCTCATGACTGCCACGTGCTTTATGATTTAACTTCTTCTAGTTGTGTTGCGGGGGATTGTGCCTGAGAATGTGCAATTAACCATCGTGAAGTTGTGCTTTCCTCAATGCAATTTCTCATAATGTAATTGACCCAGACAATCTGATAAAGCTGCAGAATGACGTGGTACAATGTCTTGTTGGCTTTGAGTTGATATTTCCACCATCACTCTTCAACATTATGACACATCTTTTAGTACACCTTGTGAAAGAGATTGATGTTCTCGGACCTATATTCCTACACAACATGTTCCCCTTCGAGAGGTTCATGGGGGTACTGAAATGTGTTCGTAACCGTGCTCGTCCAGAATGAAGATTTGGCCAATGAGTATGGATCAGAGGAGGTCATTGAATTTTGTGTTGACTTTATTGATGACCATAAAACGACTATGATATCCATCTCCTCAGCAGATGGTAACGGAGTTAAGGTATATAAGCTCCAGAAGAACTCGAAATGGGGATCAATC
This sequence comes from Panicum virgatum, assembly GCF_016808335.1. Classification (NCBI taxonomy): domain Eukaryota; kingdom Viridiplantae; phylum Streptophyta; class Magnoliopsida; order Poales; family Poaceae; genus Panicum; species Panicum virgatum. Next base: position 39,754,710 of record NC_053152.1, read on the forward strand.
CCTAGAAAAGTTTCACAAAAGTGTACAAACACAGCAATATGTAAAACCGATTGGGAGGTGATGGATCTGAATCCCATAAAAATATAGCAGTCCTTGCAGAAAATCACTGGCCGGAAGCAAGAGGCCGTGCTCCAAATAAGAGGTAAACAAAACAATTTCTAAATCTTCATGAGATGGGGAAACTTCTCCTAGGGCACTCCGCTAACGGATTCCACCTTACTTTGCACCCACAATGTTTCTTCTTCCGCTGGTTTGTCCTTGCGCTTCTGCTTGCCCCCACGGCTGGAATCGGCAGGCTTCTCCATCCCGAAGTCCTAGGGTCTCTTGACGCTCGTGGGCTAGGATTGTTGAGAATCTTGCCGTGTTTCCTCTTAGGGATTAAGGAAGCAAGAGGGCAAGAGGCACAAGGCAATGGCGGCTGCAAAGGTAAATCTGTACAATTACTAGATCGGGTTTTATAAACCTAATCATTGGCAGTCTTGTAAATAAAATAGGATGTCAAGCAGTATATTTCCTGTTTAGGCATATATTAGGTCACTTTTCAGGGTTAATATTCGAAAAAAAGAAAGGATGACCTGGCACATATAAAGAAAGTCACCCTAGATATGCCACAGCCTCTTAGATCCTTCATTCCAAATTCTAGAATTTGGATACAAGGCTCGGGGGCTATTGGGTACGTGGCTAAAGGAATTTTTTTTAAAAAATATTTAAGAAACATTTGATTTGATTCAAGATTCAAGATGGACCCTCGGCTTGAATTCCTCGATTCAACCTACGGCTAGGGGCTACTCCATATGCAGTGCGATTGTTCATTGCACTCTGCATATATGATGATCTTTTACCCGAGGGCGTCAAGACTACTCGACCAGGAGCATCACACAGCCTCAGTGAAACTCAAGAAGTACTTGGAAGGCTTGTTCGAAGTGAAGTTTAGGAACCACTCAACGACGGCTTTAGAAGTACTCGAAGATTTGCGACTGCTCGGCTCCGTAGAGCTCAGGGGCCTTTCAGACCAAGGGCCACGGGATGCCTGACGTGGCATGGTCCTGTACGAGGTATATGGTAGGGCATGTGATGTAAGCATACATCATGTAACTACTCGCATCGTATCTCGTACTAGTCGGATCGGATAGAAACCACCAAGTAGTAATCAGGAGGGACTCTAGGCACCGCATCAACCCAGGGTTTCCATGTAACCCCGCTCTCCTGGCCTATATATGGGTGGGCAGGGACCCCTCCAACACATCTAGGGACTCCGAGTCATTCCTCCTAAGCAATACAAACCAAACAGGACGTAGGGTATTATGCAACTCACGCGGCCCAAATCTGTCTAACCCCTCGTGTTGCTTGCACCGTCGTGTTCTTGATCTCGGCGAATTCCCATGACCATCCTTCTACCTACGGGTATCCCTAGGTACACGTGACTGTAAAACAATGACATGGCTCTACAGGGGCGAGCTGTGTCGGCGGCCGGTCGGGAACCGGTCGGGGAAGGGGTTGGGCGAGGGCCAAGTCGGTGGCCATTGTTGTTGATGCTGCTGCAATGGAGTGGAGGGGTGAGGTTGATGGGCTGAGGTGCACAAATTGAAGGGAGTTTAGGGACCTCATCGCAAAAACAAAATTTTCTCAATTTTTTACATGGAGACTCAAAAATCTAACACCAAAATTGCTCAAAATAAAAAGTGCTACAAACTTTGTTTAAGACCAAAGCTCATTTTAGTTACTATTTGAAAGATAATTTGAATTCTTGAAAACCGTGATTTGATTGATATGTCGTTTTATGTGCCAACTTTCATTTGTCCCTTAATCATCAACTAGAAATTTGTTTATTATGGCAAGAGTGATATGCCTAATCAATTTCATATGCATAACTGCATTGGTTTGAAAGTTATGTAAGATTGTCTGTCAACGTACATATACACATGCACATACACACGTACATGTACACATATATTTGCAATAACAAAAGATGACATATTTATTTAATTTTTCTTGGTCATTTGTGAATGGCGTTATGCTAATGGTCTTGCTTTGGCTATTTTGACACCTAGGGTTTCACAGTCTGCCATGCTGGTTTGTGTCCCCAGTGAACTTGGTTCAAGCGGTGGTAGCCAGTAGGCAGGATGATTTCAATAAATATTAAACAAACAAAACCTTACATCTATAATGTAACATAAAGAGAATGGTAAATAAGAAGCTAGCCTGAAGGATGATTTCAGTGCAGAAGCTAAGAAGAGGTCTTGCGGTATGATTGGGTAGAGCCAGCACTGCACCTGCTTCCTGCCCAAATGGCTTCAATGTTGGTCCGAGCAAGTTGCCTTCCATATTAGCTGAACACAGTGCGATGGTGTAGTAAGGTAGAAATTGTTGGATGATAGTTGGGTGTGTGTCATGTATACATCTTGTATAAGTCACATTCCCCATATCCCAGTGTATGAAGTTCGGACACGGTAGGGCCTCTGGCCTATATCTACTTGTGTGCACAATCAATTAAAACACAATCTGTTATCTTTTTGGGTTTATTGCGTTTTGCCCCTATTTTGAACTCCAATTGCAATATTACCCTCATTTTTTTCACTTTTCATTTTTGCCCCTACTGATCAATTATGAAGCCTCCATTTAACCTTGGAATTCACGCCATCAAACGCATCGAGAATTTAAGAATTTTAAAAAGTAAAAAACCCTTCACAATACAGCGAAAAGATGAAAATACCCCTTATGAATCCCTTATCCCTCCTGTCCAGGCTCGAGAGGGCTCAGTGGCGTGCCCTAACTCTAACTAGGCTTAGGGCGAGCAGCACACGTGTGCAGGGGCGAGCGGCCGGGCGAGTGGCACGCGCGGGCGGGGCAAGCAGTACGCAGGCGAGCGGCGGGGCTAGCGTCCCGTGCGCGGGTGGGTTGGGGCGAGCGGCGCGCGCGGGTGGGCCGAGCGGCGAGCGCGCGCAGCGGGCGTTGGCAGGCAGGGCAAAGCGGGCGCGCCGGCCCACAGGGACCACAGCCACACGCGTCAGGTGCGCGGGGTCCCACGGGGGCCACACACTGCGGGTACGCGCGGCAGGGCTCGGCCAACGTGCGTGGGAGACATGGCAACCATGGATCCAGATTCCAGAGATGTGGAGGTGGTGCTTAGGTACGAATTCGATCTCTAACTGTCTATTGGACAAATGTGGGACAAATTAATCTTGGGATTTAGATGATCAGGCTAATATGCTTTCAATTGCTCTGATTTGTAGGCAAAATCTGAAGAGTTTGAATCTTGTTGTTAGGGTTCGATCATTCTTTAGTTTGCTTGATGGGGGACAAAAAACATATGTGAAGGGTAAAACTTTGCCAACTCAAAGGATTAACATCCATAATTATAGCTTGTTGCAGTTGGTTGATTTCATAGCTGAACACTATATATGGGGTTCCAAACAGCACATTACTTTGTCACGTGAGTCTGAAAATACTATAGAGATAAAGTCTGATGAGCAGTTGTTCGAGTTGTTGAGATTAGTGCTCAGATCAATGATTTTGAGGCCCCATTGCATTGTTCTCCCACGAAACATAGGTGTCACCCATCTGTAAGAAATAAAGCATCCACTACCACCAATGGAAGAGCTATCGAGCGTCCTATCAATGAGAGCTGCACCAATGAGAGAGTCACATCCACAAGCAAAAATCCACAAGTTTGAAAAAGAGAGGCACCAAATGTAAGGGAAAAGGTGGAGATGATGATGACCGTGCCGGTGTTGATGAGGAGGGCATGTATTTAGACACTGATTCACTTGTGGCACCAAGTGATAGCAGCTATGATAGTGATTTGGCTGCATCGTCTGACCCTGAGTTTGAACCCAATGGTGAAGTTGTGGACAATGACGATGAATATGACATCCCCCCTTTTCATATGATGTTGCTGATCTAATTATCGATGTAAATGTGGTGTTCCCAGATGTGGATCAATGCAAATCTGCAGTTACCCATCATGCAATCTTGCATGATCATGCTTTTGATATTGTAAAAAATGATAAGAGCAGATTTAGAGCTAAATGCAAGAGAGCCGACTAGGGCTACAAGTGGACAGTTTTTGCATCAACCAGTACGAAATACATTGGCTGCAAGGTAATTAGCACCTTCTCTATCATTTTCAGCAAGTAATTCGCATCGTTTCTGCCATTTTCAGCAAGTAATTGGCACCTTAACTACCATTTTCAGCAAGTAATTAGCACCTTTTTCTGTCATTTCCAGAAAGTAATTGGCACCTTTTTTGTCATTTGTTGCAGGTTAAGACAAGTTGACGGAAACATACTTGTGGTTCTTTCAACAATTGTGGTAAAACAATGGCCTCAAACAAATGGGTGGCTGAAAGAGTGGTGGATCAGTTACGGGATGACCCAGAAATGGAACCAAGGGAATTGCACAGTATGCTGCAGAAAAAGTACTCCATAGATATTCCATACCATAGAGTTTATAGAGGCAAATATAAAGCAATAGGCACCATATATGGCAAGTGGGATGACAGTTACGACTTGCTACCGACCAATCAAGCTGAACTTCTCAGAGTTGTACCTGGAAGCATTGTTCAGGTAGACACCGAAAAAGATGTCAATGGTGATTTCTGTTTCAGAAGGTTCTTTGTTGCTCTCAAACCATGCATTGATGGATTTTTGCAAGGATGTAGACCCTACATTGCCATGGATGCCACACACTTGACAGGAAGGTCCAGGGGTCAATTGGCAGCAGCTATGGAAGTGGATGGTCACAATTGGCTATTTCCAGTAGCTTATGGTGTGATTGAGACCGAGTCTATAGAAAGCTGGACTTGGTTTGTCAATAACTTGAAGAAGGCTATTGGTACTCCTCTTGGTCTTGTCATTTGTACAGATGCGGGCAAAGGTATAGAGGTGGTTGTACATGATGTATACCTTGGAGTTGAGCATAGAGAATGCATGAGACACTTGTGGAAGAACATGAAGAAGAATGGGTACGGTAGTGAGCTTTATAGTAAGAATATGTGGTGTGCTGCCAAAGCTTCATAGTTGATAAGTTCAACTACTTCATGGGCAAGATAGAGGAGAAGGATCCAAGTGCACTTGAGTGGTTGGATGAGAATCATCCATATGTTTGGAGTAGAAGCAAATTCTCTGAAGATTACGTCAACAACAATCTTTCTCAAAGTTTCAATAGTTGGGTGTCAAAAACCAAGGATTTTCAGGTTGTTGAGATGCATGACAAGATAAGACAGAGGATCATCAAGAAAATGATTATGAGGGCTAAAATTGGTAGGAAAAATGTCAGGAAACATAATCCCAGTTGTCACCAATGATCTGAATGCTAAAAGCAAGACTATTAATGACCATGAGGTGTTGATATGTGGGGCTGGAACAACGGAAGTAACTGTGAACAAATTTAGACATGCAGTGAATATGGAACAAAGGACATGTACTTTAGGGCATGGCAAGTGACTGGAATGCCATGCACTCATGCTCTAGCTTTCATTGCTAGGCTTAGTTGGCACGTAAAGATAGATGAATTTGTTGATGAGTACTTCTCTATTGCTAGGTTCAGGAAGGCATATGCAGGTTCTTTCAATCCTATGACATCTAAGGATAGTTGGCCACGTGTTCATTTAGGCTACAAAATCAAGAAACCTAAATTGAGAAGGAAACCAGGCAGACCAAGAATATCTAGAATTAAGTCATATGATGAGGTTGGCACTAGCAAAAAGAGGAAGCCATGTTATGAATGTAATGAACTAGGCCACATAGCCAATCATTGCCAATGAGGTCTCGCTGCTAGTCAAAAGAGGAAGCTTTCAACTTCACAAAATGGATCATCATCACAAACCTTAGGGTGAGTGATGGATTTCTAATTATTTGTATTTTTTCCTGCTTTATGTTGTCAAACTGTTAACTAAACCATGTTTCTACGTTTGTGTGAAGTGCAAGTGCAACAGAAAGAGGGAGAGGGAGGGGAAAAGGAAGAGGAAAGGGAAATCCAAGTGAATGTGAAACTGGAACAGAAGGTGCTGCAGGAGTGGAAGAGGAAGAGGAAGAGGAAGGGGAAATCCAAGTGAAAGTGAAAGTGGAACCGAAGGTGCTAGAGGAGGAAGGGGAAGAGGATGAAGGGGAGGAACAGGAGGGTGACTGACTTCATTGTTAGGAATAGATGCATGAATGTGATGCAACCATTGATGGCGTTGTTGGACACCTATGTTGGGATGTGATGTGGTGGTGCTTCTCATTTGGATATGTATGATGACGTTGTGATTTGGTGGTACATCTCTTTTGGATATGTATGATGGGATATTATCTATCTATATAAATGCATGTGGTTTCAACTTAGTTTTGTGTGTCATGTTGCTGTCCAAATTTCTCTCAAAATCTTGTTCATATTCTTATTGAAATGCTGTTGAAATATAATGCAAACAAGGGCATATTCACAAAGTTCTAAAAAAGTAGGGGTATATTCGTAAGGGCAAAATTGTCTTTTTTGACATTGTTAAGTGCTGTTAACAGAGTAGGGGTAAAATGGTTCTTCACTTCCAAACAGTACGGGTAAAAATATAAAGTGAGAAAAAGTGGGGGTAAAATCACAATTGAGGTTCAAAACAGGAGCAAGAGCGCAATTGGCCCTATCTTTTTTCATAGCTGTTAATATGACAAGATATAGATATTCATGTTATTTTTAGTGGACCCTAGCAAAGGAAAATGCCATAGCGGGACCAGTATGAACAACAGGTGTTCCCCTATTTCCTACAAGGGCACCGGCTTTTTGGGGAAATTTAATGCTATCTAGTTACGGGTACCTGATCCATTGATTATTATTGATCGGCTCCTTCTAGTCATGGCACCATTGCCCACCTCCTACATGAATCGTAAGAATTGCTGAGAGTTTTCATCAAGTGGGCGAGGGGATTCCTTCATTTATTATTTGTGCTGCAGTTAATGATGGTGTTCTGTTGTATAATATAATAATTTTCCAAGAGTTGAATTGATTCCCAGATGGACACACTCCAAGAAAAACGAACTTCTGTCCCTGCACGTTAGTACTGATCATAATTTGGTCTGGTACTAAAGTTGGCACGTAGCTAATTTAGTACCGAGTTCAAATTTGAAAACTTGAAAACCCCCCACAATATTTTAGTATCGGTTGGTGTTTTTGTCCTGTACTAAAATGGCATGGCTATTTAAGTACCGGTCAACGACATCACCTGATACTAAAGGGTGATATTTAGTACCCGTTAGTTTCTTGCCCTAGTACTAAATGGTTCTGCACGAGTTGCTTCAAAAGGAAAGCATCTCCTACCCAGTCATCATATGTGATACGTAGGTGGTATGGCAAGGAAGCTATGCGTGTGTCTTGAGATCGTGGGTTCGAATCCGCGCACGTGCATACTACATGTGAAATTCGTGTGAATTGTGGGCCAGTCTCTGTGGGAATTTCATAGCATTAGTTTGTTTGACACCTCAGCAAAAAAAAGGTGACATGGCAAGAAAATTAATAGGAGAGAGAGGGAAACCATTTCATCCCCATGAAACGAGTCGGGCGTGGCTTCCAAGTTTAAGAAACGCGCACGAAACACGCACTGAGAGCTCCCACGGTTTCATGATGGATCCCATGTGCTGGAGGCCGTGCTCCCTCTTCCCGTGCTCCCACTTGGACCTCGCGCGCCAAATCTCAGCTTGCGCCAAATCCACATCGCTTCCGGTTCCTCCAGTTGTTGAGGCCCCTGCCCCTGCCCCAGATCCGCCACAGCCCCTGCCCTTGCTCTTCCTCCCAGATCCGCCACCACCCCTGCCCTTTCTCCCACAGCCTCCAATGCTGGTGGTGAGGCAAAGTATGTCCCGCTGGGGGAAAGGGGTCCCCCAGCTCATCGGCAGCCCATCAAGGCGCGACAGCGGCAGCCTGTCAAACCGAAGTAGCGGCGGCACTTGCGTGGCCTCCAGGCCATATCTCCTCCTTACCTTTTCCCTCTCCCTCTCCTTCTCTCTCGGCAGACGGCAGCGATGCACGGGGCGGCGGCAGCCGGAGTGTGCTGCAGCAAGCGATCCTCGAATCTTATGCTACGGGCTCCACGTACGGTCTCACCACCAATGAGGGACTATGCCATCGGGGTTTGATCCTAGCAACCTGGTGCCGTAGCCTGCAGATTCCGATCCCTAGATCCTTCTCCAGTTCTTCTCTGCAGCCACCACCACGCAGCCCCGAGGGAAGGAAGGTGATACAGCCACCACGCAAGGAGGCGCCCATGGGGCTCTGCGTGGTGGCGGCTGCAGAGAAGAACTGGAGAAGGAGCTAGGGATAGGAATCTGCAGGCTGTGGCACCAAGTTGTTAGGATCGGACCCCGACGGCGTAGTCCCTCATCGGTGGTGAGGCTGTACGCGGAGCCCGCAGCTTAAGATTCGAGAATCGCGTGCTGCAGCCCGCTCTGGCCGCCGCCGCCCTGCGCATCGCTGCCATCAGCCGAGAGAGAGAGAGAGAGAGAGAGAGAGAGAGAGGAGAGGGAGAGGGAAAAGGTGAGGAGGAGATTGTAACATCCCTAAATTTGTATAGTATTTATTTGTGCAAAAATGTGGATTTTCAAAAAAAAATTGGGTGGAGTGTAAATAGTTAGGGCAATTTAAGAATAACTCTACTCATCATCTCTTAGCAAGAATACAACCGAATTAAATATAAGGATTTAAATGATATTGTGAAAAATATTTGAAACTCATTTGGATTTATGCCTCTACCTTGTTTGAATTTATTTAGATGATTTTGTTTGAATTTGAGAGGGTGTTAATTTGAGTTGGCCATTCAAATTAAAACCAAAATCCTAACCTAACTCCCTAACCTACTCGGGCCGAACCCACCCGACCCGGCAACCCAAACCCGTATCCCGGGCCCGCAACCCTGCACCGGCCCAAACCACCAACACAACCCGCATGCATCGCGCGCACACAGCCAGCCGGCCCGTCACTGCGTCGCCTACCGGGCCCAACACCGCCGCTCACCCCTAGCTCAGCACCGCCTCCTCGCTCGCCCGCTCGCCCCGACTAGTGATAGGTGGACCCCACCTGTCAGCCACACACCACCTGGGGAACTATTCCCCTTTCTCCTTTCCCTTGCCATGCTGCCCACTCCTGCTGCTCACTTAACCTTTTTGCTGGCCCTACCTGAGTGCTTATATCGCCGCCTACCCTGGCTGTCGGCCACGAGCCCGCGCGCTCACTCTCACGCCGCCCGTGCCCAAAAACCCTAACCCTAGAGGCCTAGGATGGCCGCCACATCGCCCCGCCGAGCGGACGTCCCATCCACGCCGTCCTCGGTGTCCGGGCCAAACCGGTGCCCTAGTGCCACTACGAAACCCTAGAGCCCAATTAAGGTTTCCACACTCCATCGCCGCCGGGTTTGGGAGAAGGAGGAAGAAACAAAGGTGGGGGAGAAGGAGGAGCCACCGCAGCCGGAGCTCCGTCATGCCTTTGCCCGATCGACTACACTGGCAAAGCTGCTCTCCCTGCACGGCCACAACCCTGCCTGCCTCGCCTCACAACTGCGCCAAGCACCAACGCCCCCAGAGCCCGACGGTGAGCCACGCCGCCAAAACCTTCCTTCTCTGCTTCCCTATGCCGGCGTCGCCAATTGGCCGCCATGGCTAGCCCTAGGATCCCCCTAGCCCTCTCGATTGTGCCTGCAGGAGCCCGACGAGCCTCACCGCCACACCCCCTCAACTGCCACCGACCATACCCACACCACCGTGTCAGGCATGGCCATGCCGCAACCCTGAGAGGCCAGGTGCCCCGCGCGCGTGCGCGAACCCAGCGTTGGCTGCCCAGGTAGAGCCCTTGGCTCGCCTTGGCTGGCCTGGTGGCCGCTCCGCCATGGTCGCGCCGTTACCATGTCACGACCCGTGCCTGGCATTTGCATGCGTGCAGAGGGCCAAGGCCGGGCCTTTGCCCTCGCCTAGCCCAAGGCCGTGCGGTCTTGCCGCCGAGCACCACTGGGGCCTCGCCCTGTACCGCCGCCGGCGAGCGCCGTACGAACACCGGCCTGCCTCCAGAACCCGTTGGCCCTTTGTTTGATCGACATTGCAAATCAACGCTTGACATTACTCCTAGGTTTGGTATCACTTTTGAGTCCTTTTGGTTCTTGCCCAAGCCTTCCGGGTCCATTGACAGAATCAAGTGCCAATCCCTGGTTTAGGGGCATCGTGAGCATTTCACATTGCTCCTGTAACAAGGACGTACCCCTGTATGTTGAGGTGTCAGGCCAGCTGACACGGTCGAGGCCGGGCGCCCATGATTTTATCCGTTTTCAACCATTTTTGGGCTGTGATCTCCTGCAAGCACAACTCATCCAAAACTTGTGGAACTTATTAGAATTAAACAAAATATGCATGGAACATAGTGCAAAAGCTCATTTTATTCCTGAGAAGTTGACGGTCAGAACGAGAAATAATGGCCGTCAACAATGACCCCGCGAGGTCCTGGCACCTTGAGGTAGAGGTAAGTGTAGCATAGACGGCACAAGATTGCGTGGTATGCGCCACAAAAATCCACCACCTCGAAGGTCAGCATCTCCATCCTGAAGTTAGAGCGGTCCCCAAAAGTGACGGGCAGGTCGATCTGCCCGATCGGCACCGCTTGCTTCCCAGCACGATGCCATGGAAAGGTGCGACACTTGGTCAGATGCGCGATCGGTCGATCCACATGGTGTCCAGGGTTTCGAAGTACATGATGTTGAGGCTGCTGCCCCCATCCATCTCCTGAGGCGCTCCCGCCACAAGCGGCACCGAGTCTCATCGACCATCCTCTTCCTAGCACCGGTCGAGGGCAGACCCCGAAAGAGGCTGGCCTTCAGACTTGTCCCGCCCCTTGGGGAGGGAGGAGTGTGATCCGTCCGACCAAGGACAGGATCAAGCGTGCGGGCCACCGTGGTTGCGGGCTCGATGCCTACCGGCCTCGCGATATTGTTTGCCGTGATGCTCCGCCGCGCGTCCTGCGTGACATCATGCAGGGCGAAGCGGGACGCCGTTGAGGCACGCCCAATAGCATCCTCCGGATGGATCGGCTCCCTCTTGGAGAGAAGCACCGTGGTGTTGGCGATCGGGGACAGAGCTCGATGCTGGTTGTTCTGGGATGGTCGATCGTCCTGGAATGCATTGGGCAGCAGCTACCATTGCAAGCGCTGCTGCTCTGCCTCCTCGTGGTCGACAAGGGGGTGTTGGGTGCACGCAGAGATGTCACCCTCTGAGACCTCCAGCCGCAGCCCTCGCAGAGAGTCGATGGAGGCATCAGAGCCGACGATGTCGATGGAGCAGTAGGAGGAGCAGATGCGCTCCAGACCGCCCACTAGGTTGATGTCAAAGCATAGGTCGCCGAAGCGCATGAGTGTGCCCGGGACCCAATCTCTGGCGATGATGGCCATCCTCCACCTGGTGGAAAAAATGAACAAAATGCGCGAAAAGTCCCTACCTGGCACACCAACTGTCGGTGTTTTCTAACACCGCCTAGTGATTCTTGTGGATGCGCGTTTAGTGGCGGATGGTAATGCAGGAAGACACAAGGATTTATACTGATTCGAGCCGCCCGGAGGCGTAATACCCTACGTCCAGTTCATGCTGCTCGTGTATCTTGCAGTGGTTTATAGTAGTGCGTTACAAACGGTCGAGAGAGGGACAGGCGCCCCAAGTCTCTAGAATAAGTGGGAAAGAAGCGTGTTCGTGGCTCTCATCTGGTTAGGGCAGTTGCTAACGAGAACTGGCCAGAGTTCTGCCTGCCTCTTTCCCAGCGGTGAGAGCGTGCTCGTGTGCTCCGGTGGTCGGATCAACGTTGTGTCTGATTGTCCAGAGCTCTCTCTGTCCCTCAGCATAGGAGCCCATCCTCTTCCCTTTATACGACAGGGAAGAGAATGATGTACAATAGAGAGGGAGAGAGAGAGAGAGATAGATAGAGAGAGTGAGTCCTCGTGGCTCCTTCTCCGTTGTGCTGATAGTCATGGGTCCGCCTGACCCTGCCGTCGCCGCCCTCCACCTCGCGGCCGGGTCCATCTGACCCCGTGGTCTGCGGAGCGTGATAAGCGGTGTTGTCTTGGTTGTGGTGCAGCACGCCTGGTCCCTATCCTATGTCCTACAACACTGTCGGACGTGACGGGTCGGGGTGCTCCACTATGCACCGTGTTAGTGCAAGCCGAGACCACGTCCAGTCGCCTGTCGTCCCACGCCACTGTCAAACCCTCGCGGCGTGGGTCGTGGTGGACCCTTGATAAAGATCGGGCATGGCCCCCTAGTCCATCCGGTCGTCTAACAAATTAAAGGCTGTGGAGAAGTCCCCCACAGTTTTTTCGCTCAAAAGGCTGCCTTGGTCTCTGGAGCACGAGCTCATAGGCCTTAGAAAAATAGATGGAGGGAGTAAGTAACTAGAAAAATATGGCCTTACAAAAAGGAAAGAAAAACACAAAATGGCAACTGCCACATAATAAGACAAATTTAAATGCAACATAAAGATATGCTTATTATAACAGCTAAGCATTGTCTGTCATGTTTTCTCTATTTCAGATCTGCTGTTCCTCCTCAACTAGTCGTATGTGACAGCCCATCTCTCCTAGTTGAATTATATTTTAATGGAATACACAAGATCGGCTAGATTTGAAAAATAAATAAAAGATCTGCCAATATTAAAAATTGAAAGAAAAACACTAGTGACCGTTACAAGAAAAGACAGAAAGAATTAAATGCACCATAATGATGCTCCAAATATAAAATCTTACCATTGTGCCTCATGCTCTATTTCCCGATTTCAGATCTGCTCTTCCTCCTCCCAGTTGCAGCCCACCTTCCCCTCTCTCTCTAGCCTCATTTCATTTCAACAATAGATCTGTTACAAGCAATGGCCGACGAGGTGCAGGAAGTCCTGGTTAGCGTCAATCCCTCCATCACCATCCTCTCAGGCCACAACGAATCAAAGGTTTCGTCGCGGGCAGGATACTTCCTCGTCCCCTGCAACGTCGATTCACCAGATCCACCATCTGCAGCAGCTGTAATTCCTATCCCTGCCACTCAAGCTGATCTGCAGGTTAATTTTGATAAGAGCTGGTCTGGCTCCCCGAAGCTATGGCGGAGGTGGGTGGAGAAACTCCGACCGAGACACGAAGCTGCGTGGCAAGAGATTGGGATCTTGGATGGCGTAGTTACATCTACCTGGAGATTTAATCGGGATGAGAATGTACTCCTTGAGATAGCTAAGTTCTGGTCCCCAAGGACGAATACTTTCATTTTCCCATGGGGAGAAGCTACGGTAACACTTGAGGACCTAGCTGTCCTTGGGGGGTTGCCTGTTCTTGGTTCTTGTGTGAGGGAAAAGCCAACGCCTGTGGTACAAGAAGATGTCAATGAGCTGAAGATAGTCCGGTGCAATCTCAATGCCAGTAAGTACAAGAAACCAACTTTCTCTGGATGGGTCAAGTATTTTCTAGAGGATATGCCAACAGATAGAAAAGGGGAGCGGATCGAGCATGCTGCTTTCCTGTCCATGTGGCTCTCAATGTTCGTGCTGAAAGAAGCACCATTTGATGTTGTCCAGCCCAATGTTTTTGACATAGCTGTTCAGATGGTGCATGGCAAGGGCGTGGCTCTTGCACCAGCTGCCCTCGCCAGCTTATACAGAGACCTCTCTTCTCTTAAGCGCCATATTATCTGCAACAATCAAGAAAAATTTGTGGTGGGGACACCATTGAATGTCTTGCAGCTCTGGATCTGGGAGCGCTTCCCTGCTTTAAGGCCCAAGAGAGCAGTGAGCTTCCTGGAAGGTCGCAACCTCCCAACAAGGGCTGCACGGTGGGGAAATGTTCAGACAAGGCTTGATTCCAGTGATGTCCGTGGAGAGCTCGAGTCACCAACAAGGTTTGAATGGATGCCCTATGGAAGTACAAATGTTGGACTGCTTGGTTCCTGGGTTTCTGGTGATGATATCGTACGCAGTAAAGAACTGCAGTCCTTTGCAAGGTACATCCGTGCTTCCGATCTCATCGGTATGTACTGCACTGAGAAGTATCATCCACATCGTGTGGCCAGGCAGTTAGGGTTTGATCAGGACATGCCAGGACCTTTTCCCCGTATCCGTTCCAGTTGGAAAGAGTCATGGAGAAGATACGATTTGAATCCTCAAAGAATAACATTTTTCGTTCCAGACTCACAGCCAGGCATAACTAAAGACTACATGAAATGGTGGAAGAAGTTTCGTTGTGCCACAGATATTTCAAAGAAGAGAATGGCTGCTGTGATTCAAGAGGGCGCAAGCTCATCCACAGATCCAGGAATCAAGAGACAGAGGCAGGATACACAGGTAAGCGTACATGGACAGACTCACCTTACAGTTTGTTATGATACTAAGAAGGATAACCTGGTTCCTCCATGAAGAGAGTATTTTTCAATTCATAAGAATAGGTTTGTTTGATTAATCACAGCTTTTCTCAACATCTTGAATGTAAATTGCAATTGTTACTTCTAGTTTTGTATTTTTCTGATACTAGTGTCAACTTGGAGTACATTAGAAACTGAGTGGAAGGCTGTGACACACTGATAAGTGATAAGAATCCTTTTGCATGCTGATCATTCTTGAAACCTGGTGATTTCATTATTATGTGTGTCATTCTTTTTTCTCAGCAATAATCATACATCTTTTACTATATTTAGATTTCTTAGTTTTTAAGGATCCGTAATCCTTTTTTTTTTCAAGTTTGCCTTTTCTCATTCACAATACCATGTAGGTGGGGATGTCCACACTATATATAGCTATAGGTCAGAAAAGTATATATATGACAATTTATTTCCAGATAGTTGTTGACCCTGTATAGCTTGGTTGATTCTGTTATTTTTTACTACAGCACCAGCGCATTATTATGAACCTAAAAGATAAAACTTGCTGGCAAAGTGAAATTTGAAATGGTTTGTAGCTAGATCGTAACTTATACACATGTGGGTATAAAATAACATTTTTGTACATGAGAATTACTACTCATGCAGCATCTTAAAAAATGAAATATTCCTAAAACATCTAATTATGAATGGTTTTTATCATCTTTTTTTTTTTCATAGTATGTATTATAAAGTTCTATTGTTAATGAATTAGTACCCTTGTATCCCAAGAACATGAAAGCCACACGTACCAGACTGGTAGCGCATTGGAGTTTTTTGCTTTATCTATCAATTGTAGGCAGTAGTAATGACATGCATGCTCAATAGTATACTATGTTACCATATGCATAGAACCAACCTCAACTAGCCATGAAATGAAATTTTCATGGAAATTTCCCATCCATGTTAGTGTATGCTCCCTGCTGGTCACTGTAGATGTAATTAACTCATATAGTACATGAAAAACTTAAATATCAAACTTATCTGATGATAAAAAAGATGGATTTGGTACTTCACTTCTTTGGAGCTTTAAATTGTACTGACCCCCAAAAGCCACCATTATATTTGTCCTTTAGATAAAATCTTTTATGTTGTGCAACTTATTACACTTCCATTAAAAAATTTTGGGTGGACCACAAAAATTATTGTGTTGTTTTGTACATTGATAGAAACTAGATCAAATTATGTTTTGTGAAAAGTCCATAACTATTTTAATGTTACACCAAGAAAACTGTATTTGTTGTTCACTCGATTATGTGAAAAAATAGAACTAAATTGTAGTAAAAGTAACCCTAGCTTCTTTCTACAAGTAGTTTTCAGACTCGATACTTTGCATAATCACTTGGACTTCCTCTGATATCTGACATTAGTTTCCTTTTCTCTTATTTGTAAATGCAGATTAAGCAACTCAAGAATAAAAAGCATCAAAAGGCTCTTCCATAACAACTTCAATGGTGATCAATGTGTTCTGTGCCGAGCAAACCTAAAAGAAGAGTAAGCAGATGGGAGAAGGCCTCCTGTAATAGTATATTCTAGTTGATTATCTATTTTGAACTATTATTGTTATTCTTCATTTTTCACAAATGAACTATTGTTGTTAACTACTTATGTTGAGGTTTGAATACTATTGTGGTGATGACTTTTCGTAATACTTCGTAATACATATGCATATACTTCAACATGTCACGTAGCAGCGAGTAATTAATGCATGTTGATCTTATACTTCTCCATTCATCGTTTTCGATTTATGATTGGTTGATGTGGATCATTGGATCTGTTGTCCAGTTATTGTAATTACATTGGATACTATGATTACACTGGCTTTATCACTCTAGCAAGAAACATCTGCTATATTACAAGTCATCTGACAAGGTTGTCATGTACTAATGGTTGATTGCCATAGACAAGGTTTCTGGTGAACTTGATGGCTTCTGTCCTATTAAGTAATACTACCCCACTAGACCGTTAAGCAATAGAGCTGACTTCCATATATAGGCTGTATGCAATTTATTCTCGCTAGCTGTGTGATTATTGTTGATTCTTGGCTTCAACTAGTTTGCCAATAATTGTTCTCTTGGGTACATAATAATAAGGTGGAGAAAATTGTGTTATGTGATGGAAGTTTTAAACATTTTATGCTGCATCGTATATAAAACTGATTGCAGCCCTAGTAAGCTAGGGATCATGTCTTTAGTAAAATACCATCTTCCAAAACACTGAATGTTGAGACACCGTGTACTGTTGCTACACAAACTCATATCATCACATCAAATTTACTCTTTCATGTCTTCCATACATGCATGCATAGATGGGTAAGGATATGCTGCCATGGATCAAATGGTAAAATTCTTCTCATAGAGAATTATAGAGATTATTGAGTAGGCTTTGGAAGCATCCTAAATAGCCGTTGTGCCATCAAGAGGAACACGGGGGATGTCGTAAACAGCATCACAACTTTTTTCACATAGATCCCATTTTACTGATTGATAAATTAGTCATTCGTGTTTTCAAAATTTTATGTTCCGACGACTAAGTTTATTCGACATGCCTAACAAGGATCCCTGCTGTCACATCTGCACTAATTGGTGAATCCAGAATATCATGCTTCTTCTCCCCTGATGATCGATACTTCTACTATCTCCGAATCTCCAGGGTTAATAGGACCCACATTCTATATGGCTGACTTCTGCAAGGCTCCTATGCTATGATCCATTAGATGTAGCTTCGAATCACTACTAGAGAAAGGACCATAGGTATGGGTTGAAAATGGCCTTAGGTACCGGTTTTGCAGCCTGTACTATGAAATCGAGACCAAATGTGGGCACCTTGGACACCAGGTTAAAAACCGGTGCCTAAGGCTCTCCTTAGTACCGGGTGTAGGCTCCACCCGGTACCTAAGCATTTTTTACCAAAAAAAAATTATTAAACCTGGGAAGAGGCGCGTGCAGTGGTCAAGGTTCAAACTCAGGATCTCTTGCCTCGCGTGTACCTTCCTTACCATCTCACCGACACATCACTTGTCATGAAAAGAGAGATATTTTCCACTTGAAGTAGCCTATAGATGAACCTTTGGTATCGGGTGGTAACACCACCCGGTAATAATATAGAAATACTGGGTGGTAACACCACCCGGCGCCTATGGATAGCCTTAGGTACTGGGTGGTAACACCGCCCAGTACCAAAGGCTCTCCATAGGCTTCCATCCACCCCAAAAGTAACGGTATATCAAGAAGAACCGGTACCTATGCTAATATAGGTACCGAGTTTTCTTTATGCCGGTACTTTTGAAGTGGATCTTTGGCTTATTTTCTAATAGTGAATTCATGGACCTCAGTCACCAACTTCTCAGCATGATCACTGCAACAATCTCAAATGATCTGACCACACCCTGCCCCTAGAAACACAATGCATGCATATTCTTCAGTTTATTAGAGGAAGGCAGATAGTTTAAATATGATGTATTCTTATTTATTTAGGAAAAAATATGCTGCATTCATGCAGCGAACCAACCATGGTTCTTCCTCTCCGGTATCCAATAATTTACCAAGCACTATGATTTGGGCTTCACTATCCTGTTACCAAAATGAAATGCTAAACTTTTCTGGTGTCCAATATTTTATTTATTGGTGGCGAACCATTATGAAACAAGTGCCCGCAGCTGTCAGATTCGGGCCCGGCACCACCGGATCCGGCCGCCCGCCGTGCGGCCGCCCCTCCAATGCCGCCGTTCCACCACGTGAGGGAGAGAAAGAGAGTGAGCAGGGAGGAGGGAGGGGAGAGAGATTGTGTGGAGTGCGCTAGGTTAGGTTTTCTTTCATTGGGTTCAGACCATTTACTGTGGCGGACATGTGAAAAGTTTCCACCTCTTAAAATAGGGGTATTAATAGAGGCGGTCACATTAAAGATGACCGCCTCTGTTAACCGATTTTGCGAGGCGGTTTCTGTACCTACCTCAGTTAATAGAAAATGTCTACCTCACCTCTGTTAATGCTGGGCATTAACATAGGCGGTTATTATTTGTGCCCGCCTCAGAGCTCCAAAAAAATATCATTGTTAATCAGTTTTTGTAATAGTGTTTACTTTTTTGGATACACCGACTCGTACTAAATGACCCCTTTAGTACTAGACGTTTTAGCCTATACTAAATGGCGTGACATTTAGTACCAACCAAACAGTACCGGTCAGCCGCCCGGTTCTCTAGCCGTGACATTTACCAACAATATCTGACGATATAGCATAAAAGCATTTGGTCCCGTCGGCCACTTTGATCACTATTCTCAACGTTGGTTTTGAATCTACCGATCTAACAAACTTAATAAATTGAATCCTCATACGGAAATAAAGGACGACACTCCATTTTTTTGGGGGGGGAGGGGGTCCTATGAAATATACAAAACAAAACTACTGTGCACTTGTTTCGTAATGTTTTGCCACCAATAAATAAAATATTGGACACTTGAAAAGTTTAGCATTTTATTTTTGTAACGGGATAGTAAAGGCCAAATCATAGTGCTTGATAAATTATTGGATACCGGAGAGGAAGAACCAATGGTTGGTTCGCTGCCTGAATACAGCATATTTTTCCATAAATAAATAAGAATACAGCATATTTAAATTATTTGCCTTCCTCTAACAAACTGAGGAATATGCATGCATTGTGTTTCTAGGCCAGGGTGTGGTCAGATCAATTGAGATTGTTGCGGTGATGATGCTGAGAAGTTGGTGACTGAGGTCCATGAATTCACTATTAGAAAGCAAGCCAAAGATCCATTCCAAAAGTTCTGGCACGAAGAAAACTAGGTACCTATACTAGCATAGGTATCGGTTCTTCTTCATACTGGTACTTTGGGGTGGATGGAAGCCTAAGGAAAGCCTTTGGTACTTGGCGGTGTTTCCACCCGGTACCTAAGGCTATCCATAGGCACCGGGTGGTGTTACCATCAGTATTTCTACATTTTTATCGGGTGGTTACCACCCGGTACCAAAGGCTCATCTATAGGCTACTTCAAAAGGAAAGTACCTTTTTTTCCATGACAAGTGATGTGTACGAGAAATGGTAAGGAAGGTATATGCTAGGCAAGAGATTCTGAGTTCGGATCCTGACCACCGCATGCGCCTCTTCCCGGGATTAATATTTTTTGACCAAAAATGCTTGGGTACTGGCTGGAGCCTACACCCAGTACTAAGGAGAGCCTTAAGCACCAGTTTTTTACCCAGTGTCCTAGGTGCCCCTATTTGGTCTCGGTTTCGTAGTACAGGTTGCAAAATCGGTACCTAAGTCCATTTTCAATCGGCGCCTATGGTACTTTCTCTAGTAGTGATTTGAAGCTACATCTAATGGATCGTAGCATAGGAGCCTTGCAGAAGTCAGCCATATAGAATATGGGTCCTATTAATCCTGGAGATTAGGAGACAGTAGAAGCATATCGATCATCAGTGGAGACGAAGCTTGATATTCTGGATTCACCATTTGGTGCAGATGTGACAGGGATCACATGCATATTTTGACCAATAAATTCCAACTTATTATTCACATGAGAAGAAACAGCATCATCTATAGCATTAGCTATTTCAGAATTAAGAACGGGCTGCTCGCTCTCATCGAATTTTACCTCAAATTGTGAAGCATCGAAGCCGGCATCCGTCGTGACCTTCCCTTGTCGGTCGATGGAGAAGTGCGAGATGTACTGCTTCATGGCTTCTTCCTCCAGCTTCTGGATCTCCTTCTCCTTCTCCTCTCTGATCTTCTTCTGGATGTCGTCAAGAGCCTTCTGTTGTTCGGCCGAAAGTTGCTGAACAGTCGGCCTTTGGATGTTGGCGGCATCAACATCGCTAGGTTGAGGAATTTTACCGGCCATGGCAGCCGATTGATTCTTTCCCCAGCGGAGTCGCCAAAATATGTTGGCGCAGAACTAGGGCCAACACACGAAAACGCTTGAACACGCAGCGAGCGACGGCACAATGCAGCGCCGATGCTCAGACCGGTCAGACCGGTTGTCGCCGAGCAGGCCGGCGGTGAGACCAACGAACGTCGCCCGGGAAGGACCCGTCGGGGCAGGCACACGTAGTGTTGTTCTAGGATCGGCAGGCCACCTAGAACGCCCTCAATCGACGTAGAGACGACGGAGGGACAGCAAATAGTAGATTGGAAAAGCTAGGGCAAGAGAAAAGTAAAAAGATAAAAGTTGTATTGATTTGATCGATTGGATACCTAATCGACCGTGACCCTTTATATTTATAGGGTGGGGTGGACTTATCCCGCAAGAAATCCTATTACAAGATCTAAATCTATTAAAATCCCTAGTTGTACTCGGATTCCACTTGGACCGGTCAGACCGGTTGACCCTACCGGTCAGACCGGTCGGCTGCTGCCGGACGGACTATAGCGTCTGACCGGTCAGACCGCTAAGGCGTACCGGTCAGACCGGTCGGTATTGTCGAATGCCAATTTTGGTTGTCAACATATGCCCCCCTGTTCTTTGGCAAAGCTTGCGTGCCAAAGAACACTCTTCTGAACCAAAATTGTCTAAGGGCGATAACGATTTATCGGCCGTATCTTGCTTCTTCCTCAAGTTGATGATGAAACAACTTGCTTGGGTTTCCATACCTGCTTCATAGTCGTCGACCTTGTTGGTATAACCTCTGCTTGCTGTTCCATGGATTCTTTCTTGCGCATCCTTTGCAGCCTCCTCTTTTGGGTGTGAGACAAACCTGAAGGACACCACTTCGGCTGTAGATATTTTGAATCTTGTTTTATGTTCTTCTCACACTCCTTGCTGCAATCAATGTTCTTTTTGACCAGATTATCGCTAATCGGTCTTTGTGAAGCAAAGCTTGGATATATAGGAGGCTAATGAATATAATATGACTGCATGTGCATCCTACTATAATCCAAAGGCATATAACAAGGATACCAGCAATACCATGGAGCAATCGGTCTATTAAATGAATTACCTTGGCTCAAACTCGATTGCTCTTGGGACGATGACGGATTTGTATCCTTGACTTTGTCCGGCCGTTCCCTCTGCCTATGGACGACTCCTTTCTTCTCATATTTGGCCAAGAGTTCTTTAAAACTCAGCCTTTCTTTTTCTTTCTTGTTTCTGGAATTCTTTCCAGAAATCCCAGATCGACCGGTTAGACCGGTCTCCAGACCGGTCAGACCGGTCTGAGCAGACCTAGCGCCCTTCTTCTGTTCTTGCCCCCCGAGCGTTGAATTCTTCAATGAATCTTCAGGGACCTTCTTTGCTGGAGCTTCCTGATGAGATTTCAAAGGCTCAGACCTTTCTTCACCAATGATTATATTTTTTCCTTTTGTTGATTCGGCTTGATTTGGCCGAATTAACACTTTAGGATTACTCAATTCAAGCACATGTGTATGTGCAGGGAAAGGATTCTGGTCCACCTTCATTTGTGGAACAATTATTCGGCCTTCATTAACAGCCGATTGAATCTGTCTCCAAAGCACATTACAATCATTAGTCGCATGAGAGAAAGTATTTTGAAATTTGCAATAAGCTCGCCGCTTTAATTCTTCAGGCGGCGGTATGACATGCGACATCTTGATGTAACCATTCTTATTTAATTCATCAAATATCTTCTCACATTTGGATACATCAAAAGTAAATCTTTCTTGCCGATCTTTAGGAATCGGCTTAAGAGAACCACAAGCGCAAGGTTTATCATTAGAGGACCAAACAAATTCAGCGGTATAAACATCTTTACCTTCATCGTCTGAACAATTGGAATCACACCCGAGCACATAAACAGGACGATTAGGTTTTTCATTGGACTTTTGAGAATCTCTAGCTTCTTTAGCTCGGCTTTCATTAGCCAGAGCTTTTTGTAAGACTTGACTAACATCTAGAAATTCTTGTCCTTCTAGCTTTGCTTTATGAAAATCAAGTAAACCAGCAAAAGCTAGATCAGCTAAATCTCTATCAGAAATTGTCAAACTATAACATCGGTTCCTAGTATCTCTAAATCTTCTAATATACTCAGAAACACCTTCATGTATCTTTTGCTTAACCGATGTGAGATGTGACAATTTCAATTCAGTTTCACCACTAAAGAAATAATCATGAAATTTTTGCTCTAAATCAGCAAAAGTGAAAACTGAATTGGGTGGCAATGAAATAAACCATGTAAATGCAGCACCCGATAGAGATAAAGGAAATAACCTCAATTTGTAAATATCATTAGTGCTAGCTTCACCACATTGTATAATAAATTGACCTATATGCTCCAATGTAGTTCTACTATCATCACCAGTGAATTTAACAAATTCAGGAATTTTAAACCCTTGAGGATATGCAACATAATCGTAATTCTCAGGGTATGGCCTTTGATAAGATCGGCATTTGGCTTTAGGCTCTATACCAAAAGTTTGCCGAAATATCTTAATCACCTCCTCTTTGATACTACCTGATCCAACATCATCGGCGTTAAGCCGATTTGTGATCGGTGTACTACTAGGTTGAGCAAAGTTCGGCGGTGTGGAATGTCGCAACGAACTTGCTGCGCCATATGGCACATTGGCATGAGGTGATGCATTATAATTAATTCGGCTTTGCTGATTAGCCGAATTAGTCACAATAGCATTATTAGTTGGAATTGCCGAACCACGAATTGTCTTATCGGTATTAGATGTAGACGCATTATTACCGACAGACTTCATACCAAGATGTATTTCAATTCGGCTAAAACGGTCATCAAACATATCATGCATATTTTGACCAATAAATTCCAACTTATTATTCACATGAGAAGAAACAGCATCATCTATAGCATTAGCTATTTCAGAATTAAGAACGGGCTGCTCGCTCTCATCGAATTTTACCTCAAATTGTGAAGCATCGAAGCCGGCATCCGTCGTGACCTTCCCTTGTCGGTCGATGGAGAAGTGCGAGATGTACTGCTTCATGGCTTCTTCCTCCAGCTTCTGGATCTCCTTCTCCTTCTCCTCTCTGATCTTCTTCTGGATGTCGTCAAGAGCCTTCTGTTGTTCGGCCGAAAGTTGCTGAACAGTCGGCCTTTGGATGTTGGCGGCATCAACATCGCTAGGTTGAGGAATTTTACCGGCCATGGCAGCCGATTGATTCTTTCCCCAGCGGAGTCGCCAAAATATGTTGGCGCAGAACTAGGGCCAACACACGAAAACGCTTGAACGCACAGCGAGCGACGGCACAATGCAGCGCCGATGCTCAGACCGGTCAGACCGGTCGGGTATACCGGTCAGACCGGTTGTCGCCGAGCAGGCCGGCGGTGAGACCAACGAACGTCGCCCGGGAAGGACCCGTTGGGGCAGGCGCACGTAGGGTTGTTCTAGGATCGGCAGGCCACCTAGAACGCCCTCAATCGACGTAGAGACGACGGAGGGATAGCAAATAGTAGATTGGAAAAGCTAGGGCAAGAGAAAAGTAAAAAGATAAAAGTTGTATTGATTTGATCGATTGGATACCTAATCGGCCGTGACCCTTTATATTTATAGGGTGGGGTGGACTTATCCCGCAAGAAATCCTATTACAAGATCTAAATCTATTAAAATCCCTAGTTGTACTCGGATTCCACTTGGACCGGTCAGACCGGTTGACCCTACCGGTCAGACCGGTCGGCTGCTGCCGGACGGACTACAGCGTCTGACTGGTCAGACCGCTAAGGCGTACTGGTCAGACCGGTCGGTATTGTCGAATGCCAATTTTGATTGTCAACACCGCGTTTCGTTGTTGCTGCGGCGGGTAGAAGCGCGTCAGACACCAGGCCGTTCGGCGGGATTTTTTTGCTTCTTCTGCTTATAAGCGACGCAGACTCGGTCCCAAATAGGGCCTTAGTCGTTGGAACTTAAAATTGAAAACATGAATGAGTAATTTATCAATCAGTAAAATGGGATCTATATGCAAACCGCCAGAAAAAAAGTTATGATGCTGTTTACGACTCCCCCGTGTTCCTCTTGATGGCACAGTGGCTATTTAGGATGCTTCCAAAGCCCACTCAATAATCTCTATAATTCTCTATGAGAAGAATTTTACCATTTGATCCATGGCAGCATATCCTTACCCATCTATGCATGCATGCATGGAAGACATGAAAGAGTAAATTTGATGTGATGATATGAGTTTGTGCAGCAACAGTACACGGTGTCTCAACATTCAGTGTTTTGGAAGGTGGTATTTTACTAAAGACATGATCCCTAGCTTACTAGGGCTGCAATCAGTTTTATATACGATGCAGCATAAAATGTTTAAAACTTCCATCACATAACACAATTTTCTCCACCTTATTATTATGTACCCAAGAGAACAATTATTGGCAAACTAGTTGAAGCCAAGAATCAACAATAATCACACAGCTAGCGAGAATAAATTGCATACAGCCTATATATGGAAGTCAGCTCTATTGCTTAACGGTCTAGTGGGGTAGTATTACTTAATAGGACAGAAGCCATCAAGTTCACCAGAAACCTTGTCTATGGCAATCAACCATTAGTACATGACAACCTTGTCAGATGACTTGTAATATAGCAGATGTTTCTTGCTAGAGTGATAAAGCCAGTGTAATCATAGTATCCAATGTAATTACAATAACTGGACAACAGATCCAATGATCCACATCAACCAATCATAAATCGAAAACGATGAATGGAGAAGTATAAGATCAACATGCATTAATTACTCGCTGCTACGTGACATGTTGAAGTATATGCATATGTATTACGAAGTATTACGAAAAGTCATCACCACAATAGTATTCAAACCTCAACATAAGTAGTTAACAACAATAGTTCATTTGTGAAAAATGAAGAATAACAATAATAGTTCAAAATAGATAATCAACTAGAATATACTATTACAGGAGGCCTTCTCCCATCTGCTTACTCTTCTTTTAGGTTTGCTCGGCACAGAACACATTGATCACCATTGAAGTTGTTATGGAAGAGCCTTTTGATGCTTTTTATTCTTGAGTTGCTTAATCTGCATTTACAAATAAGAGAAAAGGAAACTAATGTCAGATATCAGAGGAAGTCCAAGTGATTATGCAAAGTATCGAGTCTGAAAACTACTTGTAGAAAGAAGCTAGGGTTACTTTTACTACAATTTAGTTCTATTTTTTCACATAATCGAGTGAACAACAAATACATTTTTCTTGGTGTAACATTAAAATAGTTATGGACTTTTCACAAAACATAATTTGATCTAGTTTCTATCAATGTACAAAACAACACAATAATTTTTGTGGTCCACCCAAATTTTTTTAATGGAAGTGTAATAAGTTGCACAACATAAAAGATTTTATCTAAAGGACAAATATAATGGTGGCTTTTGGGGGTCAGTACAATTTAAAGCTCCAAAGAAGTGAAGTACCAAATCCATCTTTTTTATCATCAGATAAGTTTGATATTTAAGTTTTTCATGTACTATATGAGTTAATTACATCTACAGTGACCAGCAGGGAGCATACACTAACATGGATGGGAAATTTCCATGAAAATTACATTTCGTGGCTAGTTGAGGTTGGTTCTATGCATATGGTAGAATGGTACGTGTGGCTTTCATGTTCTTGGGATACAAGGGTACTAATTCATTAACAATAGAACTTTATAATACATACTATGGAAAAAAAAGATGATAAAAACCATTCATAATTAGATGTTTTAGGAATATTTCATTTTTTAAGATGCTGCATGAGTAGTAATTCTCATGTAGAAAAATGTTATTTTATACCCACATGTGTATAAGTTACGATCTAGCAACAAACCTTTTCAAGTTTCACTTTGCCAGCAAGTTTTATCTTTTAGGTTCATAATAATGCGCTGGTGCTGTAGTAAAAAATAACAGAATCAACCAAGCTATACAGGGTCAACAACTATCTGGAAATAAATTGTCATATATATACTTTTCTGACCTATAGCTATATATAGTGTGGACATCCCCACCTACATGGTATTGTGAATGAGAAAAGGCAAACTTGAAAAAAAGGTTTACGAATCCTTAAAAACTAAGAATTCTAAATATAGTAAAAGATGTATGATTATTGCTGAGAAAAAAGAATGACACACATAATAATGAAATCACCAGGTTTCAAGAATGATCAGCATGCAAAAGGATTCTTATCACTTATCAGTGTGTCACAGCCTTCCACTCAGTTTCTAATGTACTCCACAAGTTAACACTAGAATCAGACAAATACAAAACTAGAAGTAACAAATGCAATTTACATTCAAGATGTTGAGAAAAGCTGTGATTAATCGAACAAACCTATTCTTATGAATTGAAAAATACTCTCTTCATGGTGGAACCAGGTTATCCTTCTTAGTATCATAACAAACTGTAAGGTGAGTCTGTCCATGTACGCTTACCTGTGTATCCTGCCTCTGTCTCTTGATTCCTGGATCTGTGGATGAGCTTGCGCCCTCTTGAATCACAGCAGCCATTCTCTTCTTTGAAATATCTGTGGCACAACGAAACTTCTTCCACCATTTCATGTAGTCTTTAGTTATGCCTGGCTGTGAGTCTGGAACGAAAAATGTTATTCTTTGAGGATTCAAATCGTATCTTCTCCATGACTCTTTCCAACTGGAACGGATACGGGGAAAAGTTGCTGGCATGTCCTGATCAAACCCTAACTGCTCAGTGCAGTACATACCGATGAGATAGGAAGCACGGATGTACCTTGCAAAGGACTGCAGTTCTTTACTGCGTACGATATCATCACCAGAAACCCAGGAACCATGAAGTCCAACATTTGTACTTCCATAGGGCATCCATTCAAAGCTTGCTGGTGACTCGAGCTCTCCACGGACATCACTGGAATCAAGCCTTGTCTGAACATTTCCCCACCGTGCAGCCCTTGTTGGGAGGTTGCGACCTTCCAGGAAGGTCACTGCTCTCTTGGGCCTTAAAGCAGGGAAGCGCTCCCAGATCCAGAGCTGCAAGACATTTAATGGTGTCCCCACCACAAATTTTTCTTGATTGTTGCAGATAATATGGCGCTTAAGAGAAGAGAGGTCTCTGTATAAGCTGGCGAGGGCAGCTGGTGCAAGAGCCATGCCCTTGCCATGCACCATCTGAACAGCTATGTCAAAAACATTGGGCTGGACAACATCAAATGGTGCTTCTTTCAGCACGAACATTGAGAGCCACATGGACAGGAATGCAGCATGCTCGATCCGCTCCCCTTTTCTATCTGTTGGCATATCCTCTAGAAAATACTTGACCCATCCAGAGAAAGTTGGTTTCTTGTACTTACTGGCATTGAGATTGCACCGGACTATCTTCAGCTCATTGACATCTTCTTGTACCACAGGCGTTGGCTTTTCCCTCACACAAGAACCAAGAACAGGCAACCCCCCAAGGACAGCTAGGTCCTCAAGTGTTACCGTAGCTTCTCCCCACGGGAAAATGAAAGTATTCGTCCTTGGGGACCAGAACTTAGCTATCTCAAGGAGTACATTCTCATCCCGATTAAATCTCCAGGTAGATGTAACTACGCCATCCAAGATCCCAATCTCTTGCCACGCAGCTTCGTGTCTCGGTCGGAGTTTCTCCACCCACCTCCGCCATAGCTTCGGGGAGCCAGACCAGCTCTTATCAAAATTAACCTGCAGATCAGCTTGAGTGGCAGGGATAGGAATTACAGCTGCTGCAGATGGTGGATCTGGTGAATCGACGTTGCAGGGGACGAGGAAGTATCCTGCCCGCGACGAAACCTTTGATTCGTTGTGGCCTGAGAGGATGGTGATGGAGGGATTGACGCTAACCAGGACTTCCTGCACCTCGTCGGCCATTGCTTGTAACAGATCTATTGTTGAAATGAAATGAGGCTAGAAAGAGGAGAGAGGAATGTGGGCTGCGACTGGGAGGAGGAAGAGCAGATCTGAAATAGGGAAACAGAGCATGAGACACAGTGGTAAGATATTATATTTAGTGCATCATTATTGTGCATTTAATTCTTTCTGTCTTTTCTTGTAACGGTCACTAGTGTTTTTCTTTCAATTTTGAATATTGGCCGATCTTTTCTTTATTTTTCGAATGTAGCCGATCTTGTGTATTCCATTAAAATATAATTCAACTAGGAGAGATAGGCTATCACATACTACGGGCATGTACAACGCCGTCTCTTGCCCCGTCTCAGTGATGAAACTTTTGCAAATCACCCTCCAACTTGCCCCGCAGAAGGCCTTCTCGTCGCCTCATGGGGCGACCCCTCTGTCTAGTTCTCCTAAGCGGAGGAGACCTCGTCTTCCCCAGTCGAGGAGCAGCTCGGATCCTGCACGCCCGTGCTGTCCACAATTCCTCCGCCGGCCTCGCGTGCGGGAGTTTGCCCTCACGCCATATCTGCGAAGCCAGCGGGGAGGAGGATGCCGCGGCCGCCGGCGGGGAGGAGGCCGAGCGGTGCCGGATCTTGTGTCGTGGCTGCCGGGGAAGGAGGAGGTCGGAACTCACGCGGTGGCCGCCGCGGGCCACTACAGCATCGGCGGGCTCGCCACCGGCCATCTCTACTGCCTCCCCTCCCCTCCCCTTCTCTGCACTGGTCACGGCGGCGACGTCAACGGGGCATGTCTTCCGAAAAAAGACATCCCCGGCGATGAGCTTGACATGGACACCATCACGATGAGCTTGAGCTGCAGAGCCCCTTGCGCGTCCTCCTCCTGATCTCCGCTCGGTCCCCCCCCCCCCCCCCCGCCACCACGGAGAGCCCAGCGAGGTGGAGCAGCCAGATGCGCCGGCACCGGATCCCGGAGGAGGAGTCACCGGTGTCGAGGAGGATAAGGAGTGTGCATAATGGTATACAAAAATACATTTGTAGTTGATCTTAGCCACATGCAAAGCATTAAACAGCTTAGAGACGGACCCCCTGTCTATGGGTTGTATGAGCTGTCTTTATATTTGTCTGGGTGATAAATTCGAGATCCTAGAGATGACTAGTAGAGGAGGAACAGCTGAAAGAGAGAAAACATGACAGACAATGCTTAGGTGTTATAATTGGCATATCTTTATGATGCATTTAAAACTTGTCTTATGTGGTAGTTGCCATTTTGTGTTTTTCTTACCTTTTTGTAAATTGATAGATCCCGGTTAATCAATAAAAATATAACACGGCAACCATCATCTAATTACTTACCCCACCATCTATTTTTCTAAGGCGTATGAGCTCGTGCCCCAGAGACCAAGGCAGACTTTTTTTGAGCGAAAAAACTGTGGGGGAGTTCCCCACAGTAGACTTTTAAAAAGAAGGAAAATGTTACTGCAGGTTATACTTACAGGAGGGAAAAGAAAAGAATATACCAAGGCAGCCTTCGGGCCTTGCGCCAGCATTTAGCTGCATTTGGCCCTTGTGCCACGTTGCAGGAGTTTTGCATGTATAGGCATGCACTGTCCCTTTCCCGTCGCCCTTTAACCGCCTCCGTGCCAAACTTCCTCCATGCCAAACTGAAAACATTTCAAACATTTCAATCCAAATTCAAATTCAACGAATTCAAATTGAAACTGAACAACAAGCAATTCAATTCAAATTTAAATTCAAAGAATTTAAATTCAAATTGAAAACTCAAACAAATAAAATGATGCAATCAGCATGAATGCAACAAAACAACCTCATTTAGTTTTAGAAAAACAATCAATTTATTTTCTTGTACTAAATTCCCTATAAAGAAAATAAATGTTGGAAAATTTTAAAAGCTATGAGAAAATTGTAGTTTTATTTTTAATTTTAATTACATCTTGAAATTCAAAAATTTCAGGGTGTGACAGCGATGGTACGCAATAATTTGAAGCACACCGGACATTCCTAATTTTCACCCTAAGGAGCGTCTTGGACTTATTAGTAGTCGTATTCATTGGATTGAGAAAGCATTTTACGTCTTCACCATTTCAAAAGCAAATCGCAAATTTCAGCGTGAGTTTGATGTTGACTTGCATGGTACGGATGATAATCATGAGTTGATGACTCGGTATAATGCAAGACGCGAAGTGTCGGGGTTGGCAGAATTTGACCATAACGTGACGAGACTTTGCAAGGCGGTTTGCGAGACATTGGTTAATAGGTCATGTGAGTAGGTTGTATTAGCATGTATCTTATCCTCTACTTTAATTTGTACCGTTGAATTTGTCATGTTGTGTAATGGATTATGTAAACCTTTTAATTAATCATGGTGTATGATTAATTTATTATTCAAATTGCGTGATGGACATTTCAGGTCTTTTAATTATTCCTGTTATGTTATTAAAATTTTGAGAATTTGTTCATTTGGTTACATTTAATTTATTTGATACGTGTAATGAAATCTATCCAATTTAACTATGCATATGAGAAATTTAGTGGTGAATTAGTCCTATTTTCTGGAATCAATGCAGATGGACCGGCAATGGATGTACAATGCAGACAGACGTTACAATGAGTTCATGCATTATTTTTTGGTCATGGCCGAGGCAAACAAGCAGAACGGTTTCATGTGCTACCCGTGCCTCATTTGCCAGAATAACAAGGATTACTCCTCTGTAAGAACCCTTCATAGCCACGTTTTGAATCATGGTTTCATGCCCAAATATATCTGTCGGACCAAGCACTGAGAAAAGGGGTTATGATGGAAGACAATGAAGAAGTAGATTGTGACGATCACTTTCCTAGCCATGCTGGATTTGGTGCTGTTGACGCGAAAGATCAACACGCCAAGCCCGAGAGCACCGTTCGCCAAGCTCATACTGCAACTAGTTCAAACCAAGGCGTGCGAGTCAGTTTGACCTGTAAATTGACAAGGAATCGGCAAACCGTCAAATTCGAGAGCTTATCGGCTGGATTTACGAATAACTCTCACATAGCGTATCGACAAGACGCTGACGATACAAAAACGACAGATCAAATAGGGTAAACTAGTATAAAAGCGATATGCGAAGAATCGGCAAGAGCTGTTGATTGAGGGTAACAACAGCCAGCTGAATCTAACCGACACGTGCCAAAAGACAATGCAAAAAGCCACGAATTTGTGGGTTTAAGCAAAGCTATGCTCAAAACGGATCTAATCGGCTTTACAAGATTTAACGCAAAAGCGAAGGGGTTAGCAGCCGATCAAATGTATTCTGAGCAAGATAGATTTGATAAAAACTAAAACTACAGGAAAAACCTATAGATCTAGCAAATATCGGTAAATTGTGAATAAATCTAAACAAAGCAACAACGATGCACCGGTTGAACTAAAGCTTAGATTAGTTCGATAAAAACAAAAGCTTACCAACAAACCAAGTCACTCAAATATGAGACATCCTCGATTGGCTCAAAAAAAAGTCACAGAAAAAGGGGTGGCGAAGTCGCCGAAAACAAAGTAAAAAGTGTAGGAAATTGTAAAGGTTTATTGTATTGGATGTGTATCAAACTTTCTTCAATGGCCAGGGATACATATTTATACCCTGCACTAACCAAGTCTTAGCCGATCACGACAAACACAATCTTGACACAAAAGAAAAACTATTCCTAAACAAAATCCGATCTTCCTTGCAAAATCCGATGTTGATTTCTAAACCAGCAACTTCTTTTCTTTTAATATTCTTTTTGACGCGTGTAAAAAAACGGTGTCAACAGGTGCCTTTGACGATGATACTGCCACGGAAGAGCCTGAAGCAGAGGTAGCAGAAAATGATCCCACCGACAATCTTGGGCAGGCATTGCGTAGTACGCAGGAAGATTGTGAGAGTAAAAAAGAGAGGATAAAGTTTCAGCAGATGCTAGAGGACCATCGCAAGTTGTTATACCTAGGCTACGAAGATGGATTGAAGAAGCTTGGCACCGCCCTGAAGTTGCTGTAATTGAAGGCAACACATGGTGTATCCGACAAGGGCTTTGGTGAATTACTAAAACTTTTTTAAAAAATAATTTATAAGGACAACGAATTGCCTAGCACAACGTACGAAGCCAAACAACTTGTTTGCCCTCTAGGATTGGAGGTACAGAAGATACATGCATGTCCCAACGACTGCATCTTCTACTGAGGTGATGAGTACGAGAATATGGATGCATGCCCCGTGTGCGGTGCATTGCATTACAAGATCAGAAAGAATGATCCTGGGGATGTCGAGGGGGAGCATTCTAGGAGGAGAGTTTCTGCCAAGGTCATGTGGTACTCACCTATAATACCACGTTTGAAGCATCTGTTTAGAAATAAAGAGAATGCTAAGTTGATGCAATGTCACAAAGAGGAATGCAAGAAAGACTCGATGCTGAGACACCTAGCAGATGGGTCATTGTGGAGAAAAATAGATAGAACCTACACAGACTTTGCATCGGATGCGAGAAACATAAGATTCGGTTTGAGTACAGACGGCATGAATCCTTTCGATGAGATGAGTAGTGGCCACAACTATTGGCCTGTGACTCTATGCATATGCAATATTCCACCATGGCTATGCATGAAGCGGAAATTTATCATGATGTCGGTGCTTATCTCGAGCCCAAAGCAGCCCGGGAATAACATCGATGTGTACCAAAGACCATTGGTCGAAGAACATTTATTGTTGTGGCACGAAGAAGGTGTACGGATGTGGAATGAATACAAACAATAGAACTTCAACCTGCGAGCATTGTTATTTATAACCATCAATGACTGGCCTGCTCTTAGTAACCTATCAAGACAATCGAACAATGGATATAGAGCCTGCACACACTGTTTAGAGGATACCGATAGTTTATGGTTGACTCACTACAGAAAGGTTGTATATATGGGTCATCGTCAGTTTCTTTCCATCAGACTGGCGGTACGAAGGAAAGGCAAGCATTTCAAAGGGCAAGCGGAACACCGAACAAAACCTATGCACCGGAGTGGCGAGGACATCCTTGAAATGGTCAAAGGTATAGAAGTAGAATTTGGAAAGGGACCTAGTAGCCAACCTATTCTGAGCGAAAACAGATTGGCTCCCATGTGGAAGAATATTTTTTGGGAGCAACTATATTGGGAAGTCTTAGATGTTCGCCATGCAATTGACGTGATGCACCTCACGAAGAATCTTTGCATCAACCTGATAGGATTATTGGGGGTGTACAGAAAGATAAAAGATACACTAGAAGCACGTAAGCAATTGCAACGTGTGGAAGAACGAGATGCCCTATATCCAGAAAAGCGGGACAACTGACGACAATACTTTAGTCTCGCCAGCTATACTCTTAGCAAAGAGGATAAGGTAAGCATGTTAGAATGCTTGTGCAGTATCAAGGCCCCATCTGGATACTCTTCCAATATAAAAGGAATCCTTAATTTGCCAGAGAAGAAATTGACAAACCTAAAGTCTCATGACTACCACGTGCTTTATGATTGAACTTCTTCTAGTTGTGTTGCGGGGGATTGTGCCTGAGAATGTGCAATTAACCATCGTGAAGTTGTGCTTTCCTCAATGCAATTTCTCATAAGGTAATTGACCTAGACAATCTGATAAAGCTGCAGAACGACGTGGTACAATGTCTTGTTGGCTTTGAGTTGATATTTCCACCATCACTCTTCAACATTATGACACATCTTTTAGTACACCTTGTGAAAGAGATTGATGTCCTCGGACCTGTATTCCTACACAATATGTTCCCCTTCGAGAGGTTCATGGGGGTACTGAAATGTGTTCGTAACCGTGCTCGTCCAGAATGAAGATTTGGCCAATGCGCATGGATCAGAGGAGGTCATTGAATTTTGTGTTGACTTTATTGATGACCATAAAACGACTATGATATCCATCTCCTCAGCAGATGGTAACGGAGTAAAGGTATATAAGCTCCAGAAGAACTCGAAATGGGGATCAATCCCTAGAAAAGTTTCACGAAAGTGTACAAACACAGCAATATGCAAAACCGATTGGGAGGTGATGGATCTGAATCCCATAAAAATATAGCAGTCCTTGCAGAAAAACACTGGCCGGAAGCAACAGGCCGTGCTCCAAATAAGAGGTAAACAAAACAATTTCTAAATCTTCATGAGATGGGGAAACTTCTCCTAGGTCACGCCGCTGGTTTGTCCTTCTCGCGCTTCTGCTTGCCCCCACGGCTGGAATCGGCAGGCTTCTCCATCCCGAAGTCCTAGGGTCTCTTGATGCTCGAGGGCTAGGATTGTTGAGAATCTTTCCGTGTTTCCTCTTAGGGATTAAGGAAGCAAGAGGGCAAGAGGCACAAGGCAATGGAGGCTGCAAAGGTAAATATGTACAATTACTACATCGGGTTTTATAAACCTAATCATTGGCAGTCTTGTAAATAAAATAGGATGTCAAGCAGTATATTTCCTGTTTAGGCATGTATTAGGTCACTTTTCAGGGTTAATATTCCAAAAAAAGAAAGGATGACCTGGCACATATAAAGAAAGTCACCCTAGATATGCCACGGCCTCTTAGATCCTTCATTCCAAATTCTAGAATTTGGATACAAGGCTCGGGGGCTACTGGGTACATGGCTAAAGGAATTTTTTTTAAAAATATTTAAGAAACATTTGATTTGAATCAAGATTTAAGATGGACCCTCGGCTTGAATTCCTCGATTCAACCTACGGCTAGGGGCTACTCCATATGCAGTGCGATTGTTCATTGCACTCTGCATATATGATGATCTTTTACCCGAGGGCGTCAAGACTACTCGACCAGGAGCATCACACAGCCTCAGTGAAACTCAAGAAGTACTTGGAAGGCTTGTTCGAAGTGAAGTTTAGGAACCACTCGACGACGGCTTTAGAAGTACTCGAAGATTTGCGACTGCTCGGCTCCATAGAGCTCAGGGGTCTTTCAGACCAAGGGCCACGGGATGCCTGATGTGGCATGGTCCTGTACGAGGTATATGGTAGGGCATGTGATGTAAGCATACGTCATGTTACTACTCGCATAGTATCTCGTACTAGTCGGATCAAATAGAAACCACCAAGTAGTAATCAGGAGGGACTCTAGGCGCCGCATCAAGCCAGGGTTTCCATGTAACCCCGCTCTCCTGGCCTATACATGGGTGGGCAGGGACCCCTCCAACACATCTAGGGACTCCAAGTTATTCCTCCTAAGCAATACAAACCAAACAGGACGTAGGGTATTACGCAACTCACGCGGCCCAAATCTGTCTAACCCCTCGTGTTGCTTGCACCGTCGTGTTCTTGATCTCGGCGAGTTCCCATGACCATCCTTCTACCTACGGGTATCCCTAGGTACACATGACTGTAAAACAATGACATGGCTCTACAGGGGCGAGCTGTGTCGGCGGCCGGTCGGGAACCGGTCAGGGAAGGGGTTGGGCGAGGGCCAAGTCGGTGGCCATTGTTGTTGCTGCTGCTGCAATGGAGTGGAGGGGTGAGGTTGATGGGCTGAGGTGCACAAATTGAAGGGAGTTTAGGGACCTCATCGCAAAAACAAAATTTTCTCAGTTTTTTACATGGAGACTAAAAAATCTAAGACCAAAATTGCTCAAAATAAAAAGTGCTACAAACTTTGTTTAAGACCAAAGCTCATTTTAGTTACTATTTGAAAGATAATTTGAATTCTTGAAAACCGTGATTTGATTGATATGTCGTTTTATGTGCCAACTTTCATTTGTCCCTTAATCATCAACTAGAAATTTGTTTATTATGGCAAGAGTGATATGCCTAATCAATTTCATATGCATAACTGCATTGGTTTAAAAGTTATGTAAGATTGTCTGTCAATGTACATATACACATGCACATACACACGTACATGTACACATATATTTGCAATAACAAAAGATGACATATTTATTTAATTTTTCTTGGTCATTTGTGAATGGCGTTATGCTAATGGTCTTGCTTTGGCTATTTTGACACCTAGGGTTTCACAGTCTGCCATGCTGGTTTGTGTCCCAGTGAACTTGGTTCAAGCGGTGGTAGCCAGTAGGCAGGATGATTTCAATAAATATTAAACAAACAAAACCTTACATCTATAATGTAACATAAAGAGAATGGTAAATAAGAAGCTAGCCTGAAGGATGATTTCAGTGCAGAAGCTAAGAAGAGGTCTTGCGGTATGATTGGGTAGAGCCAGCACTGCACCTGCTTCCTGCCCAAATGGCTTCAATGTTGGTTCGAGCAAGTTGCCTTCCTTATTAGCTGAACACAGTGCGATGGTGTGGTAAGGTAGGAGTAGAAATTGTTGGATGATAGTTGGGTGTGTGTCATGTATACATCTTGTATAAGTCACATTCCCCATATCCCAGTGTATGAAGTTCGGACACGGTAGGGCCTCTGGCCTATATCTACTTGTGTGCACAATCAATTAAAACACAATCTGTTATCTTTTTGGGTTTATTGTGTTTTGCCCCTATTTTGAACTCCAATTGCAATATTACCCTCATTTTTTTCACTTTTCATTTTTGCCCCTACTGATCAATTATGAAGCCTCCATTTAACCTTGGAATTCACGCCATCAAATGCATCGAGAATTTAAGAATTTTAAAAAGTAAAAAACCCTTCACAATACAGCGAAAAGATGAAAATACCCCTTATGAATCCCTTATCCCTCCTGTCCAGGCTCCAGAGGGCTCGGTGGCGTGCCCTAACTCTAACTAGGCTTAGGGCGAGCAGCACACGTGTGCAGGGGCGAGCGGCCGGGCGAGTGGCGCGCGCGGGCGGGGCAAGCAGTACGCAGGCGAGCGGCGGGGCTAGCGTCCCGTGCGCGGGTGGGTTGGGGCGAGCGGCGCGCGTGAGTGGGCCGAGCGGCGAGCACGCGTAGCGGGCGTTGGCAGGCAGGGCGAAGCGGGCGCGCCGGGCCCACAGGGACCACAGCCACACGCGTCAGGTGCGCGGGGTCCCGCGGGGGCCACACACTGCGGGTACGCGCGGCAGGGCTCGGCCAACGTGCGCGGGAGACATGGCAACCATGGATCCAGATTCCAGAGATGTGGAGGTGGTGCTTAGGTACGAATTCGATCTCTAACTGTCTATTAGACAAATGTGGGACAAATTAATCTTGGGATTTAGATGATCAGCCTAATATGCTTTCAATTGCTCTGATTTGTAGGCAAAATCTGAAGAGTTTGAATCTTGTTGTTAGGGTTCGATCATTCTTTAGTTTGCTTGATGGGGGACAAAAAACATATGTGAAGGGTAAAACTTTGCCAACTCAAAGGATTAACATCCATAATTATAGCTTGTTGCAGTTGGTTGATTTCATAGCTGAACACTATATATATATGGGGTTCCAAACAGCACATTACTTTGTCGCGTGAGTCTGAAAATACTATATAGATAAAGTCTGATGAGCAGTTGTTCGAGTTGTTGAGATTAGTGCTCAGATCAATGATTTTGAGGCCCCATTGCATTGTTCTCCCACGAAACATAGGTGTCACCCATTTGTAAGAAATAAAGCATCCACTACCACCAATGGAAGAGGTATCGAGCGTCCTATCAATGAGAGCTGCACCAATGAGAGAGTCACATCCACAAGCAAAAATCCACAAGTTTGAAAAAGAGAGGCACCAAATGTAAGGGAAAAGGTGGAGATGATGATGACCGTGCCGGTGTTGATGAGGAGGGCATTATTTAGACATTGATTCACTTGTGGCACCAAGTGATAGCAGCTATGATAGTGATTTGGCTGCATAGTCTGACCCTGATGATGATTCCTCGACCCTGAGTTTGAACCCAATGGTGAAGTTGTGGACAATGACGATGAATATGACATCCCCCTTTTTCATATGATGTTGCTGATCCAATTATCGATGTAAATGTGGTATTCCCAGATGTGGATCAATGCAAATCTGCAGTTACCCATCATGCAATCTTGCATGATCATGCTTTTGATATTGTAAAAAATGATAAGAGCAGATTTAGAGCTAAATGCAAGAGAGCCAACTAGGGCTGCAAGTGGACAGTTTTTGCACCAACCAGTACGAAATACATTGGCTGCAAGGTAATTAGCACCTTCTCTATCATTTTCAGCAAGTAATTCGCATCTTTTCTGCCATTTTCAGCAAGTAATTGGCACCTTAACTACCATTTTCAGCAAGTAATTAGCACCTTTTTCTGTCATTTCCAGAAAGTAATTGGCACCTTTTTTGTCATTTGTTGCAGGTTAAGACAAGTTGACGGAAACATACTTGTGGTGATTTCTGTTTCATAAGGTTCTTTGTTGCTCTCAAACCATGCATTGATGGATTTTTGCTAGGATGTAGACCCTACATTGCCATGGATGCCACACACTTGACAGGAAGGTCCAGGGGTCAATTGGCAGCAGCTATGGCAGTGGATGGTCACAATTGGCTATTTCCAGTGGCTTATGTTGTGATTGAGACCGAGTCTACAGAAAACTGGACTTGGTTTGTCAATAACTTGAAGAAGGCTATTGGTACTCCTCTTGGTCTTGTCATTTGTACAGATGCGGGCAAAGGTATAGAGGTGGTTGTACATGATGTATACCTTGGAGTTGAGCATAGAGAATGCATGAGACACTTGTGGAAGAACATGAAGAAGAATGGGTACGGTAGTGAGCTTTATAGTAAGAATATGTGGTGTGCTGCCAAAGCTTCATAGTTGATAAGTTCAACTACTTCATGGGCAAGATAGAGGAGAAGGATCCAAGTGCACTTGAGTGGTTGGATGAGAATCATCCATATGTTTGGAGTAGAAGCAAATTCTCTGAAGATTACAAGTTAGATTACGTCAACAACAATCTTTCTCAAAGTTTCAATAGTTGGGTGTAAAAAACCAAGGTTTTTCAGGTTGTTGAGATGCATGACAAGATAAGACAGATGACCATCAAGAAAATGATTGAGTGCTAAAATTGGTAGGAAAAATGTCAGGAAACATAATCCCAGTTGTCACCAATGATCTAAATGCTAAAAGCAAGACTATTAATGACCATGAGGTGTTGATATGTGGGGCTGGAACAACGGAAGTAACTGTGAACAAATTTAGACATGTAGTTAATTTGGAACAAAGGACATGTACTTTAGGGCATGGCAAGTGACTGGAATGCCATGCACTCATGCTCTAGCTTTCATTGCTAGGCTTAGTTGGCACGTAAAGATAGATGAATTTGTTGATGAGTACTTCTCTATTACTAGGTTCAGGAAGGCATATGCAGGTTCTTTCAATCCTATGACATCTAAGGATAGTTGGCCACGTGTTCATTTAGGCTACAAAATCAAGAAACCTAAATTGAGAAGGAAACCAGGCAGACCAAGAATATCTAGAATTAAGTCATATGATGAGGTTGGCACTAGCAAAAAGAGGAAGCCATGTTCTGAATGTAATGAACTAGGCCACATAGCCAATCATTGCCAATGAGGTCTCGCTGCTAGTCGAAAGAGGAAGCTTTCAACTTCACAAAATGGATCATCTTCACAAACCTTAGGGTGAGTGATGGATTTCTAATTATTTGTATTTTTCCTGCTTTATGTTGTCAAACTGTTAACTAAACCATGTTTCTACGTTTTGTGTGAAGTGCAAGTGCAACAGAAAGAGGGAGAGGGAGGGGAAATCCAAGTGAATGTGAAACTGGAACAGAAGGTGCTGCAGGAGGGAGTGGAAGAGGAAGAGGAAGAGGAAGGGGAAATCCAAGTGAAAGTGAAAG
The DNA here is from genome assembly GCF_016808335.1 of Panicum virgatum. NCBI lineage: Eukaryota > Viridiplantae > Streptophyta > Magnoliopsida > Poales > Poaceae > Panicum > Panicum virgatum. The sequence continues at coordinate 39,794,608 of NC_053152.1, forward strand.
TGGAACCGAAGGTGCTAGAGGATGAAGGGGAGGAACAGGAGGGTGACTGACTTCATTGTTAGGAATAGATGCATGAATGTGATGCAACCATTGATGGCGTTGTTGGACACCTATGTTGGGATGTGATGTGGTGGTGCTTCTCATTTGGATATGTATGATGGCGTTGTGATTTGGTGGTACATCTCTTTTGGATATGTATGATGGGATATTATCTATCTATATAAATGCATGTGGTTTCAACTTAGTTTTGTGTGTCATGTTGCTGTCCAAATTTCTCTCAAAATCTTGTTCATATTCTTATTGAAATGCTGTTGAAATATAATGCAAACAAGGGCATATTCACAAAGTTCTAAAAAAGTAGGGGTATATTCGTAAGGGCAAAATTGTCTTCTTTGACATTGTTAAGTGCTGTTAACAGAGTAGGGGTAAAATGGTTCTTCACTTCCAAACAGTACGGGTAAAAATATAAAGTGAGAAAAAGTGGGTGTAAAATCACAATTGAGGTTCAAAACAGGAGCAAGAGCGCAATTGGCCCTATCTTTTTTCATAGCTGTTAATATGACAAGATATAGATATTCATGTTATTTTTAGTGGACCCTAGCAAAGGAAAATGCCATAGCGAGACCAGTATGAACAACAGGTGTTCCCCTATTTCCTACAAGGGCACCGGCTTTTTGGGGAAATTTAATGCTATCTAGTTACGGGTACCTGATCCATTGATTATTATTGATCGGCTCCTTCTAGTCATGGCACCATTGCCCACCTCCTACATGAATCGTAAGAATTGCTGAGAGTTTTCATCAAGTGGGCGAGGGGATTCCTTCATTTATTATTTGTGCTGCAGTTAATGATGGTGTTCTGTTGTATAATGTAATAATTTTCCAAGAGTTGAATTGATTCCCAGATGGACACACTCCAAGAAAAACGAACTTCTGTCCCTGCACGTTAATACTGATCATAATTTGGTCTGGTGCTAAAGTTGGCACATAGCTAATTTAGTACCGAGTTCAAATTTGAAAACCCCCCACAATATTTTAGTATCGGTTGGTGTTTTTGTCCTGTACTAAAATGGCATGGCTATTTAAGTACCGGTCAACGACACCACCTGATACTAAAGGGTGATATTCACGAGTTGCTTCAAAAGGAAAGCATCTCCTACCCAGTCATCATATGTGATACGTAGGTGGTATGGCAAGGAAGCTATGCGTGTGTCTTGAGATCGTGGGTTCGAATCCGCGCACGTGCATACTACATGTGAAATTCGTGTGAATTGTGGGCCAGTCTCTGTGGGAATTTCATAGCATTAGTTTGGTTGACACCTCAGCGAAAAAAAGCTGACATGGCAAGAAAATTAATAGGAGAGAGAGGGAAACCATTTCATCCCCATGAAACGAGTCGGGCGTGGCTTCCAAGTTGAAGAAACGCGCACGAAACACACACTGAGAGCTCCCACGGTTTCATGGCGGATCCCATGTGCTGGAGGCCGCGCTCCCTCTTCCCGTGCTCCCACTTGGACCTCGCGCGCCAAATCTCAGCTTGCGCCAAATCCACATCGCTTCTTCCAGTTCCTCCAGTTGTTGAGGCCCCTGCCCCAAATCCGCCGCAGCCCCTGCCCTTGCTCTTCCTCCCAGATCCGCCACCACCCCTGCCCTTTCTCCCACAGCCTCCAACGCTGGTGGTGAGGCACAGCATGTCCCGCTGGGGGAAAGGGGTCCCCCAGCTCATCGGCGGCCCGTCAAGGTGCGACAGCGGCAGCCTGTCAAACGGATGTAGCGGCGGCACTTGCGTGGCCTCCAGGCCATATCTCCTCCTTACCTTTTCCCTCTCCCTCTCCTTCTCTCTCGGCAGACGGCAGCGATGCACGGGGCGGTGGCAACCGGAGTGTGCTGCATCACGCGATCCTCGAATCTTATGCTACGGGCTCCACGTACGGTCTCACCACCAATGAGGGACTACGCCATCGGGGTTCGATCCTAGCAACCTGGTGCCGCGGCCTACAGATTCCGATCCCTAGATCCTTCTCTGCAGCCACCACCACGCAGCCCCGAGGGAAGGAAGGTGACGCAGCCACCACGCAAGGAGGCGCCCATGGGGCTCTGCGTGGTGGCGGCTGCAGAGAAGAACTGGAGAAGGAGCTAGGGATAGGAATCTGCAGGCTGCGGCACCTAGTTGTTAGGATCAGACCCCGACGGCGCAGTCCCTCATCGGTGGTGAGGCTGTACGCGGAGCCCGCGACTTAAGATTCGAGAATCACGTGCTGCCGCCCGCTCTGGCTGCCGCCGCCCCACGCATCGCTGCCATCAGTCGAGAGAGAGAGAGAGAGAGAGAGGAGAGGGAGAGGGAAAAAGTGAGGAGGAGATTGTAACATCCCTAAATTTGTATAGTATTTATTTGTGCAAAAATGTGGATTTTCAAAAAAATTTGGGTGGAGTGTAAATAGTTAGGGCAATTTAAGAATAACTCTACTCATCATCTCTTAGCAAGAATACAACCGAATTAAATATAAGGATTCAAATGATATTGTGAAAAATATTTGAAACTCATTTGGATTTATGCCTCTACCTTGTTTGAATTTATTTAGATGATTTTGTTTGAATTTGAGAGGGTGTTAATTTGAGTAGGCCATTCAAATTAAAACCAAAATCCTAACTTAACTCCCTAACCTACTCGGGCCGAACCCACCAGACCTGGCAACCCAAACCCGTATCCCGGGCCCACAACCCTGCACCGGCCCAAACCACCAACACAACCCGCATGCATCGCGAGCACACAGCCAGCCGGCCCATCACTGCGTCGCCCACCTGGCCCAACACCGCCGCTCACCCCTAGCTCAGCACCGCCTGCTCGCTCGCCCGCTCGCCCCGACCAGTGATAGGTGGACCCCACCTATCAGCCACACACCACCTGGGGAACTATTCCCCTTTCTCCTTTCCCTTGCCATGCTGCCCACTCCTGCCGCTCACTTAACCTTTTCGCCGGCCCTGCCTGAGTGCTTATATCGCCGCCGACCCTGGCTGTCGGCCACGAGCCCGCGCGCTCACTCTCACGCCGCCCGTGCCCAAAAACCCTAACCCTAGAGGCCTAGGATGGCCGCCACATCGCCCCGCCGAGCGGACGTCCCATCCACGCCGTCCTCGGTGTCCGGGCCAAACCGGTGCCCTAGCTGCCGCCTATAAGAGCCGCACTAGCGCCGCTGCGAAACCCTAGAGCCCAATTAAGGTTTCCACACTCCATCGCCGCCAGGTTTGGGAGAAGGAGGAAGAAACAAAGGAGGGGGAGAAGGAGGAGCCACCGCAGCCGGAGCTCCGTCATGCCTTTGCCCGATCGACTACACTGGCGAAGCTGATTTCCCTGCACGGCCACGACCCTGCCTGCCTCGCCTCACCGCTGCGCCAAGCACCAACGCCCCCAGAGCCCGACGGTGAGCCACGCCGCCAAAACCTTCCTTCTCTGCTTCCCTATGCCGGCGTCGCCAATTGGCTGCCATGGCTAGCCCTAGGATCCCCCTAGCTCTCTCGATTGTGCCTGTAGGAGCCCGACGAGCCTCACCGCCACACGCCCTCAACCGCCACTGACCATACCCACACCACCGTGTCAGGCACGGCCATGCCGCAACCCTGAGAGGCCAGGTCCCCCGCGCGCGTGCGCGAACCCAGCGTTGGCTGCCCAGGTAGAGCCCTTGGCTCGCCTTGGCTGGCCTCGTGGCCGCTCCGCCATGGTCGCGCCGTTACCATGTCACGACCCGTGCCTGGCGTTTGCATGCGTGCATAGGGCCAAGGCCGGGCCTTTGCCCTCGCCTAGCCCAAGGCCGTGCGGTCTTGCCGCCGAGCACCACTAGGGCCTCGCCCTGTACCGCCGCCGGCGAGCGCCGTACGAACACCGGCCTGCCTCCAGAACCCGTTGGCCCTTTGTTTGACCGACATTGCAAATCAACGCTTGACATTACTCCTAGGTTGGGTATCACTTTTGAGTCCTTTTGGTTCTTGCCCAAGCCTTCCGGGTCCATTAACAGAATCAAGTGCCAATCCCTGGTTTAGGGGCATCGTGAGCATTTCACATTGCTCCTGTAACAAGGACGTACCCCTATATGTTGAGGTGTCAGGCCAGCTGACACGGTCGAGGTCGGGCGCCCATGATTTTATCCGTTTTCGACCATTTTTGGGCTGTGATCTCCTGCAAGCACAACTCATCCAAAAATTGTGGAACTTATTAGAATTAAACAAAATATGCATGGAACATAGTGCAAAAGCTCATTTTATTCCCGAGAAGTTGACGGTCAGAACGAGAAATAATGGCCGTCAACAATGACCCCGCGAGGTCCCGGCACCTTGAGGTAGAGGTAAGTGTAGCATGGCCGGCACAAGATTGCGTGGTATGCGCCACAAAAATCCACCACCTCGAAGGTCAGCGTCTCCATCCTGAAGTTGGAGCGGTCCCCAAAAGTGACGGGCAGGTCGATTTGCCCGATCGGCACCGCTTGCTTCCCAGCACGATGCCATGGAAAGGTGTGACACTTGGTCGGATGCGCGATCAGTCGATCCACATGGCGTCCAGGGTTTCGAAGTACATGATGTTGAGGCTGCTGCCCCCCATCCATCTCCTGAGGCGCTCCCACCTCAAGCGGCACCGAGCCTCGTCGACCTTCCTCTTCCAAGCACCGGTCGAGGGCTGATCTCGAAAGAGGCTAGCCTTCAGACTTGTCCCGCCCCTTGGGGAGGGAGGAGTGTGATACGTCCGCCCGAGGATAGGATCAAGCGTGCGGGCCACCGTGGTTGCGGGCTCGATGCCTACCGGCCTCGCGATGTTGTTTGCCGTAATGCTCCGCCGCGCGTCCTGCGTGACATCATGCAGGGCGAAGCGGGACGCCATGGAGGCACACCCAATAGCTTCCTCCGGATGGATCGGCTCCCTCTTGGATAGAAGCACCGTGGTGTTGGCGATCGGGGACAGAGCTCGATGCTGGTTGTTCTGGGATGGTCGATCGTCCTGGAATGCATTGGGCAGCAGCTACCATTGCAAGCGCTGCTGCTCTGCCTCCTTGTGGTCGACAAGGGGGTGTTGGGTGCATGCAGAGATGTCACCCTCTGAGACCTCCAGCCCCAGCCCTCGCAGAGAGTCGATGGAGGCATCAGAGCCAACGATGTCGATGGAGCAGTAGGAGGAGCAGATGCGCTCCAGTCCGCCCACTAGGTTGATGACAAAGCATAGGTCGACGAAGCGCATGAGTGTGCCCGGGACCCAATTTCTGGCGATGATGGCCATCCTCCACCCGGTGGAAAAAATGAACAAAATGCGCAAAAGTCCCCTACCTGGCGCACCAACTGTCGGTGTTTTTTAACACCGCCTAGTGATTCTTGTGGATGCGCGTTTAGTGGCGGATGGTAATGCAGGAAGACACAAGGATTTATACTGATTCGAGCCGCCCGGAGGCGTAATACCCTACATCCAGTTCATGCAGCCCGTGTATCTTGCACTGGTTTATAGTAGGGGGTTACAAACGGTCGAGAGAGGGACGGGAGCCCCAAGTCTCTAGAATAAGTGGGAAAGAAGCGTGTTCATGGCTCTCATCTGGTTAGGGCAGTTGCTGACGAGAACTGGCCAGAGTTCTGCCTGCCTCTTTCCCAGCGGTGAGAGCGTGCTCGTGTGCTCCGGTGGTCGGATCAACGTTGTGTCTGATTGTCCAGAGCTCTCTCTGTCCCTCAGCATAGGAGCCCATCCTCTTCCCTTTATACGACAGGGAAGAGCATGATGTACAACAGAGAGGGAGAGAGAGAGATAGATAGAGAGAGTGAGTCCTCGTGGCTCCTTCTCCGTTGTGCTGATCGTCATGGGTCCGCCTGACCCTGCCGTCGCCGCCCTCCACCTCGCGGCCGGGTCCGTCTGACCCCGTGGTCGGCGGAGCGTGATAAGCGGTGTTGTCTTGGTTGTGGTGCAGCACGCCCGGCCCCTATCCTATGTCCTACAACACTGTTGGACGTGACGGGTCGGGTGCTCCACTATGCACCGTGTTAGTGCAGGCCGAGACCACGTCCAGTCGCTTGTCGTCCCACGCCACTGTCAAACCCTCGCGGCGCGGGTCGTGGTGGGCCCTTGAAAAAGATCGGGCATGGCCCCCTAGTCCATCCGGTCGTCTAACAAATTAAAGGCTGTGGAGAAGTCCCCCACAGTTTTTTCGCTCAAAAGGCTGCCTTGGTCTTTGGAGCACGAGCTCATAGGCCTTAGAAAAATAGATGGAGGGAGTAAGTAACTAGATGATGGTTGTCGTCTTATATTTTTATGGATTAACCGGGATCTATCAATTTACAAAAAGGAAAGAAAAACACAAAATGGCAACTGCCACATAATAAGACAAATTTAAATGCATCATAAAGATATGCCTATTATAACAGCTAAGCATTGTCTGTCATGTTTTCTCTATTTCAGATCTGCTGTTCCTCCTCAACTTGTCGTATGTGACAGCCCATCTCTCCTAGTTGAATTATATTTTAATGGAATACACAAGATCGGCTAGATTTGAAAAATAAATAAAAGATCTGCCAATATTAAAAATTGAAAGAAAAACACTAGTGACCGTTACAAGAAAAGACGGAAAGAATTAAATGCACCATAATGAAGCTCCAAATATAAAATCTTACCATTGTGCCTCATGCTCTATTTCCCTATTTCAGATCTGCTCTTCCTCCTCCAAGTTGCAGCCCACCTTCCCCTCTCTCTCTAGCCTCATTTCATTTCAACAATAGATCTGTTACAAGCAATGGCCGACGAGGTGCAGGAAGTCCTGGTTAGCGTCAATCCCTCCATCACCATCCTCTCAGGCCACAACGAATCAAAGGTTTCGTCGCGGGCAGGATACTTCCTCGTCCCCTGCAACGTCGATTCACCAGATCCACCATCTGCAGCAGCTGTAATTCCTATCCCTGCCACTCAAGCTGATCTGCAGGTTAATTTTGATAAGAGCTGGTCTGGCTCCCCGAAGCTATGGCGGAGGTGGGTGGAGAAACTCCGACCGAGACACGAAGCTGCGTGGCAAGAGATTGGGATCTTGGATGGCGTAGTTACATCTACCTGGAGATTTAATCGGGATGAGAATGTACTCCTTGAGATAGCTAAGTTCTGGTCCCCAAGGACGAATACTTTCATTTTCCCATGGGGAGAAGCTACGGTAACACTTGAGGACCTAGCTGTCCTTGGGGGGTTGCCTGTTCTTGGTTCTTGTGTGAGGGAAAAGCCAACGCCTGTGGTACAAGAAGATGTCAATGAGCTGAAGATAGTCCGGTGCAATCTCAATGCCAGTAAGTACAAGAAACCAACTTTCTCTGGATGGGTCAAGTATTTTCTAGAGGATATGCCAACAGATAGAAAAGGGGAGCGGATCGAGCATGCTGCTTTCCTGTCCATGTGGCTCTCAATGTTCGTGCTGAAAGAAGCACCATTTGATGTTGTCCAGCCCAATGTTTTTGACATAGCTGTTCAGATGGTGCATGGCAAGGGCGTGGCTCTTGCACCAGCTGCCCTCGCCAGCTTATACAGAGACCTCTCTTCTCTTAAGCGCCATATTATCTGCAACAATCAAGAAAAATTTGTGGTGGGGACACCATTGAATGTCTTGCAGCTCTGGATCTGGGAGCGCTTCCCTGCTTTAAGGCCCAAGAGAGCAGTGAGCTTCCTGGAAGGTCGCAACCTCCCAACAAGGGCTGCACGGTGGGGAAATGTTCAGACAAGGCTTGATTCCAGTGATGTCCGTGGAGAGCTCGAGTCACCAACAAGGTTTGAATGGATGCCCTATGGAAGTACAAATGTTGGACTGCTTGGTTCCTGGGTTTCTGGTGATGATATCGTACGCAGTAAAGAACTGCAGTCCTTTGCAAGGTACATCCGTGCTTCCGATCTCATCGGTATGTACTGCACTGAGAAGTATCATCCACATCGTGTGGCCAGGCAGTTAGGGTTTGATCAGGACATGCCAGGACCTTTTCCCCGTATCCGTTCCAGTTGGAAAGAGTCATGGAGAAGATACGATTTGAATCCTCAAAGAATAACATTTTTCGTTCCAGACTCACAGCCAGGCATAACTAAAGACTACATGAAATGGTGGAAGAAGTTTCGTTGTGCCACAGATATTTCAAAGAAGAGAATGGCTGCTGTGATTCAAGAGGGCGCAAGCTCATCCACAGATCCAGGAATCAAGAGACAGAGGCAGGATACACAGGTAAGCGTACATGGACAGACTCACCTTACAGTTTGTTATGATACTAAGAAGGATAACCTGGTTCCTCCATGAAGAGAGTATTTTTCAATTCATAAGAATAGGTTTGTTTGATTAATCACAGCTTTTCTCAACATCTTGAATGTAAATTGCAATTGTTACTTCTAGTTTTGTATTTTTCTGATACTAGTGTCAACTTGGAGTACATTAGAAACTGAGTGGAAGGCTGTGACACACTGATAAGTGATAAGAATCCTTTTGCATGCTGATCATTCTTGAAACCTGGTGATTTCATTATTATGCGTGTCATTCTTTTTTCTCAGCAATAATCATACATCTTTTACTATATTTAGATTTCTTAGTTTTTAAGGATCCGTAATCCTTTTTTTTTTCAAGTTTGCCTTTCTCATTCACAATACCATGTAGGTGGGGATGTCCACACTATATATAGCTATAGGTCAGAAAAGTATATATATGACAATTTATTTCCAGATAGTTGTTGACCCTGTATAGCTTGGTTGATTCTGTTATTTTTTACTACAGCACCAGCGCATTATTATGAACCTAAAAGATAAAACTTGCTGGCAAAGTGAAATTTGAAATGGTTTGTAGCTAGATCGTAACTTATACACATGTGGGTATAAAATAACATTTTTGTACATGAGAATTACTACTCATGCAGCATCTTAAAAAATGAAATATTCCTAAAACATCTAATTACGAATGGTTTTTATCATCTTTTTTTTTCATAGTATGTATTATAAAGTTCTATTGTTAATGAATTAGTACCCTTGTATCCCAAGAACATGAAAGCCACACGTACCAGACTGGTAGCGCATTGGAGTTTTTTGCTTTATCTATCAATTGTAGGCAGTAGTAATGACATGCATGCTCAATAGTATACTATGTTACCATATGCATAGAACCAACCTCAACTAGCCACGAAATGAAATTTTCATGGAAATTTCCCATCCATGTTAGTGTATGCTCCCTGCTGGTCACTGTAGATGTAATTAACTCATATAGTACATGAAAAACTTAAATATCAAACTTATCTGATGATAAAAAAGATGGATTTGGTACTTCACTTCTTTGGAGCTTTAAATTGTACTGACCCCCAAAAGCCACCATTATATTTGTCCTTTAGATAAAATCTTTTATGTTGTGCAACTTATTACACTTCCATTGAAAAATTTTGGGTGGACCACAAAAATTATTGTGTTGTTTCGTATATTGATTGAAACTATATCAAATTATGTTTTGTGAAAAGTCCATAACTATTTTAATGTTACACCAAGAAAACTGTATTTGTTGTTCACTCGATTATGTGAAAAAACAGAACTAAATTGTAGTAAAAGTAACCCTAGCTTCTTTCTACAAGTAGTTTTCAGACTCGATACTTTGCATAATCACTTGGACTTCCTCTGATATCTGACATTAGTTTCCTTTTCTCTTATTTGTAAATGCAGATTAAGCAACTCAAGAATAAAACGCATCAAAAGGCTCTTCCATAACAACTTCAATGGTGATCAATGTGTTCTGTGCCGAGCAAACCTAAAAGAAGAGTAAGCAGATGGGAGAAGGCCACCTGTAATAGTATATTCTAGTTGATTATCTATTTTGAACTATTATTGTTATTCTTCATTTTTCACAAATGAACTATTGTCGTTAACTACTTATGTTGAGGTTTGAATACTATTATGGTGATGACTTTTCGTAATACATATGCATATACTTCAACATGTCACGTAGCAGCGAGTAATTAATGCATGTTGATCTTATACTTCTCCGTTCATCGTTTTCGATTTATGATTGGTTGATGTGGATCATTGGATCTGTTGTCCAGTTATTGTAATTACATTGGATACTATGATTACATTGGCTTTATCACTCTAGCAAGAAACATCTGCTATATTACAAGTCATCTGACAAGGTTGTCATGTACTAATGGTTGATTGCCATAGACAAGGTTTCTGGTGAACTTGATGGCTTCTGTCCTATTAAGTAATACTACCCCAGTAGACCGTTAAGCAATAGAGCTGACTTCCATATATAGGCTGTATGCAATTTATTCTCGCTGGCTGTGTGATTATTGTTGATTCTTGGCTTCAACTAGTTTGCCAATAATTGTTCTCTTGGGTACAAAATAATAAGGTGGAGAAAATTGTGTTATGTGATGGAAGTTTTAAACATTTTATGCTGCATCGTATATAAAACTGATTGCAGCCCTAGTAAGCTAGGGATCGTATCTTTAGTAAAATACCACCTTCCAAAACACTGAATGTTGAGACACCGTGTACTGTTGCTGCACAAACTCATATCATCACATCAAATTTACTCTTTCATGTCTTCCATGCATGCATGCATAGATGGGTAAGGATATGCTGCCATGGATCAAATGGTAAAATTCTTCTCATAGAGAATTATAGAGATTATTGAGTAGGCTTTGGAAGCATCCTAAATAGCCACTGTGCCATCAAGAGGAACACGGGGGAGTCGTAAACAACATCATAACTTTTTTTCTGGCGGTTTGCATATAGATCCCATTTTACTGATTGATAAATTACTCATTCATGTTTTCAATTTTATGTTCCAACGACTAAGGCCCTGTTTGGGACCACGTCTGTGTCGCTTATAAGCAGAAGAAGCAAAAAAATCCCGCCGAACGGCCTGGCGTCTGACGCGCTTCTACCCGCCGCAGCAACAACGAAACGCGGAAAATGAACTGCACGCCGCAAAATCGCAGAAGCGACTATTTGCCCGCTTATGGCTTATAAGCCTCGCGATTTTGTGGGTCATGGTCCTAAATAGGCCCTAAGTTTATTCGACATGCCTGACAAGGATACCTGTCACATCTGCACCAAATGGTGAATCCAGAATATCATGCTTCGTCTCCACTGATGATCGATATGCTTCTACTGTCTCCTAATCTCCAGGATTAATAGGACCCATATTCTATATGGCTGGCTTCTGCAAGGCTCCTATGCTACGATCCATTAGATGTAGCTTCAAATCACTACTAGAGAAAGTACCATAGGTGCCAATTGAAAATGGACTTAGGTACCGATTTTGCAACCTATACTACGAAACCGAGACCAAATATGGGCACCTAGGACACTGGGTAAAAAACTGGTGCTTAAGGCTCTCCTTAGTACTGGGTGTAGGCTCCAGCTAGTACCCAAGCATTTTTGGTCAAAAAATATTAATCCCGGGAAGAGGCGCATGCGGTGGTCAGGATCCGAACTCAGAATCTCTTGCCTCGCATATACCTTCCTTACCATTTCTCCTACACATCACTTGTCATGGAAAAAGAGGTACTTTCCTTTTGAAGTAGCCTATAGATGAGCCTTTGGTACCGGGTGGTAACACCACCCGATAAAAATGTAGAAATACTGATGGTAACACCACCCGGTGCCTATGGATAGCCTTAGGTACCGGGTGGAAACACCGCCAAGTACCAAAGGCTTTCCTTAGGCTTCCATCCACCCCAAAGTACCGGTATGAAGAAGAACCGGTACCTATGCTAGTATAGGTACCTAGTTTTCTTCGTGCCAGTACTTTTGGAATGGATCTTTGGCTTGCTTTCTAATAGTGAATTCATTGACCTTAGTCACCAACTTCTCAGCATCATCACCGCAACAATCTCAATTGATCTGACCACACCCTGGCCTAGAAACACAATGCATGCATATTCCTCAGTTTGTTAGAGGAAGGCAAATAATTTAAATATGCTGTATTCTTATTTATTTATGGAAAAATATGCTGTATTCAGGCAGCGAACCAACCATTGGTTCTTCCTCTCCGGTATCCAATAATTTATCAAGCACTATGATTTGGCCTTTACTATCCCGTTACAAAAATAAAATGCTAAACTTTTCAAGTGTCCAATATTTTATTTATTGGTGGCAAAACATTACGAAACAAGTGCACAGTAGTTTTTGTTTTGTATATTTCATAGGACACCCTCCCCCCAAAAAAATGGAGTGTCGTCCTTTATTTCCGTATGAGGATTCAATTTATTAGGTCTGTTAGATAGGTAGATTCAAAACCAACGTTGAGAATAGTGATCAAAGTGGCCGACGGGACCAAATGCTTTTATGCTATATCGTCAGATATTGTTGGTAAATGTCACAGCTAGAGAACCGGGCGGCTGACCGGTACCGTTTGGTTGGTACTAAATGTCACGCCATTTAGTATAGGCTAAAACGTCTAGTACTAAAGGGGTCATTTAGTATGAGTTGGTGTATCCAAAAAAGTAAACACTATTACAAAAACTGATTAACAATGATTTTTTTTGGAGCTCTGAGGCAGGCACAAATAATAACCGCCTATGTTAATGCCCAGCATTAACAGAGGTGAGGTAGACATTTTCTATTAACTAAGGCAGGTACAGAAACCGCCTCGCAAAATCGGTTAACAGAGGCGGTCATCTTTAACGTGACCGCCTCTATTAATACCCCTATTTTAAGAGGTGGACACTTTTCACATGTCCGCCACAGTAAATGGTCCGAACCCAATGAAAGAAAACCTAACCTAGCCCACTCCACACAATCTCTCTCCCCTCCCTCCTCCCTGCTCACTCTCTTTCTCTCCCTCACGCAGTGGAACGGCGGCATTGGAGGGGCGGCCGCACGGCGGGCGGCCAGATCTGGTGGACTAAATGACCCTTTTAGTACTAGGGTTTTAGCCTATACTAAATGGCGTGGCATTTAGTATCAACCAAACAGTACGGTTCAGCCGCCTAGTTCTTTGGCTGTGACATTTACCAACAATATCTGACGATATAACATAAAAGCATTTGGTCTCGTCAACCACTTTGATCACTACTCTCAACGTTGGTTTTGAATCTACCTATCTAACAAACCTAATAAATAGAATCCTAATACGAAAATGAAGGACGACACTGAATTTTTTTTGGGGGGTGGGGTCCTATGAAATATACAAAGCAAAAACTTCTGTGCACTTGTTTCATAATGGTTCGCCACCAATAAATAAAATATTGGACACTTGAAAAGTTTAGCATTTCATTTTGGTAACAGGATAATGAAGCCCAAATCATAGTGCTTGGTAAATTATTGGATACCGGAGAGGAAGAACCATGGTTGGTTCGCTGCATGAATGCGGCATATTTTTCCCTAAATAAATAAGAATACATCATATTTAAACTATCTGCCTTCCTCTAATAAACTGAAGAATATGCATGCATTGTGTTTCTAGGGGCAGGGTGTGGTCAGATCATTTGAGATTGTTGCAGTGATCATGCTGAGAAGTTGGTGACTGAGGTCCATGAATTCACTATTAGAAAATAAGCCAAAGATCCACTTCAAAAGTACCGGCATAAAGAAAACTCGGTACCTATATTAGCATAGGTACCGGTTCTTCTTGATATACCGTTACTTTTGGGGTGGATGGAAGCCTATGGAGAGCCTTTGGTACTGGGCGGTGTTACCACCCGGTACCTAAGGCTATCCATAGGCGCCGGGTGGTGTTACCACCTAGTATTTCTATATTATTACCGGGTGGTGTTACCACCCGATACCAAAGGTTCATCTATAGGCTACTTCAAGTGGAAAATATCTCTCTTTTCATGACAAGTGATGTGTAGGTGAGATGGTAAGGAAGGTACACGCGAGGCAAGAGATCCTGAGTTTGAACCTTGACCACTGCACGCGCCTCTTCCCAGGTTTAATAATTTTTTTTGGTAAAAAATGCTTAGGTAGCGGGTGGAGCCTACACCCGGTACTAAGAAGAGCCTTAGGCACCGGTTTTTAACCTGGTGTCCTAGGTGCCCACATTTGGTCTCGATTTCGTAGTACAGGCTGCAAAACCGGTACCTAAGGCCATTTTCAACCCGTACCTATGGTCCTTTCTCTAGTAGTAATTCGAAGCTACATCTAATGGATCGTAGCATAGGAGCCTTGCAGAAGTCAGCCATATAGAATGTGGGTCCTATTAACCCTGGAGATTCGGAGATAGTAGAAGTATCGATCATCAGGGGAGAAGAAGCATGATATTCTGGATTCACCATTAGTGCAGATGTGACAGCAGGGATCCTTGTTAGGCATGTCGAATAAACTTAGTCGTCGGAACATAAAATTTTGAAAACACGAATGACTAATTTATCAATCAGTAAAATGGGATCTATGCGAAAAAAGTTGTGATGCTGTTTACGACATTCCCCGTGTTCCTCTTGATGGCACAGCGGCTATTTAGGATGCTTCCAAAGCCTACTCAATAATCTCTATAATTCTCTATGAGAAGAATTTTACCATTTGATCCATGGCAGCATATCCTTACCCATCTATGCATGCATGCATGGAAGACATGAAAGAGTAAATTTGATGTGATGATATGAGTTTGTGCAGCAACAGTACACGGTGCTCAACATTCAGTGTTTTGGAAGATGGTATTTTACTAAAGACATGATCCCTAGCTTACTAGGGCTGCAATCAGTTTTATATACGATGCAGCATAAAATGTTTAAAACTTCCATCACATAACACAAATTTCTCCACCTTATTATTATGTACCCAAGAGAACAATTATTGGCAAACTAGTTGAAGCCTAGAATCAACAATAATCACACAGCCAGCGAGAATAACTTGCATACAGCCTATATATGGAAGTCAGCTCTATTGCTTAACGGTGTACTGAGGTAGTATTACTTAATAGGACAGAAGCCATCAAGTTCACCAGCAACCTTGTCTATGGCAATCAACCATTAGTACATGACAGCCTTGTCAGATGACTTGTAATATAGCAGATGTTTCTTGCTAGAGTGATAAAGCCAATGTAATCATAGTATCCAATGTAATTACAATAAATGGACAACAAATCCAATGATCCACATAAACCAATCATAAATAGAAAACGATGAATGGAGAAGTATAAGATCAACATGCACTAATTACTCGCTGCTACGAGACATGTTGAAGTATAATGCATATATATGTATTACGAAAAGTCATCACCGGAATAGTATTCAAACCTCAACATAAGTAGTTAACGACAATAGTTCATTTGTGAAAAATGAAGAATAACAATAATAGTTCAAAATAGATAATCAACTAGAATATACTATTACAGGAGGCCTTCTCCCATCTGCTTACTCTTCTTTTAGGTTTGCTCGGCACAGAACACATTGATCACCATTGAAGTTGTTATGGAAGAGACTTTTGATGCTTTTTATTCTTGAGTTGCTTAATCTGCATTTACAAATAAGAGAAAAGGAAACTAATGTCAGATATCAGAGGAAGTCCAAGTGATTATGCAAAGTATCGAGTCTGAAAACTACTTGTAGAAAGAAGCTAGGGTTACTTTTACTACAATTTAGTTCTATTTTTTCACATAATCGAGTGAACAACAAATACAGTTTTCTTGGTGTAACATTAAAATAGTTATGGACTTTTCACAAAACATAATTTGATCTAGTTTCTATCAATGTACAAAACAACTCAATAATTTTTGTGGTCCACCCAAAATTTTTTAATGGAAGTGTAATAAGTTGCACAACATAAAAGATTTTATCTAAAGGACAAATATAATGGTGGCTTTTGGGGGTCAGTACAATTTAAAGTCCAAAGAAGTGAAGTACCAAATCCATCTTTTTTATCATCAGATAAGTTTGATATTTAAGTTTTTCATGTACTATATGAGTTAATTACATCTACAGTGACCAGCAGGGAGCATACACTAACATGGATGGGAAATTTCCATGAAAATTACATTTCGTGGCTAGTTGAGGTTGGTTCTATGCATATGGTAGAATGGTACGTGTGGCTTTCATGTTCTTGGGATACAAGGGTACTAATTCATTAACAATAGAACTTTATAATACATACTATGGAAAAAAAAAGATGATAAAAACCATTCATAATTAGATGTTTTAGGAATATTTCATTTTTTAAGATGCTGCATGAGTAGTAATTCTCATGTAGAAAAATGTTATTTTATACCCACATGTGTATAAGTTACGATCTAGCAACAAACCTTTTCAAGTTTCACTTTGCCAGCAAGTTTTATCTTTTAGGTTCATAATAATGTGCTGGTGCTGTAGTAAAAAATAACAGAATCAACCAAGCTATACAGGGTCAACAACTATCTGGAAATAAATTGTCATATATATACTTTTCTGACCTATAGCTATATATAGTGTGGACATCTCCACCTACATGGTATTGTGAATGAGAAAAGGCAAACTTGAAAAAAAGGTTTACGAATCCTTAAAAACTAAGAAATCTAAATATAGTAAAACATGTATGATTATTGCTGAGAAAAAAGAATGACACACATAATAATGAAATCACCAGGTTTCAAGAATGATCAGCATGCAAAAGGATTCTTATCACTTATCAGTGTGTCACAGCCTTCCACTCAGTTTCTAATGTACTACACAAGTTAACACTAGAATCAGACAAATACAAAACTAGAAGTAACAATTGCAATTTACATTCAAGATGTTGAGAAAAGCTGTGATTAATCAAATCGTATCTTCTCCATGACTCTTTCCAACTGGAACGGATACGGGGAAAAGGTCCTGGCATGTCCTGATCAAACCCTAACTGCCTGGCCACACGATGTGGATGATACTTCTCAGTGCAGTACATACCGATGAGATCGGAAGCACGGATGTACCTTGCAAAGGACTGCAGTTCTTTACTGCGTACGATATCATCACCAGAAACCCAGGAACCAAGCAGTCCAACATTTGTACTTCCATAGGGCATCCATTCAAACCTTGTTGGTGACTCGAGCTCTCCACGGACATCACTGAATCAAGCCTTGTCTGAACATTTCCCCACCGTGCAGCCCTTGTTGGGAGGTTGCGACCTTCCAGGAAGCTCACTGCTCTCTTGGGCCTTAAAGCAGGGAAGCGCTCCCAGATCCATAGCTGCAAGACATTCAATGGTGTCCCCACCACAAATTTTTCTTGATTGTTGCAGATAATATGGCGCTTAAGAGAAGAGAGGTCTCTGTATAAGCTGGCGAGGGCAGCTGGTGCAAGAGCCACGCCCTTGCCATGCACCATCTGAACAGCTATGTCAAAAACATTGGGCTGGACAACATCAAATGGTGCTTCTTTCAGCACGAACATTGAGAGCCACATGGACAGGAATGCAGCATGCTCGATCCGCTCCCCTTTTCTATCTGTTGGCATATCCTCTAGAAAATACTTGACCCATCCAGAGAAAGTTGGTTTCTTGTACTTACTGGCATTGAGATTGCACCGGACTATCTTCAGCTCATTGACATCTTCTTGTACCACAGGCGTTGGCTTTTCCCTCACACAAGAACCAAGAACAGGCAACCCCCCAAGGACAGCTAGGTCCTCAAGTGTTACCGTAGCTTCTCCCCATGGGAAAATGAAAGTATTCGTCCTTGGGGACCAGAACTTAGCTATCTCAAGGAGTACATTCTCATCCCGATTAAATCTCCAGGTAGATGTAACTACGCCATCCAAGATCCCAATCTCTTGCCACGCAGCTTCGTGTCTCGGTCGGAGTTTCTCCACCCACCTCCGCCATAGCTTCGGGGAGCCAGACCAGCTCTTATCAAAATTAACCTGCAGATCAGCTTGAGTGGCAGGGATAGGAATTACAGCTGCTGCAGATGGTGGATCTGGTGAATCGACGTTGCAGGGGACGAGGAAGTATCCTGCCCGCGACGAAACCTTTGATTCGTTGTGGCCTGAGAGGATGGTGATGGAGGGATTGACGCTAACCAGGACTTCCTGCACCTCGTCGGCCATTGCTTGTAACAGATCTATTGTTGAAATGAAATGAGGCTAGAAAGAGGAGAGAGGAATGTGGGCTGCGACTGGGAGGAGGAAGAGCAGATCTGAAATAGGGAAACAGAGCATGAGACACAGTGGTAAGATATTATATTTAGTGCATCATTATTGTGCATTTAATTCTTTCTGTCTTTTCTTGTAACGGTCACTAGTGTTTTTCTTTCAATTTTGAATATTGGCCGATCTTTTCTTTATTTTTCGAATGTAGCCGATCTTGTGTATTCCATTAAAATATAATTCAACTAGGAGAGATAGGCTATCACATACTACGGGCATGTACAACGCCGTCTCTTGCCCCGTCTCAGTGATGAAACTTTTGCAAATCACCCTCCAACTTGCCCCGCAGAAGGCCTTCTCGTCGCCTCATGGGGCGACCCCTCTGTCTAGTTCTCCTAAGCGGAGGAGACCTCGTCTTCCCCAGTCGAGGAGCAGCTCGGATCCTGCACGCCCGTGCTGTCCACAATTCCTCCGCCGGCCTCGCGTGCGGGAGTTTGCCCTCACGCCATATCTGCGAAGCCAGCGGGGAGGAGGATGCCGCGGCCGCCGGCGGGGAGGAGGCCGAGCGGTGCCGGATCTTGTGTCGTGGCTGCCGGGGAAGGAGGAGGTCGGAACTCACGCGGTGGCCGCCGCGGGCCACTACAGCATCGGCGGGCTCGCCACCGGCCATCTCTACTGCCTCCCCTCCCCTCCCCTTCTCTGCACTGGTCACGGCGGCGACGTCAACGGGGCATGTCTTCCGAAAAAAGACATCCCCGGCGATGAGCTTGACATGGACACCATCACGATGAGCTTGAGCTGCAGAGCCCCTTGCGCGTCCTCCTCCTGATCTCCGCTCGGTCCCCCCCCCCCCCCCCCCCCGCCACCACGGAGAGCCCAGCGAGGTGGAGCAGCCAGATGCGCCGGCACCGGATCCCGGAGGAGGAGTCACCGGTGTCGAGGAGGATAAGGAGTGTGCATAATGGTATACAAAAATACATTTGTAGTTGATCTTAGCCACATGCAAAGCATTAAACAGCTTAGAGACGGACCCCCTGTCTATGGGTTGTATGAGCTGTCTTTATATTTGTCTGGGTGATAAATTCGAGATCCTAGAGATGACTAGTAGAGGAGGAACAGCTGAAAGAGAGAAAACATGACAGACAATGCTTAGGTGTTATAATTGGCATATCTTTATGATGCATTTAAAACTTGTCTTATGTGGTAGTTGCCATTTTGTGTTTTTCTTACCTTTTTGTAAATTGATAGATCCCGGTTAATCAATAAAAATATAACACGGCAACCATCATCTAATTACTTACCCCACCATCTATTTTTCTAAGGCGTATGAGCTCGTGCCCCAGAGACCAAGGCAGACTTTTTTTGAGCGAAAAAACTGCGGGGGAGTTCCCCACAGTAGACTTTTAAAAAGAAGGAAAATGTTACTGCAGGTTATACTTACAGGAGGGAAAAGAAAAGAATATACCAAGGCAGCCTTCGGGCCTTGCGCCAGCATTTAGCTGCATTTGGCCCTTGTGCCACGTTGCAGGAGTTTTGCATGTATAGGCATGCACTGTCCCTTTCCCGTCGCCCTTTAACCGCCTCCGTGCC
Organism: Panicum virgatum; assembly: GCF_016808335.1. Classification (NCBI taxonomy): domain Eukaryota; kingdom Viridiplantae; phylum Streptophyta; class Magnoliopsida; order Poales; family Poaceae; genus Panicum; species Panicum virgatum. Next base: position 39,814,191 of record NC_053152.1, read on the forward strand.
AAACTTCCTCCATGCCAAACTGAAAACATTTCAAACATTTCAATCCAAATTCAAATTCAACGAATTCAAATTGAAACTGAACAACAAGCAATTCAATTCAAATTTAAATTCAAAAAATTTAAATTCAAATTGAAAACTCAAACAAATAAAATGATGCAATCAGCATGAATGCAACAAAACAACCTCATTTAGTTTTAGAAAAACAATCAATTTATTTTCTTGTACTAAATTCCCTATAAAGAAAATAAATGTTGGAAAATTTTAAAAGCTATGAGAAAATTGTAGTTTTATTTTTAATTTTAATTACATCTTGAAATTCAAAAATTTCAGGGTGTGACAGCGATGGTACGCAATAATTTGAAGCACACCGGACATTCCTAATTTTCACCCTAAGGAGCGTCTTGGACTTATTAGTAGTCGTATTCATTGGATTGAGAAAGCATTTTACGTCTTCACCATTTCAAAAGCAAATCGCAAATTTCAGCGTGAGTTTGATGTTGACTTGCATGGTACGGATGATAATCATGAGTTGATGACTCGGTATAATGCAAGACGCGAAGTGTCGGGGCTGGCAGAATTTGACCATAACGTGACGAGACTTTGCAAGGCGGTTTGCGAGACATTGGTTAATAGGTCATGTGAGTAGGTTGTATTAGCATGTATCTTATCCTCTACTTTAATTTGTACCGTTGAATTTGTCATGTTGTGTAATGGATTATGTAAACCTTTTAATTAATCATGGTGTATGATTAATTTATTATTCAAATTGCGTGATGGACATTTCAGGTCTTTTAATTATTCCTGTTATGTTATTAAAATTTTGAGAATTTGTTCATTTGGTTACATCTAATTTATTTGATACGTGTAATGAAATCTATCCAATTTAACTATGCATATGAGAAATTTAGTGGTGAATTAGTTCTATTTTCTGGAATCAATGCAGATGGACCGGCAATGGATGTACAATGCAGACAGACGTTACAATGAGTTCATGCATTATTTTTTGGTCATGGCCGAGGCAAACAAGCAGAACGGTTTCATGTGCTACCCGTGCCTCATTTGCCAGAATAACAAGGATTACTCCTCTGTAAGAACCCTTCATAGCCACGGTTTGAATCATGGTTTCATGCCCAAATATATCTGTCGGACCAAGCACTGAGAAAAGGGGTTATGATGGAAGACAATGAAGAAGTAGATTGTGACGATCACTTTCCTAGCCATGCTGGATTTGGTGCTGTTGACGCGAAAGATCAACACGCCAAGCCCGAGAGCACCGTTCGCCAAGCTCATACTGCAACTAGTTCAAACCAAGGCGTGCGAGTCAGTTTGACCTGTAAATTGACAAGGAATCGGCAAACCGTCAAATTCGAGAGCTTATCGGCTGGATTTACGAATAACTCTCACATAGCGTATCGACAAGACGCTGACGATACAAAAACGACAGATCAAATAGGGTAAACTAGTATAAAAGCGATATGCGAAGAATTGGCAAGAGCTGTTGATTGAGGGTAACAACAGCCAGCTGAATCTAACCGACACGTGCCAAAAGACAATGCAAAAAGCCACGAATTTGTGGGTTTAAGCAAAGCTATGCTCAAAACGGATCTAATCGGCTTTACAAGATTTAACGCAAAAGCGAAGGGGTTAGCAGCCGATCAAATGTATTCTGAGCAAGATAGATTTGATAAAAACTAAAACTACAGGAAAAACCTATAGATCTAGCAAATATCGGTAAATTGTGAATAAATCTAAACAAAGCAACAACGATGCACCGGTTGAACTAAAGCTTAGATTAGTTCGATAAAAACAAAAGCTTACCAACAAACCAAGTCACTCAAATATGAGACATCCTCGATTGGCTCAAAAAAAAGTCACAGAAAAAGGGGTGGCGAAGTCGCCGAAAACAAAGTAAAAAGTGTAGGAAATTGTAAAGGTTTATTGTATTGGATGTGTATCAAACTTTCTTCAATGGCCAGGGATACATATTTATACCCTGCACTAACCAAGTCTTAGCCGATCACGACAAACACAATCTTGACACAAAAGAAAAACTATTCCTAAACAAAATCCGATCTTCCTTGCAAAATCTGATGTTGATTTCTAAACCAGCAACTTCTTTTCTTTTAATATTCTTTTTGACGCGTGTAAAAAAACGGTGTCAACAGGTGCCTTTGACGATGATACTGCCACGGAAGAGCCTGAAGCAGAGGTAGCAGAAAATGATCCCACCGACAATCTTGGGCAGGCATTGCGTAGTACGCAGGAAGATTGTGAGAGTAAAAAAGAGAGGATAAAGTTTCAGCAGATGCTAGAGGACCATCGCAAGTTGTTATACCTAGGCTACGAAGATGGATTGAAGAAGCTTGGCACCGCCCTGAAGTTGCTGTAATTGAAGGCAACACATGGTGTATCCGACAAGGGCTTTGGTGAATTACTAAAACTTTTTTAAAAAATAATTTATAAGGACAACGAATTGCCTAGCACAACGTACGAAGCCAAACAACTTGTTTGCCCTCTAGGATTGGAGGTACAGAAGATACATGCATGTCCCAACGACTGCATCTTCTACTGAGGTGATGAGTACGAGAATATGGATGCATGCCCCGTGTGCGGTGCATTGCATTACAAGATCAGAAAGAATGATCCTGGGGATGTCGAGGGGGAGCATTCTAGGAGGAGAGTTTCTGCCAAGGTCATGTGGTACTCACCTATAATACCACGTTTGTAGCATCTGTTTAGAAATAAAGAGAATGCTAAGTTGATGCAATGTCACAAAGAGGAATGCAAGAAAGACTCGATGCTGAGACACCTAGCAGATGGGTCATTGTGGAGAAAAATAGATAGAACCTACACAGACTTTGCATCGGATGCGAGAAACATAAGATTCGGTTTGAGTACAGACGGCATGAATCCTTTCGATGAGATGAGTAGTGGCCACAACTATTGGCCTGTGACTCTATGCATATGCAATATTCCACCATGGCTATGCATGAAGCGGAAATTTATCATGATGTCGGTGCTTATCTCGAGCCCAAAGCAGCCCGGGAATAACATCGATGTGTACCAAAGACCATTGGTCGAAGAACATTTATTGTTGTGGCACGAAGAAGGTGTACGGATGTGGAATGAATACAAACAATAGAACTTCAACCTGCGAGCATTGTTATTTATAACCATCAATGACTGGCCTGCTCTTAGTAACCTATCAAGACAATCGAACAATGGATATAGAGCCTGCACACACTGTTTAGAGGATACCGATAGTTTATGGTTGACTCACTACAGAAAGGTTGTATATATGGGTCATCGTCAGTTTCTTTCCATCAGACTGGCGGTACGAAGGAAAGGCAAGCATTTCAAAGGGCAAGCGGAACACCGAACAAAACCTATGCACCGGAGTGGCGAGGACATCCTTGAAATGGTCAAAGGTATAGAAGTAGAATTTGGAAAGGGACCTAGTAGCCAACCTATTCTGAGCGAAAACAGATTGGCTCCCATGTGGAAGAAGAAGTCTATTTTTTGGGAGCAACTATATTGGGAAGTCTTAGATGTTCGCCATGCAATTGACGTGATGCACCTCACGAAGAATCTTTGCTTCAACCTGATAGGATTATTGGGGGTGTACAGAAAGATAAAAGATACACTAGAAGCACATAAGCAATTGCAACGTGTGGAAGAACGAGATGCCCTATATCCAGAAAAGCGGGACAACTGACGACAATACTTTAGTCTCGCCAGCTATACTCTTAGCAAAGAGGATAAGGTAAGCATGTTAGAATGCTTGAGCAGTATCAAGGCCCCATCTGGATACTCTTCCAATATAAAAGGAATCCTTAATTTGCCAGAGAAGAAATTGACAAACCTAAAGTCTCATGACTACCACGTGCTTTATGATTGAACTTCTTCTAGTTGTGTTGCGGGGGATTGTGCCTGAGAATGTGCAATTAACCATCGTGAAGTTGTGCTTTCCTCAATGCAATTTCTCATAAGGTAATTGACCTAGACAATCTGATAAAGCTGCAGAACGACGTGGTACAATGTCTTGTTGGCTTTGAGTTGATATTTCCACCATCACTCTTCAACATTATGACACATCTTTTAGTACACCTTGTGAAAGAGATTGATGTCCTCGGACCTGTATTCCTACACAATATGTTCCCCTTCGAGAGGTTCATGGGGGTACTGAAATGTGTTCGTAACCGTGCTCGTCCAGAATGAAGATTTGGCCAATGCGCATGGATCAGAGGAGGTCATTGAATTTTGTGTTGACTTTATTGATGACCATAAAACGACTATGATATCCATCTCCTCAGCAGATGGTAACGGAGTAAAGGTATATAAGCTCCAGAAGAACTCGAAATGGGGATCAATCCCTAGAAAAGTTTCACGAAAGTGTACAAACACAGCAATATGCAAAACCGATTGGGAGGTGATGGATCTGAATCCCATAAAAATATAGCAGTCCTTGCAGAAAAACACTGGCCGGAAGCAACAGGCCGTGCTCCAAATAAGAGGTAAACAAAACAATTTCTAAATCTTCATGAGATGGGGAAACTTCTCCTAGGTCACGCCGCTGGTTTGTCCTTCTCGCGCTTCTGCTTGCCCCCACGGCTGGAATCGGCAGGCTTCTCCATCCCGAAGTCCTAGGGTCTCTTGATGCTCGAGGGCTAGGATTGTTGAGAATCTTTCCGTGTTTGCTCTTAGGGATTAAGGAAGCAAGAGGGCAAGAGGCACAAGGCAATGGAGGCTGCAAAGGTAAATATGTACAATTACTACATCGGGTTTTATAAACCTAATCATTGGCAGTCTTGTAAATAAAATAGGATGTCAAGCAGTATATTTCCTGTTTAGGCATGTATTAGGTCACTTTTCAGGGTTAATATTCCAAAAAAAGAAAGGATGACCTGGCACATATAAAGAAAGTCACCCTAGATATGCCACGGCCTCTTAGATCCTTCATTCCAAATTCTAGAATTTGGATACAAGGCTCGGGGGCTACTGGGTACATGGCTAAAGGAATTTTTTTAAAAAAATATTTAAGAAACATTTGATTTGAATCAAGATTTAAGATGGACCCTCGGCTTGAATTCCTCGATTCAACCTACGGCTAGGGGCTACTCCATATGCAGTGCGATTGTTCATTGCACTCTGCATATATGATGATCTTTTACCCGAGGGCGTCAAGACTACTCGACCAGGAGCATCACACAGCCTCAGTGAAACTCAAGAAGTACTTGGAAGGCTTGTTCGAAGTGAAGTTTAGGAACCACTCGACGACGGCTTTAGAAGTACTCGAAGATTTGCGACTGCTCGGCTCCATAGAGCTCAGGGGTCTTTCAGACCAAGGGCCACGGGATGCCTGACGTGGCATGGTCCTGTACGAGGTATATGGTAGGGCATGTGATGTAAGCATACGTCATGTTACTACTCGCATAGTATCTCGTACTAGTCGGATCAAATAGAAACCACCAAGTAGTAATCAGGAGGGACTCTAGGCGCCGCATCAAGCCAGGGTTTCCATGTAACCCCGCTCTCCTGGCCTATACATGGGTGGGCAGGGACCCCTCCAACACATATAGGGACTCCAAGTTATTCCTCCTAAGCAATACAAACCAAACAGGACGTAGGGTATTACGCAACTCACGCGGCCCAAATCTGTCTAACCCCTCGTGTTGCTTGCACCGTCGTGTTCTTGATCTCGGCGAGTTCCCATGACCATCCTTCTACCTACGGGTATCCCTAGGTACACATGACTGTAAAACAATGACATGGCTCTACAGGGGCGAGCTGTGTCGGCGGCCGGTCGGGAACCGGTCAGGGAAGGGGTTGGGCGAGGGCCAAGTCGGTGGCCATTGTTGTTGCTGCTGCTGCAATGGAGTGGAGGGGTGAGGTTGATGGGCTGAGGTGCACAAATTGAAGGGAGTTTAGGGACCTCATCGCAAAAACAAAATTTTCTCAGTTTTTTACATGGAGACTAAAAAATCTAAGACCAAAATTGCTCAAAATAAAAAGTGCTACAAACTTTGTTTAAGACCAAAGCTCATTTTAGTTACTATTTGAAAGATAATTTGAATTCTTGAAAACCGTGATTTGATTGATATGTCGTTTTATGTGCCAACTTTCATTTGTCCCTTAATCATCAACTAGAAATTTGTTTATTATGGCAAGAGTGATATGCCTAATCAATTTCATATGCATAACTGCATTGGTTTAAAAGTTATGTAAGATTGTCTGTCAATGTACATATACACATGCACATACACACGTACATGTACACATATATTTGCAATAACAAAAGATGACATATTTATTTAATTTTTCTTGGTCATTTGTGAATGGCGTTATGCTAATGGTCTTGCTTTGGCTATTTTGACACCTAGGGTTTCACAGTCTGCCATGCTGGTTTGTGTCCCAGTGAACTTGGTTCAAGCGGTGGTAGCCAGTAGGCAGGATGATTTCAATAAATATTAAACAAACAAAACCTTACATCTATAATGTAACATAAAGAGAATGGTAAATAAGAAGCTAGCCTGAAGGATGATTTCAGTGCAGAAGCTAAGAAGAGGTCTTGCGGTATGATTGGGTAGAGCCAGCACTGCACCTGCTTCCTGCCCAAATGGCTTCAATGTTGGTTCGAGCAAGTTGCCTTCCTTATTAGCTGAACACAGTGCGATGGTGTGGTAAGGTAGGAGTAGAAATTGTTGGATGATAGTTGGGTGTGTGTCATGTATACATCTTGTATAAGTCACATTCCCCATATCCCAGTGTATGAAGTTCGGACACGGTAGGGCCTCTGGCCTATATCTACTTGTGTGCACAATCAATTAAAACACAATCTGTTATCTTTTTGGGTTTATTGTGTTTTGCCCCTATTTTGAACTCCAATTGCAATATTACCCTCATTTTTTTCACTTTTCATTTTTGCCCCTACTGATCAATTATGAAGCCTCCATTTAACCTTGGAATTCACGCCATCAAATGCATCGAGAATTTAAGAATTTTAAAAAGTAAAAAACCCTTCACAATACAGCGAAAAGATGAAAATACCCCTTATGAATCCCTTATCCCTCCTGTCCAGGCTCCAGAGGGCTCGGTGGCGTGCCCTAACTCTAACTAGGCTTAGGGCGAGCAGCACACGTGTGCAGGGGCGAGCGGCCGGGCGAGTGGCGCGCGCGGGCGGGGCAAGCAGTACGCAGGCGAGCGGCGGGGCTAGCGTCCCGTGCGCGGGTGGGTTGGGGCGAGCGGCGCGCGCGAGTGGGCCGAGCGGCGAGCACGCGTAGCGGGCGTTGGCAGGCAGGGCGAAGCGGGCGCGCCGGGCCCACAGGGACCACAGCCACACGCGTCAGGTGCGCGGGGTCCCGCGGGGGCCACACACTGCGGGTACGCGCGGCAGGGCTCGGCCAACGTGCGCGGGAGACATGGCAACCATGGATCCAGATTCCAGAGATGTGGAGGTGGTGCTTAGGTACGAATTCGATCTCTAACTGTCTATTAGACAAATGTGGGACAAATTAATCTTGGGATTTAGATGATCAGCCTAATATGCTTTCAATTGCTCTGATTTGTAGGCAAAATCTGAAGAGTTTGAATCTTGTTGTTAGGGTTCGATCATTCTTTAGTTTGCTTGATGGGGGACAAAAAACATATGTGAAGGGTAAAACTTTGCCAACTCAAAGGATTAACATCCATAATTATAGCTTGTTGCAGTTGGTTGATTTCATAGCTGAACACTATATATATATGGGGTTCCAAACAGCACATTACTTTGTCGCGTGAGTCTGAAAATACTATATAGATAAAGTCTGATGAGCAGTTGTTCGAGTTGTTGAGATTAGTGCTCAGATCAATGATTTTGAAGCCCCATTGCATTGTTCTCCCACGAAACATAGGTGTCACCCATTTGTAAGAAATAAAGCATCCACTACCACCAATGGAAGAGGTATCGAGCGTCCTATCAATGAGAGCTGCACCAATGAGAGAGTCACATCCACAAGCAAAAATCCACAAGTTTGAAAAAGAGAGGCACCAAATGTAAGGGAAAAGGTGGAGATGATGATGACCGTGCCGGTGTTGATGAGGAGGGCATTATTTAGACATTGATTCACTTGTGGCACCAAGTGATAGCAGCTATGATAGTGATTTGGCTGCATAGTCTGACCCTGATGATGATTCCTCGACCCTGAGTTTGAACCCAATGGTGAAGTTGTGGACAATGACGATGAATATGACATCCCCCCTTTTCATATGATGTTGCTGATCCAATTATCGATGTAAATGTGGTATTCCCAGATGTGGATCAATGCAAATCTGCAGTTACCCATCATGCAATCTTGCATGATCATGCTTTTGATATTGTAAAAAATGATAAGAGCAGATTTAGAGCTAAATGCAAGAGAGCCAACTAGGGCTGCAAGTGGACAGTTTTTGCACCAACCAGTACGAAATACATTGGCTGCAAGGTAATTAGCACCTTCTCTATCATTTTCAGCAAGTAATTCGCATCTTTTCTGCCATTTTCAGCAAGTAATTGGCACCTTAACTACCATTTTCAGCAAGTAATTAGCACCTTTTTCTGTCATTTCCAGAAAGTAATTGGCACCTTTTTTGTCATTTGTTGCAGGTTAAGACAAGTTGACGGAAACATACTTGTGGTGATTTCTGTTTCATAAGGTTCTTTGTTGCTCTCAAACCATGCATTGATGGATTTTTGCAAGGATGTAGACCCTACATTGCCATGGATGCCACACACTTGACAGGAAGGTCCAGGGGTCAATTGGCAGCAGCTATGGCAGTGGATGGTCACAATTGGCTATTTCCAGTGGCTTATGTTGTGATTGAGACCGAGTCTACAGAAAACTGGACTTGGTTTGTCAATAACTTGAAGAAGGCTATTGGTACTCCTCTTGGTCTTGTCATTTGTACAGATGCGGGCAAAGGTATAGAGGTGGTTGTACATGATGTATACCTTGGAGTTGAGCATAGAGAATGCATGAGACACTTGTGGAAGAACATGAAGAAGAATGGGTACGGTAGTGAGCTTTATAGTAAGAATATGTGGTGTGCTGCCAAAGCTTCATAGTTGATAAGTTCAACTACTTCATGGGCAAGATAGAGGAGAAGGATCCAAGTGCACTTGAGTGGTTGGATGAGAATCATCCATATGTTTGGAGTAGAAGCAAATTCTCTGAAGATTACAAGTTAGATTACGTCAACAACAATCTTTCTCAAAGTTTCAATAGTTGGGTGTAAAAAACCAAGGTTTTTCAGGTTGTTGAGATGCATGACAAGATAAGACAGATGACCATCAAGAAAATGATTGAGTGCTAAAATTGGTAGGAAAAATGTCAGGAAACATAATCCCAGTTGTCACCAATGATCTAAATGCTAAAAGCAAGACTATTAATGACCATGAGGTGTTGATATGTGGGGCTGGAACAACGGAAGTAACTGTGAACAAATTTAGACATGTAGTTAATTTGGAACAAAGGACATGTACTTTAGGGCATGGCAAGTGACTGGAATGCCATGCACTCATGCTCTAGCTTTCATTGCTAGGCTTAGTTGGCACGTAAAGATAGATGAATTTGTTGATGAGTACTTCTCTATTACTAGGTTCAGGAAGGCATATGCAGGTTCTTTCAATCCTATGACATCTAAGGATAGTTGGCCACGTGTTCATTTAGGCTACAAAATCAAGAAACCTAAATTGAGAAGGAAACCAGGCAGACCAAGAATATCTAGAATTAAGTCATATGATGAGGTTGGCACTAGCAAAAAGAGGAAGCCATGTTCTGAATGTAATGAACTAGGCCACATAGCCAATCATTGCCAATGAGGTCTCGCTGCTAGTCGAAAGAGGAAGCTTTCAACTTCACAAAATGGATCATCTTCACAAACCTTAGGGTGAGTGATGGATTTCTAATTATTTGTATTTTTTCCTGCTTTATGTTGTCAAACTGTTAACTAAACCATGTTTCTACGTTTTGTGTGAAGTGCAAGTGCAACAGAAAGAGGGAGAGGGAGGGGAAAAGGAAGAGGAAGGGGAAATCCAAGTGAATGTGAAACTGGAACAGAAGGTGCTGCAGGAGGGAGTGGAAGAGGAAGAGGAAGAGGAAGGGGAAATCCAAGTGAAAGTGAAAGTGGAACCGAAGGTGCTAGAGGATGAAGGGGAGGAACAGGAGGGTGACTGACTTCATTGTTAGGAATAGATGCATGAATGTGATGCAACCATTGATGGCGTTGTTGGACACCTATGTTGGGATGTGATGTGGTGGTGCTTCTCATTTGGATATGTATGATGGCGTTGTGATTTGGTGGTACATCTCTTTTGGATATGTATGATGGGATATTATCTATCTATATAAATGCATGTGGTTTCAACTTAGTTTTGTGTGTCATGTTGCTGTCCAAATTTCTCTCAAAATCTTGTTCATATTCTTATTGAAATGCTGTTGAAATATAATGCAAACAAGGGCATATTCACAAAGTTCTAAAAAAGTAGGGGTATATTCGTAAGGGCAAAATTGTCTTCTTTGACATTGTTAAGTGCTGTTAACAGAGTAGGGGTAAAATGGTTCTTCACTTCCAAACAGTACGGGTAAAAATATAAAGTGAGAAAAAGTGGGTGTAAAATCACAATTGAGGTTCAAAACAGGAGCAAGAGCGCAATTGGCCCTATCTTTTTTCATAGCTGTTAATATGACAAGATATAGATATTCATGTTATTTTTAGTGGACCCTAGCAAAGGAAAATGCCATAGCGAGACCAGTATGAACAACAGGTGTTCCCCTATTTCCTACAAGGGCACCGGCTTTTTGGGGAAATTTAATGCTATCTAGTTACGGGTACCTGATCCATTGATTATTATTGATCGGCTCCTTCTAGTCATGGCACCATTGCCCACCTCCTACATGAATCGTAAGAATTGCTGAGAGTTTTCATCAAGTGGGCGAGGGGATTCCTTCATTTATTATTTGTGCTGCAGTTAATGATGGTGTTCTGTTGTATAATGTAATAATTTTCCAAGAGTTGAATTGATTCCCAGATGGACACATTCCAAGAAAAACGAACTTCTGTCCCTGCACGTTAATACTGATCATAATTTGGTCTGGTGCTAAAGTTGGCACATAGCTAATTTAGTACCGAGTTCAAATTTGAAAATCCCCCACAATATTTTAGTATCAGTTGGTGTTTTTGTCCTGTACTAAAATGGCATGGCTATTTAAGTACCGGTCAACGACACCACCTGATACTAAAGGGTGATATTCACGAGTTGCTTCAAAAGGAAAGCATCTCCTACCCAGTCATCATATGTGATACGTAGGTGGTATGGCAAGGAAGCTATGCGTGTGTCTTGAGATCGTGGGTTCGAATCCGCGCACGTGCATACTACATGTGAAATTCGTGTGAATTGTGGGCCAGTCTCTGTGGGAATTTCATAGCATTAGTTTGGTTGACACCTCAGCGAAAAAAAGCTGACATGGCAAGAAAATTAATAGGAGAGAGAGGGAAACCATTTCATCCCCATGAAACGAGTCGGGCGTGGCTTCCAAGTTGAAGAAACACGCACGAAACACACACTGAGAGCTCCCACGGTTTCATGGCGGATCCCATGTGCTGGAGGCCGCGCTCCCTCTTCCCGTGCTCCCACTTGGACCTCGCGCGCCAAATCTCAGCTTGCGCCAAATCCACATCGCTTCTTCCAGTTCCTCCAGTTGTTGAGGCCCCTGCCCCAAATCCGCCGCAGCCCCTGCCCTTGCTCTTCCTCCCAGATCCGCCACCACCCCTGCCCTTTCTCCCACAGCCTCCAACGCTGGTGGTGAGGCACAGCATGTCCCGCTGGGGGAAAGGGGTCCCCCAGCTCATCGGCGGCCCGTCAAGGTGCGACAGCGGCAGCCTGTCAAACGGATGTAGCGGCGGCACTTGCGTGGCCTCCAGGCCATATCTCCTCCTTACCTTTTCCCTCTCCCTCTCCTTCTCTCTCGGCAGACGGCAGCGATGCACGGGGCGGTGGCAACCGGAGTGTGCTGCATCACGCGATCCTCGAATCTTATGCTACGGGCTCCACGTACGGTCTCACCACCAATGAGGGACTACGCCATCGGGGTTCGATCCTAGCAACCTGGTGCCGCAGCCTACAGATTCCGATCCCTAGATCCTTCTCTGCAGCCACCACCACGCAGCCCCGAGGGAAGGAAGGTGACGCAGCCACCACGCAAGGAGGCGCGCATGGGGCTCTGCGTGGTGGCGGCTGCAGAGAAGAACTGGAGAAGGAGCTAGGGATAGGAATCTGCAGGCTGCGGCACCTAGTTGTTAGGATCAGACCCCGACGGCGCAGTCCCTCATCGGTGGTGAGGCTGTACGCGGAGCCCGCGACTTAAGATTCGAGAATCACGTGCTGCCGCCCGCTCTGGCTGCCGCCGCCCCACGCATCGCTGCCATCAGTCGAGAGAGAGAGAGAGAGAGAGAGAGAGAGAGAGAGAGAGGAGAGGGAGAGGGAAAAAGTGAGGAGGAGATTGTAACATCCCTAAATTTGTATAGTATTTATTTGTGCAAAAATGTGGATTTTCAAAAAAAATTGGGTGGAGTGTAAATAGTTAGGGCAATTTAAGAATAACTCTACTCATCATCTCTTAGCAAGAATACAACCGAATTAAATATAAGGATTCAAATGATATTGTGAAAAATATTTGAAACTCATTTGGATTTATGCCTCTACCTTGTTTGAATTTATTTAGATGATTTTGTTTGAATTTGAGAGGGTGTTAATTTGAGTAGGCCATTCAAATTAAAACCAAAATCCTAACTTAACTCCCTAACCTACTCGGGCCGAACCCACCAGACCTGGCAACCCAAACCCGTATCCCGGGCCCACAACCCTGCACCGGCCCAAACCACCAACACAACCCGCATGCATCGCGAGCACACAGCCAGCCGGCCCATCACTGCGTCGCCCACCTGGCCCAACACCGCCGCTCACCCCTAGCTCAGCACCGCCTGCTCGCTCGCCAGCTCGCCCCGACCAGTGATAGGTGGACCCCACCTATCAGCCACACACCACCTGGGGAACTATTCCCCTTTCTCCTTTCCCTTGCCATGCTGCCCACTCCTGCCGCTCACTTAACCTTTTCGCCGGCCCTGCCTGAGTGCTTATATCGCCGCCTACCCTGGCTGTCGGCCACGAGCCCGCGCGCTCACTCTCACGCCGCCCGTGCCCAATAACCCTAACCCTAGAGGCCTAGGATGGCCGCCACATCGCCCCGCCGAGCGGACGTCCCATCCACGCCGTCCTCGGTGTCCGGGCCAAACCGGTGCCCTAGCTGCCGCCTATAAGAGCCGCACTAGCGCCGCTGCGAAACCCTAGAGCCCAATTAAGGTTTCCACACTCCATCGCCGCCAGGTTTGGGAGAAGGAGGAAGAAACAAAGGAGGGGGAGAAGGAGGAGCCACCGCAGCCGGAGCTCCATCATGCCTTTGCCCGATCGACTACACTGGCGAAGCTGATTTCCCTGCACGGCCACGACCCTGCCTGCCTCGCCTCACCGCTGCGCCAAGCACCAACGCCCCCAGAGCCCGACGGTGAGCCACGCCGCCAAAACCTTCCTTCTCTGCTTCCCTATGCCGGCGTCGCCAATTGGCTGCCATGGCTAGCCCTAGGATCCCCCTAGCTCTCTCGATTGTGCCTGTAGGAGCCCGACGAGCCTCACCGCCACACGCCCTCAACCGCCACTGACCATACCCACACCACCGTGTCAGGCACGGCCATGCCGCAACCCTGAGAGGCCAGGTCCCCCCGCGCGCGTGCGCGAACCCAGCGTTGGCTGCCCAGGTAGAGCCCTTGGCTCGCCTTGGCTGGCCTCGTGGCCGCTCCGCCATGGTCGCGCCGTTACCATGTCACGACCCGTGCCTGGCGTTTGCATGCGTGCATAGGGCCAAGGCCGGGCCTTTGCCCTCGCCTAGCCCAAGGCCGTGCGGTCTTGCCGCCGAGCACCACTAGGGCCTCGCCCTGTACCGCCGCCGGCGAGCGCCGTACGAACACCGGCCTGCCTCCAGAACCCGTTGGCCCTTTGTTTGACCGACATTGCAAATCAACGCTTGACATTACTCCTAGGTTGGGTATCACTTTTGAGTCCTTTTGGTTCTTGCCCAAGCCTTCCGGGTCCATTAACAGAATCAAGTGCCAATCCCTGGTTTAGGGGCATCGTGAGCATTTCACATTGCTCCTGTAACAAGGACGTACACCTATATGTTGAGGTGTCAGGCCAGCTGACACGGTCGAGGTCGGGCGCCCATGATTTTATCCGTTTTCGACCATTTTTGGGCTGTGATCTCCTGCAAGCACAACTCATCCAAAAATTGTGGAACTTATTAGAATTAAACAAAATATGCATGGAACATAGTGCAAAAGCTCATTTTATTCCCGAGAAGTTGACGGTCAGAACGAGAAATAATGGCCGTCAACAATGACCCCGCGAGGTCCCGGCACCTTGAGGTAGAGGTAAGTGTAGCATGGCCGGCACAAGATTGCGTGGTATGCGCCACAAAAATCCACCACCTCGAAGGTCAGCGTCTCCATCCTGAAGTTGGAGCGGTCCCCAAAAGTGACGGGCAGGTTGATTTGCCCGATCGGCACCGCTTGCTTCCCAGCACGATGCCATGGAAAGGTGCGACACTTGGTCGGATGCGCGATCAGTCGATCCACATGGCGTCCAGGGTTTCGAAGTACATGATGTTGAGGCTGCTGCCCCCCATCCATCTCCTGAGGCGCTCCCGCCTCAAGCGGCACCGAGCCTCGTCGACCTTCCTCTTCCAAGCACCGGTCGAGGGCTGATCTCGAAAGAGGCTAGCCTTCAGACTTGTCCCGCCCCTTGGGGAGGGAGGAGTGTGATACGTCCGCCCGAGGATAGGATCAAGCGTGCGGGCCACCGTGGTTGCGGGCTCGATGCCTACCGGCCTCGCGATGTTGTTTGCCGTAATGCTCCGCCGCGCGTCCTGCGTGACATCATGCAGGGCGAAGCAGGACGCCATGGAGGCACACCCAATAGCTTCCTCCGGATGGATCGGCTCCCTCTTGGATAGAAGCACCGTGGTGTTGGCGATCGGGGACAGAGCTCGATGCTGGTTGTTTTGGGATGGTCGATCGTCCTGAAATGCATTGGGCAGCAGCTACCATTGCAAGCGCTGCTGCTCTGCCTCCTTGTGGTCGACAAGGGGGTGTTGGGTGCATGCAGAGATGTCACCCTCTGAGACCTCCAGCCGCAGCCCTCGCAGAGAGTCGATGGAGGCATCAGAGCCAACGATGTCGATGGAGCAGTAGGAGGAGCAGATGCGCTCCAGTCCGCCCACTAGGTTGATGACAAAGCATAGGTCGACGAAGCGCATGAGTGTGCCCGGGACCCAATTTCTGGCGATGATGGCCATCCTCCACCCGGTGGAAAAAATGAACAAAATGCGCAAAAGTCCCCTACCTGGCGCACCAACTGTCGGTGTTTTTTAACACCGCCTAGTGATTCTTGTGGATGCGCGTTTAGTGGCGGATGGTAATGCAGGAAGACACAAGGATTTATACTGATTCGAGCCGCCCGGAGGCGTAATACCCTACATCCAGTTCATGCAGCCCGTGTATCTTGCACTGGTTTATAGTATGGGGTTACAAACGGTCGAGAGAGGGACGGGAGCCCCAAGTCTCTAGAATAAGTGGGAAAGAAGCGTGTTCATGGCTCTCATCTGGTTAGGGCAGTTGCTGACGAGAACTGGCCAGAGTTCTGCCTGCCTCTTTCCCAGCGGTGAGAGCGTGCTCGTGTGCTCCGGTGGTCGGATCAACGTTGTGTCTGATTGTCCAGAGCTCTCTCTGTCCCTCAGCATAGGAGCCCATCCTCTTCCCTTTATACGACAGGGAAGAGCATGATGTACAACAGAGAGGGAGAGAGAGAGAGATAGATAGAGAGAGTGAGTCCTCGTGGCTCCTTCTCCGTTGTGCTGATCGTCATGGGTCCGCCTGACCCTGCCGTCGCCGCCCTCCACCTCGCGGCCGGGTCCGTCTGACCCCGTGGTCGGCGGAGCGTGATAAGCGGTGTTGTCTTGGTTGTGGTGCAGCACGCCCGGCCCCTATCCTATGTCCTACAACACTGTTGGACGTGACGGGTCGGGTGCTCCACTATGCACCGTGTTAGTGCAGGCCGAGACCACGTCCAGTCGCTTGTCGTCCCACGCCACTGTCAAACCCTCGCGGCGCGGGTCGTGGTGGGCCCTTGAAAAAGATCGGGCATGGCCCCCTAGTCCATCCGGTCGTCTAACAAATTAAAGGCTGTGGAGAAGTCCCCCACAGTTTTTTTGCTCAAAAGGCTGCCTTGGTCTTTGGAGCACGAGCTCATAGGCCTTAGAAAAATAGATGGAGGGAGTAAGTAACTAGATGATGGTTGTCGTCTTATATTTTTATGGATTAACCGGGATCTATCAATTTACAAAAAGGAAAGAAAAACACAAAATGGCAACTGCCACATAATAAGACAAATTTAAATGCATCATAAAGATATGCCTATTATAACAGCTAAGCATTGTCTGTCATGTTTTCTCTATTTCAGATCTGCTGTTCCTCCTCAACTTGTCGTATGTGACAGCCCATCTCTCCTAGTTGAATTATATTTTAATGGAATACACAAGATCGGCTAGATTTGAAAAATAAATAAAAGATTGGCCAATATTCAAAATTGAAAGAAAAACACTAGTGACCGTTACAAGAAAAGACGGAAAGAATTAAATGCACCATAATGAAGCTCCAAATATAAAATCTTACCATTGTGCCTCATGCTCTATTTCCCTATTTCAGATCTGCTCTTCCTCCTCCAAGTTGCAGCCCACCTTCCCCTCTCTCTCTAGCCTCATTTCATTTCAACAATAGATCTGTTACAAGCAATGGCCGACGAGGTGCAGGAAGTCCTGGTTAGCGTCAATCCCTCCATCACCATCCTCTCAGGCCACAACGAATCAAAGGTTTCGTCGCGGGCAGGATACTTCCTCGTCCCCTGCAACGTCGATTCACCAGATCCACCATCTGCAGCAGCTGTAATTCCTATCCCTGCCACTCAAGCTGATCTGCAGGTTAATTTTGATAAGAGCTGGTCTGGCTCCCCGAAGCTATGGCGGAGGTGGGTGGAGAAACTCCGACCGAGACACGAAGCTGCGTGGCAAGAGATTGGGATCTTGGATGGCGTAGTTACATCTACCTGGAGATTTAATCGGGATGAGAATGTACTCCTTGAGATAGCTAAGTTCTGGTCCCCAAGGACGAATACTTTCATTTTCCCATGGGGAGAAGCTACGGTAACACTTGAGGACCTAGCTGTCCTTGGGGGGTTGCCTGTTCTTGGTTCTTGTGTGAGGGAAAAGCCAACGCCTGTGGTACAAGAAGATGTCAATGAGCTGAAGATAGTCCGGTGCAATCTCAATGCCAGTAAGTACAAGAAACCAACTTTCTCTGGATGGGTCAAGTATTTTCTAGAGGATATGCCAACAGATAGAAAAGGGGAGCGGATCGAGCATGCTGCTTTCCTGTCCATGTGGCTCTCAATGTTCGTGCTGAAAGAAGCACCATTTGATGTTGTCCAGCCCAATGTTTTTGACATAGCTGTTCAGATGGTGCATGGCAAGGGCGTGGCTCTTGCACCAGCTGCCCTCGCCAGCTTATACAGAGACCTCTCTTCTCTTAAGCGCCATATTATCTGCAACAATCAAGAAAAATTTGTGGTGGGGACACCATTGAATGTCTTGCAGCTCTGGATCTGGGAGCGCTTCCCTGCTTTAAGGCCCAAGAGAGCAGTGAGCTTCCTGGAAGGTCGCAACCTCCCAACAAGGGCTGCACGGTGGGGAAATGTTCAGACAAGGCTTGATTCCAGTGATGTCCGTGGAGAGCTCGAGTCACCAACAAGGTTTGAATGGATGCCCTATGGAAGTACAAATGTTGGACTGCTTGGTTCCTGGGTTTCTGGTGATGATATCGTACGCAGTAAAGAACTGCAGTCCTTTGCAAGGTACATCCGTGCTTCCGATCTCATCGGTATGTACTGCACTGAGAAGTATCATCCACATCGTGTGGCCAGGCAGTTAGGGTTTGATCAGGACATGCCAGGACCTTTTCCCCGTATCCGTTCCAGTTGGAAAGAGTCATGGAGAAGATACGATTTGAATCCTCAAAGAATAACATTTTTCGTTCCAGACTCACAGCCAGGCATAACTAAAGACTACATGAAATGGTGGAAGAAGTTTCGTTGTGCCACAGATATTTCAAAGAAGAGAATGGCTGCTGTGATTCAAGAGGGCGCAAGCTCATCCACAGATCCAGGAATCAAGAGACAGAGGCAGGATACACAGGTAAGCGTACATGGACAGACTCACCTTACAGTTTGTTATGATACTAAGAAGGATAACCTGGTTCCTCCATGAAGAGAGTATTTTTCAATTCATAAGAATAGGTTTGTTTGATTAATCACAGCTTTTCTCAACATCTTGAATGTAAATTGCAATTGTTACTTCTAGTTTTGTATTTTTCTGATACTAGTGTCAACTTGGAGTACATTAGAAACTGAGTGGAAGGCTGTGACACACTGATAAGTGATAAGAATCCTTTTGCATGCTGATCATTCTTGAAACCTGGTGATTTCATTATTATGCGTGTCATTCT
Source organism: Panicum virgatum (assembly GCF_016808335.1). Lineage (NCBI taxonomy): Eukaryota > Viridiplantae > Streptophyta > Magnoliopsida > Poales > Poaceae > Panicum > Panicum virgatum. The sequence continues at coordinate 39,832,869 of NC_053152.1, forward strand.
TTTTTCTCAGCAATAATCATACATCTTTTACTATATTTAGATTTCTTAGTTTTTAAGGATCCGTAATCCTTTTTTTTTTCAAGTTTGCCTTTCTCATTCACAATACCATGTAGGTGGGGATGTCCACACTATATATAGCTATAGGTCAGAAAAGTATATATATGACAATTTATTTCCAGATAGTTGTTGACCCTGTATAGCTTGGTTGATTCTGTTATTTTTTACTACAGCACCAGCGCATTATTATGAACCTAAAAGATAAAACTTGCTGGCAAAGTGAAATTTGAAATGGTTTGTAGCTAGATCGTAACTTATACACATGTGGGTATAAAATAACATTTTTGTACATGAGAATTACTACTCATGCAGCATCTTAAAAAATGAAATATTCCTAAAACATCTAATTACGAATGGTTTTTATCATCTTTTTTTTTCATAGTATGTATTATAAAGTTCTATTGTTAATGAATTAGTACCCTTGTATCCCAAGAACATGAAAGCCACACGTACCAGACTGGTAGCGCATTGGAGTTTTTTGCTTTATCTATCAATTGTAGGCAGTAGTAATGACATGCATGCTCAATAGTATACTATGTTACCATATGCATAGAACCAACCTCAACTAGCCACGAAATGAAATTTTCATGGAAATTTCCCATCCATGTTAGTGTATGCTCCCTGCTGGTCACTGTAGATGTAATTAACTCATATAGTACATGAAAAACTTAAATATCAAACTTATCTGATGATAAAAAAGATGGATTTGGTACTTCACTTCTTTGGAGCTTTAAATTGTACTGACCCCCAAAAGCCACCATTATATTTGTCCTTTAGATAAAATCTTTTATGTTGTGCAACTTATTACACTTCCATTGAAAAATTTTGGGTGGACCACAAAAATTATTGTGTTGTTTCGTATATTGATTGAAACTATATCAAATTATGTTTTGTGAAAAGTCCATAACTATTTTAATGTTACACCAAGAAAACTGTATTTGTTGTTCACTCGATTATGTGAAAAAACAGAACTAAATTGTAGTAAAAGTAACCCTAGCTTCTTTCTACAAGTAGTTTTCAGACTCGATACTTTGCATAATCACTTGGACTTCCTCTGATATCTGACATTAGTTTCCTTTTCTCTTATTTGTAAATGCAGATTAAGCAACTCAAGAATAAAACGCATCAAAAGGCTCTTCCATAACAACTTCAATGGTGATCAATGTGTTCTGTGCCGAGCAAACCTAAAAGAAGAGTAAGCAGATGGGAGAAGGCCACCTGTAATAGTATATTCTAGTTGATTATCTATTTTGAACTATTATTGTTATTCTTCATTTTTCACAAATGAACTATTGTCGTTAACTACTTATGTTGAGGTTTGAATACTATTATGGTGATGACTTTTCGTAATACATATGCATATACTTCAACATGTCACGTAGCAGCGAGTAATTAATGCATGTTGATCTTATACTTCTCCGTTCATCGTTTTCGATTTATGATTGGTTGATGTGGATCATTGGATCTGTTGTCCAGTTATTGTAATTACATTGGATACTATGATTACATTGGCTTTATCACTCTAGCAAGAAACATCTGCTATATTACAAGTCATCTGACAAGGTTGTCATGTACTAATGGTTGATTGCCATAGACAAGGTTTCTGGTGAACTTGATGGCTTCTGTCCTATTAAGTAATACTACCCCAGTAGACCGTTAAGCAATAGAGCTGACTTCCATATATAGGCTGTATGCAATTTATTCTCGCTGGCTGTGTGATTATTGTTGATTCTTGGCTTCAACTAGTTTGCCAATAATTGTTCTCTTGGGTACAAAATAATAAGGTGGAGAAAATTGTGTTATGTGATGGAAGTTTTAAACATTTTATGCTGCATCGTATATAAAACTGATTGCAGCCCTAGTAAGCTAGGGATCGTATCTTTAGTAAAATACCACCTTCCAAAACACTGAATGTTGAGACACCGTGTACTGTTGCTGCACAAACTCATATCATCACATCAAATTTACTCTTTCATGTCTTCCATGCATGCATGCATAGATGGGTAAGGATATGCTGCCATGGATCAAATGGTAAAATTCTTCTCATAGAGAATTATAGAGATTATTGAGTAGGCTTTGGAAGCATCCTAAATAGCCACTGTGCCATCAAGAGGAACACGGGGGAGTCGTAAACAACATCATAACTTTTTTTCTGGCGGTTTGCATATAGATCCCATTTTACTGATTGATAAATTACTCATTCATGTTTTCAATTTTATGTTCCAACGACTAAGGCCCTGTTTGGGACCGCGTCTGTGTCGCTTATAAGCAGAAGAAGCAAAAAAATCCCGCCGAACGGCCTGGCGTCTGACGCGCTTCTACCCGCCGCAGCAACAACGAAACGCGGAAAATGAACTGCACGCCGCAAAATCGCAGAAGCGACTATTTGCCCGCTTATGGCTTATAAGCCTCGCGATTTTGTGGGTCACGGTCCTAAATAGGCCCTAAGTTTATTCGACATGCCTGACAAGGATACCTGTCACATCTGCACCAAATGGTGAATCCAGAATATCATGCTTCGTCTCCACTGATGATCGATATGCTTCTACTGTCTCCTAATCTCCAGGATTAATAGGACCCATATTCTATATGGCTGGCTTCTGCAAGGCTCCTATGCTACGATCCATTAGATGTAGCTTCAAATCACTACTAGAGAAAGTACCATAGGCGCCGATTGAAAATGGACTTAGGTACCGATTTTGCAACCTATACTACGAAACCGAGACCAAATATGGGCACCTAGGACACTGGGTAAAAAACTGGTGCTTAAGGCTCTCCTTAGTACTCGGTGTAGGCTCCAGCTAGTACCCAAGCATTTTTGGTCAAAAAATATTAATCCCGGGAAGAGGCGCATGCGGTGGTCAGGATCCGAACTCAGAATCTCTTGCCTCGCATATACCTTCCTTACCATTTCTCCTACACATCACTTGTCATGGAAAAAGAGGTACTTTCCTTTTGAAGTAGCCTATAGATGAGCCTTTGGTACCGGGTGGTAACACCACCCGATAAAAATGTAGAAATACTGATGGTAACACCACCCGGTGCCTATGGATAGCCTTAGGTACCGGGTGGAAACACCGCCAAGTACCAAAGGCTTTCCTTAGGCTTCCATCCACCCCAAAGTACCGGTATGAAGAAGAACCGGTACCTATGCTAGTATAGGTACCTAGTTTTCTTCGTGCCAGTACTTTTGGAATGGATCTTTGGCTTGCTTTCTAATAGTGAATTCATTGACCTCAGTCACCAACTTCTCAGCATCATCACCGCAACAATCTCAATTGATCTGACCACACCCTGGCCTAGAAACACAATGCATGCATATTCCTCAGTTTGTTAGAGGAAGGCAAATAATTTAAATATGCTGTATTCTTATTTATTTATGGAAAAATATGCTGTATTCAGGCAGCGAACCAACCATTGGTTCTTCCTCTCCGGTATCCAATAATTTATCAAGCACTATGATTTGGCCTTTACTATCCCGTTACAAAAATAAAATGCTAAACTTTTCAAGTGTCCAATATTTTATTTATTGGTGGCAAAACATTACGAAACAAGTGCACAGTAGTTTTTGTTTTGTATATTTCATAGGACACCCTCCCCCCAAAAAAATGGAGTGTCGTCCTTTATTTCCGTATGAGGATTCAATTTATTAGGTCTGTTAGATAGGTAGATTCAAAACCAACGTTGAGAATAGTGATCAAAGTGGCCGACGGGACCAAATGCTTTTATGCTATATCGTCAGATATTGTTGGTAAATGTCACAGCTAGAGAACCGGGCGGCTGACCGGTACCGTTTGGTTGGTACTAAATGTCACGCCATTTAGTATCTTCTCCATGACTCTTTCCAACTGGAACGGATACGGGGAAAAGGTCCTGGCATGTCCTGATCAAACCCTAACTGCCTGGCCACACGATGTGGATGATACTTCTCAGTGCAGTACATACCGATGAGATCGGAAGCACGGATGTACCTTGCAAAGGACTGCAGTTCTTTACTGCGTACGATATCATCACCAGAAACCCAGGAACCAAGCAGTCCAACATTTGTACTTCCATAGGGCATCCATTCAAACCTTGTTGGTGACTCGAGCTCTCCACGGACATCACTGGAATCAAGCCTTGTCTGAACATTTCCCCACCGTGCAGCCCTTGTTGGGAGGTTGCGACCTTCCAGGAAGCTCACTGCTCTCTTGGGCCTTAAAGCAGGGAAGCGCTCCCAGATCCAGAGCTGCAAGACATTCAATGGTGTCCCCACCACAAATTTTTCTTGATTGTTGCAGATAATATGGCGCTTAAGAGAAGAGAGGTCTCTGTATAAGCTGGCGAGGGCAGCTGGTGCAAGAGCCACGCCCTTGCCATGCACCATCTGAACAGCTATGTCAAAAACATTGGGCTGGACAACATCAAATGGTGCTTCTTTCAGCACGAACATTGAGAGCCACATGGACAGGAAAGCAGCATGCTCGATCCGCTCCCCTTTTCTATCTGTTGGCATATCCTCTAGAAAATACTTGACCCATCCAGAGAAAGTTGGTTTCTTGTACTTACTGGCATTGAGATTGCACCGGACTATCTTCAGCTCATTGACATCTTCTTGTACCACAGGCGTTGGCTTTTCCCTCACACAAGAACCAAGAACAGGCAACCCCCCAAGGACAGCTAGGTCCTCAAGTGTTACCGTAGCTTCTCCCCATGGGAAAATGAAAGTATTCGTCCTTGGGGACCAGAACTTAGCTATCTCAAGGAGTACATTCTCATCCCGATTAAATCTCCAGGTAGATGTAACTACGCCATCCAAGATCCCAATCTCTTGCCACGCAGCTTCGTGTCTCGGTCGGAGTTTCTCCACCCACCTCCGCCATAGCTTCGGGGAGCCAGACCAGCTCTTATCAAAATTAACCTGCAGATCAGCTTGAGTGGCAGGGATAGGAATTACAGCTGCTGCAGATGGTGGATCTGGTGAATCGACGTTGCAGGGGACGAGGAGGTATCCTGCCCGCGACGAAACCTTTGATTCGTTGTGGCCTGAGAGGATGGTGATGGAGGGATTGACGCTAACCAGGACTTCCTGCACCTCGTCGGCCATTGCTTGTAACAGATCTATTGTTGAAATGAAATGGGGCTAGAAAGAGGAGAGAGGAATGTGGGCTGCGACTGGGAGGAGGAAGAGCAGATCTGAAATAGGGAAACAGAGCATGAGACACAGTGGTAAGATATTATATTTAGTGCATCATTATTGTGCATTTAATTCTTTATGTCTTTTCTTGTAACGGTCACTAGTGTTTTTCTTTCAATTTTGAATATTGGCCAATCTTTTCTTTATTTTTCAAATGTAGCCGATCTTGTGTATTCCATTAAAATATAATTCAACTAGGAGAGATAGGCTATCACATACTACGGGCATGTACAACGCCGTCTCTTGCCCCGTCTCAGTGATGAAACTTTTGCAAATCACCCCCCAACTTACCCCGCAGAAGGCCTTCAAGTCGCCTCGTGGGGCGACCCCTCTGTCTCGTTCTCCCAAGCGGAGGAGACCTCGTCTTCCCCAGTCGAGGAGCAGCTCGGATCCTGCACGCCCGCACTGTCCACAATTCCTCCGCCGGCCGCGCGCGCGAGAGTTTTCCCTCACGCCATATCTGCGAAGCCAGCGGGGAGGAGGATGCCGCGGCCGCCGGCGGGGAGGAGGCCGAGCGGTGCCGGATCTTGTGTCGTGGCTGCCGGGGAAGGAGGAGGTCGGAACTCACGCGGTGGCCGCCGCGGGCCACCACAGCATCGGCGGGCTCGCCACCGGCCATCTCTACTGCCTCCCCTCCCCTCCCCTTCTCCGCACTAGTCACGGCGGCGACGTCAACGGGGCATGTCTTCCGAAAAAATACATCCCCGGCGATGAGCTTGACATGGACACCATCACGATGAGCTTGAGCTGCAGAGCCCCTTGTGCGTCCTCCTCCTGATCTCCGCTCGGTCTCCCCCCCCACCCCCCACCACGGAGAGCCCAGCGAGGTGGAGCAGCCAGATGTGCCGGCACCGGATCCCGGAGGAGGAGGGAGGAGGAGTCACCGGCGTCGAGGAGGATAAGGAGTGTGCATAATGGTATACAAAAATACATTTGTAGTTGATCTTAGCCACATGCAAAGCATTAAACAGCTTAGAGACGGACCCCCTGTCTGTGGGTTGTATGAGCTGTCTTTATATCTGTCTGGGTGATAAATTCGAGATCCTAGAGATGACCAGTCGTCTGTGGGTTGTACATGCCCTACTAGTAGAGGAGGAACAGCTGAAATAGAGAAAACATGACAGACAATGCTTAGGTGTTATAATTGGCATATCTTTATGATGCATTTAAAACTTGTCTTATGTGGTAGTTGCCATTTTGTGTTTTTCTTACCTTTTTGTAAATTGATAGATCCCGGTTAATCCATAAAAATATAACACGGCAACCATCATCTAATTACTTACCCCACCATCTATTTTTCTAAGGCGTATGAGCTCGTGCCCCAGAGACCAAGGCAGACTTTTTTTGAGCGAAAAAACTGTGGGGGAGTTCCCCACAGTAGACTTTTAAAAAGAAGGAAAATGTTACTGCAGGTTATACTTACAGCAGGGAAAAGAAAAGAATATACCAATGCAGCCTTCGGGCCTTGCGCCAGCATTTAACTGCATTTGGCCCTTGTGCCACGTTGCAGGAGTTTTGCATGTATAGGCATGCACTGTCCCTTTCCCGTCGCCCTTTAACCGCCTCCATGCCAAACTTCCTCCACGCCAAACTGAAAAAACAACCGCAACAAACTTTTCTCTCGTATCCAACTGTTTGCGCCGTTTGCCTCGGCAAATGTTTTTTCAAATGGCGCCCAGCTTTTTCCCATCCGCAGTCCTCCTTTCTCTTCTCTAGTCTCTATTCAAATCATTTCCCCAAAACCTGAAACACAACTTATTGGGTATAAATTTCCCGGATACCCAAAGACAGAGGATTAGATGGCTAAGTCGCTCCGTCAGACGAGCTGATAGCAACGACAGCTAGCCCGACCTACGTCGAAGGGCCCCTCCTTGTCCGACCAGAGGAGGGGGATTCCTTCCACCCGACCTATCGGACGTGTCCCACTTCGTTAGACGACCGGATGGACAAGAGGGTGAAACGAACCGGGTTTCCGAAAGGAGAACCTGACTCTCTGTATCGTCGTGATAGTCCCTGGATCAATAGCTATCACATACAGAACTCATTCCAATTACATATCACAGGTATACTTATCAATAAATTCATTACACGGGTTTATTTATTACATAATCCCAAGGATTTTGATACGGATGGCTGAGTACAAGCCCCTTGGGCTAAAAGGAAACAATTAGAATAGCAGAAGCGGTAGCTAAACTTCTGGGCATCTTCATCTTCTCGACACTTCTCTACAGACAGCTCGGGGCATAGGTCGGGCCATTCTTTACTACTTCCTTCATTGTCTGGGTGGAATCCTCTGTCCGGATCCTGCGTCTATTAGACTATCCCCAAGGACGGGATAGGTTAATGTCACCATCCGTATGCAGCTTTTTGTGGATGCATCGGGATAAAATATAGTCAAAGGATAAAGCTGAGGTTTCCTATGCAAGAAGCAAGCAAGTATATAAACATATACTTCAACCAAACTCATCGACGCTGGCCATTCCGGCATCCCAGACTCCCGGTCTACTCACTCCTTCATACTAAGCCTATCCCGCTCAGACGGTGCGAGAACTCCCACTCCTCGCACCTCAACTGCCATCCAAGCAGGTAAGAAGACTAGAGGGAGGTAGAAATCTCTCTGGGAAAACTACTCTATGAAAGTGAAGCCAAATAAAGAAGTGTACCTGACCACGTACACGGCTATACATATAATTTTATTAACTCTGCAGAGCTTGTACACCTGTACCCACTTGCCCTGAGGTTAGCCAGGAGCGACCTGACTAACTCTGGGGGGGCACCAGTCTACTGTAATGAAACTAACGGCTACGGCCACCATCTTGCTTTCCCGGTCTGGGGTGCGTCCTCCGACGAAAGGTCGCCCGGGACTGTGAAGCTTTCTATAGTTGGATTCGATCGAATCCTGCTAATCAGGAGCCATAGGGTCGCCCCTCTCCCCCTAACACTGATACCCTATCCTCCTGCAGGTATGGCGCCGTGCGTAGCTAGCTCGGTCTGGGTCCACCCGCATAGTGGATAAGTGGTGTGTACGTTTAACATAGTTCTATCTCCAGGTTCACTATCTCGATCCTTATGTTGCTAAGGCGAGTATCTCCGTCCAAGTGCGTATTCGTCAACACGGTCCGCGATCGGCACCCATTACAGGTATTGCCCGCCAAACTCTGCTATGGTTCCCGAAGAAACTGTTGACGCAAAAATCAACACATTGGAATCCAAGGGCAAGTGTTCGCCAAGCTTCGGAAAGTAGACCAATCGTGCCATTCAATTTGATCTGTAATTGACAAGGAATAAACAGAGTAAAATCCGAGAGCGTATCGGCTAGAATTCCGAATGTCTCTCAGGTGGCGTATCGGCAAGGCTCTGCGGATATAGAAAACGACAACAGATCGGGCAAGATAAATGTGTATTAAAAGCGATCTAAAGGAGATCGACAAGAGGCTGCCGATATCGGTATGCAACAGATGGCTTTGATCTAAACCGACGCATGCCAGAAAACAATGCACAAACCCACGAATGTATGGATCTGAATAAAGCTGAGCTTACAACCAATCTAACCGGCTTTGCAAGATTTAACGTGAAAATAAGAGAACTATTTGCCGATCTATTTGCCGATTAAATAGAACGTGAAGCCAGGTAATTTGTGAATTAATCTAGACGAGACGACAGCGATATGCCTGGAAGTCAAAGCCTAAATATAATTTGATAACTTTTGAATAGATCTGAACGAAGCCATAGCGATGCACCCGGTAGCTAAAGCTCAGATTTACTCAGTAAATGAAAACTTACCAGCAGATCAAGTCGCTCAAATGTGAGGCGTCCTTGATCAACTCGAAAGAACCCATCGAAAAAGAAAAGAAAAGGCAAAGTCGCCGAAAAAGTAAATTGCAGGTTAAAAGTAGAGTTGTTTGATTGATCTTGTGATAAACTTTTTACAATGGATGGAGGTATATATTTATAGCCTGGTCTAACTTGTCTGACAAGCAAAAACTAAACAAAAAAGAAATATTAAAACACACGGACTCCATTTTCCTTTCACGGAATCCTTGCTAATTAAGCTTCTGGCCGATCCATCCGTGAGAAGAGATAACTCCACGTCCGTGTATGACCAACTAAATCCCTCACATGTGACGTGGACCAGCATTAATACCGTAACCTTCCTTCTCTTTAGTTTATTCTCTTGTTTGCACGTGCATATCTCCCATAAATAAGACTTAACAATCTTGTGCTTGCCAATACACACGTATCTTCCTCTGATTTCCTAGCTTCTATTGCTTCATCTCATATTCATGCGAAGCATAAAGGAACACCATGCACCTCCAAATATATCAAATAATACCTCTCGGCCAGCTCGCAAAAACAATCCAGCCACGATGCTAATTATATCGCTTCTTTCTGGAATGGACGAACGACATTAGAAACTTGCCGATCGTCGTCCATGTGTACGCTTGACCCTTCTTGTTGCCTTTAACTCCTACGCACGTATGTCAATAGCCGATGATCTTCATAATTCAGATTACATCGGATTTGTCCAAATCCGGTGTCAACACAGGCCCCCCAGTTTCGGAGTATGAAAGACTCATGCTCCGAAACTCTATAAATCCAATGCCTCAATCTGCTCAATCACTTCATAGACTTGAGACCTCAGCTTCTCTTATGTTGCCCTTTCATAGCCGATGTCTTCCTTCAAGCAACTTACCCGAATTTAACTTTTTATAGCCGATGATCCTCTTCATGATGTGCATCATAGTTTTAAAGCCAACTTAAAGAATCAAATCAACCACACTCTCCCTGTTAAATAACTTGGGTCTTTGAAAGATTTTTTAAAATCAAAATAAAACTTTGCTCCTCAAATGACTCTCTCAGATCGCTCAATGTGTATGATTCTTCACCAAAGCACTAAATCGTCTCTCTCCTCCCTATTTCTAATAAGTCTTTTTGTGGAGCTCGGGGTAGGGAATGAAAAGAAGCATACATATCTTGCATATGTTGCAAAGTCAAAAACCGGATCCAATAGAGGAAACAGATCATACAATCAGATCAAGATGTGCATGTGTGTGGAATTTTCCTGGATGGAACTCGCACCTCTTTCTGCATGACTCTGTCTTTTATTTTGAAATATGGGCTATCTTTCTTTTTCTTTTTCCTTTTTCCCAAGCTTCTGGGCATGGATAATTTTCTTCTGCTTTTCTTTTGCATAGCCCATATTATTTTTGCAACATGAAGAGTCATGTCAAAGCGATGGAGTACTTTTGTGTGGATGAGAGGCATATTTTTGCAGAACTTCTAGTGTAGAAGTCAGCATGAATATATATGGAGTGTGCGTGATCTTGATCTTAAAAGTATGAAACGAATCTCACAAGGGTCACAAACAATTTGACAAAACTCAATGCAAAACAAGTAGCATACGTATAAGGTTTTCAAAAACATATCAACATATGGCTCTGGTAGGAATTTTATATCATTGAGGAGGTAAGCTATTTTTATTTTCGCAAAATAATACCCAAGTATTTTTGCAGTAAGAAGTAAGGTTTCTTTGATCATACCAGCATCGGCAACGGGGCAGCAGTATCATAATTTCGTGATTGTCAGTCCTTGCTGCTCAACAATCATCTGCTGCAGTATAACTGGACTATTAATTGATCATCGGCTTCATTGTAACAGGGCCAGTGGCTGACCATCTGATCTTGGTATTCTCATGAGCTCATACTCCTGTTATAGCAGCTCCACATATGGGATGCATACTTCCTTTCGTGCAGAATCGCCAGAATACCTGCCATGTACATTCCTCCAACGGCTTCATCCTGGTGAGATAATTCCAGCTAGCTAGCCTCTGCATGATCGGCTCCTCCAAAAATGAAACAGTTCGAACTCTAACTAGAGTATCGGCATCCGCTCAGAAACAATTAAGTCAGATTGTCGTCGATTCTCTGCCGATCATGGTCGGTGAAAAATTGTGGACCCATCGATGAAAAAGCCATCGGCAAACCACTATCCGATGCTGCTGCTGCCATTGATGCAATATAGAATATCTATCGGCTGCTGATCCCTCGCAGGGATGAAGACACTATATAGCCGACATCTCCTTGCTAGCCTGCTGGTCATCTCCAGGAAATCCACATGTACATGCATGTATGGCCTTACGAATCTTCTTGCCTGCACGCATCATAGCTGCGTCGTGTCACCTCCGGCCGATCAACATGGCATGTTGTCTTCTCCCATGGCTTCTTCGATAGCCGCAGATATTTCGCCCGTTCGGCACCCGCTCGGCATGAGGTCATCATTGGGGCTCATCGCGTTTGTTGTGGTGGCCCGTGGCCGAGCTTGGAGTTGACATCGATGCCGTAGAGCATGATGACGTGACGACGGCGTACGGCTCGGTCAGCACACGCTTGATGTTGGTGCTGGTGGAACCACGACAGATGATGATGAAGAGCCGCATTTGCCATCCTCATTGTCGGCGAATATGGTGATGTTGCTGAGCGCGAAACTTAAGTGAGCAACGAAGGTGTTGCACGCATGGCTATGATGAGGCATCCCTGCATCAAACTTTCGGCCCAATGTTTTTCTGGCCGATGCTTCCTCACATCGAACAAAGGATCGGCCAACGTGTATTCTTTGCCTCAGAAGCTTCCAAGAATAAACACCAGTGGATATTTTACCTGTGCCCTCCTATCGGCCCAACTGAGCATTAGTGGACGGGACATCCGATCCGCTAACAGTGTAGTCCAAAACAATTAGCCGATAACATAGTTTTGTACACATGCTTCACAGTGAGTATAACCGGCTGTCCAAGCCGATTAAGCCGATTAATATATTCAGGCGTCGTCAGTAGGCCGGCAACCATGTATCCTCGGCTTGGTTGGAAATCTGCGGGATCAACACCTGTCATCTGGTCAAGTGACTGTCATGCTGTTTGTGATCCAGATCAACGGGAGCCACTCGAGAAGACATGCATGCATGGTGGATGCAAATAAATAGCCGATGTATATTAATGACTAGCTGCGTTAGCTTGCCATACATATGTGCATGGGACGAGCTCTTGCTTCTTGTCACCGGCTGTGATCATAGAAGCTGACGCACTACGAGCACGTACTAAAACTGCATGCCAGGTCATCGATAATCGGCCTGAAACGGGATGTCCTCGAACCAGCCGTGTACCGTCGGTCGCGGCATGTTGCTGCCGATGGCAAAATGAGAGCCTGCTGAAAGTACGGTGTTGGGTTGGCTGTTCCTGATAGCTTCTTAATCATTGTGCCGGACCCCCTTCGCGACAATGTGCTGCTACTGCATTTCAGTGGTGGAAAGGCCCGTCCTCTGGCTACTTGGTCCATGATCACGGTGACAAGGAGCAAATCTGTATAATTTAATATATTGAAATCACAAATTCTGAAGGTCCATCGGCTGTCTCTGCACTTGTAATCAGCCGATTATCCTTTTTCTTTGTCCCTGATGTGCTGGACCATCTGGAATCTTGACTTGCTCCCCGTAGCTCCGACATGCTTGACGGCTTTTGTTTGATCCTACTATTGACTTCTCCTCTATCGGCTTCTAATAATGAATGTGTACTAGCCGATAGTCTCATGTCTGCTTTTACATGCAGTACTTCTTTCTAACACTTAATGTAATTGATGCAAACTCTAAAAGGGTCAACCTATCAGTCATCTGGTCTCCGAATATTTAATCAGCACATAGCTGATCAACAAAAGTCCAAAGCTGTTACGAGATTCCGATGACGATTAGCTTCTCACAAATGGTAACACCACTGATGACCACGGCAGCCGATTTTTCTCTTCATGGTACTGGAGATATCAGCGGATATTATTGCTCAATGCACATAGCCAACGATAGATTAGCTTCTTACTACTTTGTCAGAGGTTCCAATAACAAGCACCACCAGCCGATGCATCCTCTATACGTTACCATCGGCTAATCCTTTCTCTAGAAGTTCATTGCTGATAAGGGAAACTCGCACACAAGACGTCATTGGCGATGCTCTTGATTCCAAATACTCAAGAATATGTCGCGCGTATCGTCAGATGCTCATCGGCCACCTTATATCAACTTATTCACTTGTATCGGCCTTTATCTCATTTCTTTATTCTTCTCTTATTTGCTTCAACAGCCACCCAAAATATTACGTATGCACACTATCGGCCGATTCTTTGTTGTCGGCTCATTTAACTGCATGTTGTTGGTATTTCGTAACATCACGAATAAAATCCGCAAGCGTACGGATACCGCTATAGCTTTCACCCAAGGGTATTCCAGGGTATCATATCCACTGAGGAACGTGAGTACGCTATCTACAAGTTCAGGTTCATCCAAGGACACACACGCCGGTGTGGAGAAGACAGAAGAGAGTACTTTCTATATCTAGAATCTATGCCTGGAAGAAGAGATCATGTCGCCGTTATACTTCGAGGTAAAGGTGCCGACCAGCTTATAAAAGCCGATAGCTCCTAAATGGTGCTCTATCCAATATCCGAATGTGGAGGATTACTAGAGGGCTCGAACAGAGCTGTCGCCACCTGCCGGCTACCTCTACAAACCGTGGGACTATCAGACAACTGAGTGGTATAGTCCAGCCTAGACACCATGTCTACGCCTTTCCCTACTAACCTTAGCCCTGGCCAAGACTACCCTTTTCTATCTGGAGTCTTAAGCTAAGATCAAATGCTACTCACTAGCATACACATCAACTAATATAAGGAAGATATGATAACTTGCGATCCAAACTCTAATTCCAAATAAACAAACAAAGAAAGTCTCGAACACTTACAACCGAATAAGCATCCATCGAGGTACAAGCAGAGAAGAGTGCCAACAAACCCGGCACTTTCCCCGACTCCTCCTCACTCTCCTCCTCTTCTTCTACACCTCCTAGTCTACCTAAGCATCTAGGATGAAGGCCTCAAGCTCCAAGGGAGGAAGGGTGAGTTGAGAGGGTGAGATGTGTGTTGTTCATTCCTCTACCCCCCCTTTGTATTTATAGGAGGGAGCCACGGGGTGAGCTGCATCCGAGCCTCATCAAACCGCCATCACCAGCTAGTAAGAGACCTCCACGTGGAACCTGAAGGCGGTGGGGCCCATGGGTAGGTCGGCCGGCCTCCCAGTGGGCCCACCGACCTTGCATTTTGGCCTGTGGATAACTTCCTGGGCCCACTTGTCAATGGCATGAGGTTTATCTTTTATCATGTCGGTTTCTTGCTCTGATGGGCCCTATACTCCATATTTTGACACGTGTCGCATCCTGATTTGTCGGAACATTGTGTCTTGGATTAAACCACACCATTATGCTATAAAATTAGTTCAAAATCATCTGCACACATTCTAGAACATCATTTGTGGAATCTGTTAGTAAATAAATATATCCTAACATTTATTCCACATTTTGGTTCCTTTTTGTGCAGGATTTGACAGTCAAAATTGGTCGTTAGTGACTGTCAACAAGATCCCCCACACTTGGCCCTTTGCTCGTCCCGAGTAAAGGTCAGGACTGAGGTAAAGCGGTAGCTTCCTGATAGAATATCCTGCACAAAAGTTATTCCATACCTTGCTCTTGCTTGTGAACTTGAATGTGTCTATCATGATATCTTGAGTTGTTGAAGAACGGAATGATCTTGGCTTCAAGTGTCATCCCGTCATGTTGCCAGACTTGGGGATTTTTGAAAGAATTTTTCTAGAAAAATTGTTCATGGTCTTACTCTCTTCCATGGGTCTCTCAGAGTCGCTCATAGCTTCTTACTAGCATTTATCTTTATTTTACCTCACCGGCTCTGATGGTATATGTGGAATTTCGATGGATGAGGTAGAATGTCATCTGCTTGTTTCAAATTTATTACAAGATCAAAGATTGGATCCATAGGTTTATACTCATATTTACGACTGATCAGGTTAGTGCACAGATAAATACATGCTCCTTTTCATGTCTGACTTTATTTGCTGGGTCATACTTCTTTGGTATGCCATCTTTTCATCTCTCTCTCTCTCTCTCTCTCTCTTTTGAATACTATTGTTAGACATATTTAAGGAGCACGAGGTTCATCTGGGCATAACACCTTAAATCAAATGCGTAAATAAAGTAAAACCATAATGGGTCACAGAATTTGATCGAGCTCAACATGTAACCAAGAGACAAAATTTTTGCGAGTGGATAGTATCGTATGGCTCTGGTAGGATGGTGGACAAAGAGATAAGACCAAGAACTCAATTTTTTATAAATAAAATTCTCAAACTGGTCAACATGAGAGAAATGATCAACTTTAAACCAGCCATATCACGTTAGAGAACAACTAAGTATCATGGGTCCTATAAAATATGGTTCACAAACTCAAGCGCAGCATAAAAAACATTTATGCAAGGCATCTATCAAGAGCTCTTATTAGCAAATTTCTTAAACAGATTAAAGAATTTGAGAAGATATGCTCATGTTTAGAAATGCTAAAGGGAGGAAACAAGTGAGGTGATGCAAACTCATGAGTCGGAGCGGGAGGTGCACGTGACGTGTGAATGTGATCGTGAATGTGTAGCATCATGGGATCTCCCCCCACACTTGTTTTCGACCTGCTCTTCGATCATAGACAAAACAAACCAAATATGAAAGATAATGGGGCTCTGCCGGCATTAACACCGGGGAGCCAAAGTTCACAATCCTGAAATAAAACTAGGGCACAACTAAACTGACCTAAACCTAAACGACTCGATTAAAACTAGCGCCCAACTAATCCTATGATAATGAGAGGGGTCTTATCTAAGATCCCTACTCAAAGTCTTGGATTCCTAGAGCCTCTACTAGGCGATCCATCCTTTCATCAAGAAACTTGAAGTAAAGGTCGAGGTCCCCTTGCATCTCTCTGACCTCTTCCCTCAACCTCTGCTGAGATGTGTCCAATCTGGCATTGGCCATATGAGCTTTTGTAAGCTCATTGGAAAGTTTCTTTATCTCAGACTTGTCTTGATAGTCTTCCGGTCTAGCCGGTGGTCTAACTCCAAAGATTGTGAGGCGTGGTTGGAGTGGTGGCTCATCAGGAGATATCTTGTTGCGCCGGTAATCGTGGCTGATTATTCGGCCCTCCTTCGTCACCCACGAATGCACATACTCCTCATCGGGCTTAAGCCTCGGCCCAGGTGCATGTTCGTCTTGAAACAACTTGACTGCAAAGACCTCCAATTTCTTCTTTGAGGGCCTATTCCGTTGTTTGCTTCGTCGTACCTCGGCTGGAAGTGCTCCACTAGGCGATGGAGAACCACCAGAGAAGCCTGGAGCCGAGCGGGCTCGTGGGGGAGTCGGCCGACCTGCCCCTGGCGTCCCTCGGGCCCTTCCTTCTGGGTTTGCTTCGAGGCATTGCGGGCGAGGTCGCGGTCACTGAGAAGGCTTCTTCTTGAAGAGCCTCTGCGAAGTACAACTCCATAGGGCTAAGTGGATCACCCTGGCAGGATTCTGGCACAACGTAAGGGACTATCTCCTTGTCGGCCATAGGTTGATGATGGTGGGATGCTAGTGGATAGCAATGGAGATTTTGGGGAATAGATGGAAACAAGGTATGGAGTTTAGGGTTTCTAAGGAAAAGAAGAAGGGTACGAGACTCCTTTTCTCGTCGCGAAACGCCGTCATGCCCCGCGGAGTTGGACTTTAGGTGGGTCAAGGTGGCCGTCCCCCGAAGCTGGGCTTCACTGGGGCTGGCCCGGAGTCGGCCGACCTATAGGTCGGCCGGCCCAGGCTAGGCCCCAGCTTGCGCGGGTCAACTGGTGGGGTTATAGGTTTGAGAGGTAGGATGGGCCCACCTGCCCTTTTGGCCTATATGGCTCTTTTTGAATGTAAGTACGGGATCAACTAAGTCAATCACGTCTATCTCCTCATCAAGAGCTTTATTATGGTCTAGGAAAAGCTTCAGTCGTTGATCGTTTACCTTATAGGCGTTACCATTGTCATCTTGTATCGTGATGGCTCTATGTGGTGATGTGTCGATGACGTGATACGGTCCTTTCCATTTGCTTCGTAGTTTCCCATGACCAAATAACTTGACCCTGGAATTAAAGAGCAGTACCTTGTCTCCGGGATTGAAGTTCTTAGGCTTCAACCGCTTATCTTGCCATCTCTTGGTTCTTTCTTTGTAGATCGAGGCACTATGATAAGCTTTATCTCTCCATTCCTCCAGTTCCGAGATCTGGCGCTTCAGGTACTCTCCGGCTATTTTAAGATCCATGTTCCACCTCCAGATAGCCCAGTGTGCTCTATGCTCCAGCTCTACAGGTAAGTGGCAAGTTTTCCCGTAGACAAGCTGATAGGGTGACATTCCAATGGGTGTCTTGTATGCTGTCCGGTATGCCCAAAGTGCATCCGATATGTTCAGCTTCCATCCCCTTCCCATCTCATTCACGGTCTTCTGCAGAATATTCTTGATTTGCTTGTTAGATGTTTCTGCTTGACCGCTGGTCTGAGGGTGGTACGGAGTCGCGATGTTGTGCCTTGTCCCTAGTTCCTTGGGGAAGTTCCGTAAGGCCGAGTCAATGAAGTGTGACCCTCCGTCACTGATTACCATCCATGGTATGCCAATACTTGGAAAGATAATCTCATGGAACATCTTACGGGCATGCTTTGCATCAGCGGTTCTGCATGGCATGGCTTCGACCCATTTGGAGACATAATCTACGGCGACTAAGATATACTCGCATCCTTGGGATTTCACAAAGGGTCCCATATAGTCAATACACCAAACGTCAAAAAGTTCAACTTGAAGATTGTAGTTTAGGGGCATTGAGTCGCGAGCTGTGATCCCTCCATGCCTCTGGCAGTTTGGACATCTACGGATGAAGTTCTTTGTATCTTCGTACATAGATGGCCAATAGAAACCGCTCTGCCAGATTTTCGCTTGAGTGTGAAATACACCATAGTGACCTCCATATGATGCTGCATGGCATTTCTCTATGATCTTTTGTCCTTCTGCTGTAGGTACACAACGTCTGAGTAACCCATCTGCACAGACTCGGTACAGATATGGTGCATCCCATAAGTGGCGCCTGCTCTCTTGAACTAACTTCTTTTTGCTCTCCCCTGGGGGTACATACCCCGAGACCATGAAGTTCACGATATTCTCATACCAGGGGTGTGAAGCTGTTACTTTGAGAAGCATGTCTTCCCGTAGGAAGTCATTTATCGGTGGGTCCTGGGTATTCGTATTGGTCATGCACGATAAATGATCCGCCGCTAAATTCTCTACTCCTTTCTTATCTTTAATTTCCAAATCAAACTCTTGGAGTAGAAGAATCCATCTGATCAACCTCGGTTTAGCATCCTTTTTAGTGAAGAGGTACTTGAGTGTGGCATGGTCTGTATAGACGATGACCTTGGTACCCACTAAATAGGATCTAAACTTGTCGATAGCGAAGACAACTGCTAGGAGCTCTTTTTCTGTGGTGGCATAATTGAGCTGAGCTCTAGTGAGTGCTTTGCTTGCATATGCGATCGCGTGATGCTTCTTATCCTTAGCTTGACCAAGTACGGCCCCCACTGCGTAATCACTAGCATCACACATGATCTCGAACGGGAGCTTCCAATCTGGGGGTTGAATGATTGGAGCTGAGATGACTGCCTTTTTGAGTGTGTTAAAGGCTTTGTGGCACTCATCCGTGAATTGGAAAGGAACATCCTTGGCTAGGAGACTTGCGAGGGGTCTAGCGATCTGGGAGAAGTTCGCGACGAACCTTCGATAGAATCCGGCATGGCCAAGGAAGCTTATGATTCCTTTCACTTTGATGGGAGGCGGAAGTTGTTCAATGACTTCAATCTTCACCTTATCCACCTCTATCCCTCTTTCAGACACTAAGTGTCCTAAAACGATGCCTTCATGGACCATGAACTAACATTTCTCCCAGTTGAGGATCAGGTCCTTCTCGTGGCATCTCTGCAAGACTCTGTCCAAATTTTCTAGACAATGATCGAAGGTTGTTCCATAGACTGAGAAGTCATACATGAAAACTTCCATGATTTCTTCGATCATGTCGGAGAAGATGGACATCATGCACCTTTGGAATGACGCGGGTGCGTTGCATAACCCAAACAACATTCGTCGGTAGTCATATGTTCCATAGGGGCATGTGAACGTAGTCTTGTTCTGATCTTCAGGATGGATGGTTATTTGATGGTAACCAGAATAACCATCAAGGAAACATAAGTAGGAGTGCTTCGCCAATCGCTCTAACATCTCATCGATGAAAGGTAGTAGGAAGTGATCCTTCTTAGTGGCCTTGTTGAGTTTTCTATAATCTATACACATCCTCCATCCCGTGACGGTTCGTTAGGGAATTAGCTCATTCTTGCTTTTTTCCACCACCGTCATGCCTCCTTTCTTGGGCACGACTTGAACTGGGCTTACCCACTCACTATGCGGAACATGATAGATAATTCCAGCATCTAAGAGTTTGAGGACCTCTTTCTTTACCACCTCCCTCATAGCATTGTTCAACCTTCTTTGGGGTTCCCTAGAAGGTGCTATTGCAGGATCCAATGGGATTCGGTGGGTACAGTGGGCAGGATTGATGCCCTTGAGGTATTGTAGGGTATAGCCTAAGACTGATCGATGCTTCTCTAGAACAGCGATGAGTTTATTCGTCTCCTCTTCTGAGAGTTTGTCGCTAATGATCAAGGGAGACTCTACATCACTATTCAGAAAGGCGTATCTAAGCCTGGAAGGTAAAGGCTTTAGCTCAATCGGAGGTCGTGATGGCTTCTCAGTCGTGAGCAGTTCAGAAGTGTCACCGGATTCTTCTTCTGCATCGCTGACTTCTTCCGGCATTTCCTCGATATCCTCCTCGAGGTCTGAGTCAAAAGGCTTGAAAATGGAAGTGGCCATTATTTCCTCGATTGGCTCTGGAATAGGGAGATCTTCCACAGCGCATGTTACTGCTCGATCCACGGCGATGTGGAACGTGTCCTTCCCTAACTTGATGTTTAAACACTCGTCTTTAGGAACATCCGTAAAGAGAGCTTTAAGGGGATTTCCGAAAAAGAAATCGAAGTTGAGATCTTCGAAGATATGAAAGTTCAGACGGATTTTAACATCATTGTTGCAAAATGGCACATCTGTGATTATCCCGTAGCTGCTCGTAAGAGAACCTGAAGGTCTCTTGAGCTGTCTGTCTGTCGGAGTGAGTTTGTAATTGCCCAGAAAGGCTAAGGCAAACTCATCTGACATTAGATTGGCTCCAACAGCGGGACTATAGAGAGCGTCCACATTTTGATCTTGGAGATGGCAACGGAATGATGAGGAGGGAGAGTTGAGAGAGATTGGAGATAAGGATAATTCTCCTTCCTGTAGCCATTCGTTGCTGATCAATGTTGTCAACTCTTGAATCGTCTCCCGAAGAAAATTCTCTTCTAAGGGATCCGTAGGAGTGACAGGACTTGGTGGTCACTTCTGGCAGAAATATCTTGAGGTGTTGCCGAAGTCTTCAAAGACATCCAGCTCGATACTTCGGAGAAATTCCGGAGGTGAAGGGTCTTCCTCCTCTGATGTTTCGGATTTATGTTCAGGGGCGGTTTCATAGATCGAATCTACTGATGGGCTTTCAGAGGGTTCCGATTCGATTTCTGAAGGCTCCGCTTGACGCATCTTGGGCTCTGTGGGAACTGGCTCATGGATACAAATGAAAGAGGTTCTGTCCAAGATTTTGTCGAGGACTTTCCTACTTTCGGTTGGGGTAAGATGAGCGAAAGATCCTCCAGAGGTGAGGTCGAGATGGTGTGCAGACTCTTTGTCAAGACCAGCATAAAAAAAACTAGAGCAATAAATGCTCGGGTAATGACAAATCTGGGCCTGATTTTTCCAATAAGGTAAATCTAGCCCAAGCTACACCAATTGATTCCTTATCATTCTGACCGAAAGTTAAAATTTCCATTCGTAAGGCACATATTCGTGAAAGCGGAAAGAACGCAGAACATAATCTGTCCCGAAGTTCAATCCAACTTCCATTCACACAGCCTACGACATGAATGTACCATTGCTTCGCATCTCCCGAAAGGGAAAAGGGAAATAATTTCCATTTAAGAGTTTCGTGCGTCATGCCCGAAATTTTCTTGCATGAACACACTTGCTCAAACTCGTGCAGATGATGGTAGGGATTTTCACAATCCCTTCCTGAAAAGGAATTTTCCTGAACAAAAGCTATGTAGCCTGAGTCGAGTTCATAGCTAATAGAAAGAATTGGGTCAGCAGAGGATGCTGGCTCGTAGAACTCGCTCTTGGGTGAAGAGAGCTGTAAAAGGCATAGCTGCTCCATGGGTAGCGGGGGTTGATGTAGAATCAAGGAAAAAGAAAAAAGAAAGTACGAGGACGACTGAGTCCGTAGATAATGTAGCTACCGTTCCCCGGCAACGGAGCTAGAAAGCTTGTTGATGTTTTGTAACGTCATGAATAAAATCCGCAAGCGCACGGATACCGGTGTAGCTTTCACCCAAGAGTATTCCAGGGTATCGCATCCACTGAGGAATGTTAGTAAGCTATCTACAGGTTCAGGTTCATCCAAGGACACACACGCCGGTGTGGAGAAGACAGAAGAGAGGACATTCTATATCTGGAATCTATGCCTAGAAGAAGAGATCATGTCGCCGTTATACTTCGAGCTAAAGGTGTCGACCGGCTTATACAAGCCGATAGCTCCTAAATAATGCTCTATCCAATATTTGAACGTGGAGGATTACTAGAAGACTCGAACAGGGCTGTCACCACCTGCCGGCTACCACTACAAACCGTGGGACTATCAGACAACTGAGTGGTATAGTCCAGCCTAGACACCACGTCTACGCCTTTCCCTACTAACCTTAGCCCTGGCCAAGACTACCCTTTTCTATCCGGGGTCTTAAGCTAAGATCAAATGCTACTCGCTAGCATACACATCAACTAATATAAGGCAGATATGATAACTTGCGATCTAGACTCTAATTCTAAATAAACAAACAAAGAAAGTCTCGAACACTTACAACCGAATAAGCATCCATCGAGATACAAGCGGAGAAGAGTGCTGACAAACCCGGCACTTCCCCTGACTCCTCCTCACTCTTCTCCTCTTCTTCTACACCTCCTAGTCTACCTAAGCATCTCGGATGAAGGCCTCAATCTCCAAGGGAGGAAGGGTGAGTTGAGAGGGTGAGATGTGTGTCTGTTCATTCCTCTACCCCCCCTTTGTACTTATAGGAGGGAGCCACGGGGTGAGCTGCAGCCTAGCCTCATCAAACCGCCATCACCAGCCAGTAAGAGACCTCCACGTGGAACCTGAAGGTGGTGGGGCCCACGGGTAGGTCGGCCGGCCTCCCAGTGGGCCCACCGACCTTGCATTTTGGCCTGTGGGTCGCTTCCTGGGCCCACTTGTCAATGGCATGTGGTTTATCTTTTATCATGTCGGTTTCTTGCTCTGGTGGGCCCTATACTCCATATTCTGACACGTATCGCATCCTGATTCATCAAAACGTTGTGTCTTGGATTAAACCACACCATCATGCTACAAAATTAGCTCAAAATCACCTGCACACATACTAGAACATCATCTGTGGAATCTGTTAGTAAATAAATCTATCCTAACATTTATTCCACATTTTGGTTCCTTTTTGTGCACGAGTTGACGGTCAAAATTGGTCGTTAGTGACCGTCAACACATGTGACAAGCCAATAATGGGGTGACACCTTTACTTGGCGCAGATTAGATAATCCTGTAACATCTGACAGAGAAATTGGTGCGTCAATATGAACGCTAGCCGATCACTGTGCTAATACGATCGGCCCACTTGGTGGTGCTAAAAATAATTGGAGCCGATATCCTTGCTTGTGTTTATGGGATAAGCTGATATTTTCCTTGCCATCCAGCAAACCATCGGCTTTATGTTCCTGCCGATTGGCTTCAATGTTTCCTGCTTCAAACAAGCTGGTTCTATCAATATAACAAATGACACAATGGGCGGCTGGAAGAAAGAGACCGATAAATCAATTCCAAACTTTGTCATATCCATCGGCTGACCCATCATATTAACAATAGCCGATGAAGCCACCTGGATGCTCAGGTAGCGTAACAACCCATATTAGTAAATGTACTCATGACATTGAATTAGGAGATTAGACATTAATTAGCATCACATCTTCTGCACGCTTCTATCGGCCTTTTCTGAAATCACTATATCGGCTGAATTTGCTAGAATATATTATATTGAATTGAATTAACTCCAATAAGCCGATAAATACTCTTTTGACCGATGAACTTGATACACACAGCTGCCTTTTAATCCGTCGGAATATTGTGTAGCCGAGAGATATGTCTCCTCAGCTTTCAACACCAATATTGTGATATGATCGTATCCCACAATGGAGTCGATAGATGTATCAATTATCCTATATAGCTGTCAGCACATTTTTCCATGTCTGCCGATGCAACAATCTTCATTGGCTGCGGCATTTAATGCAGATGCAACTCTGTCCACCTGGATCCCAGAGAAAATATTCTCCAAGTAGCCGATAATTCTGAGCAATAATTTTTTGCTCTTGATCACCTGGCTTCCACGGAAGACAAATTCCAAGCAGCCAATATTCCTGAATAATATTTTTTGGAGGTGGGCAATAATTATTCCAAGAAACCATCTTCTTCCTTGCCTCTGCAACCTCTATCCATCCATCGACCACTTCAGGCTGGAAGAATAAAATATTGACCATCCTTGGCAGATGACCATCAAGCATAACAATTTCGATTGATCCAGACCTCTCAGGTTCTTCTTTGACGTATGGGCATGAAGTCAGCTTTATATTCTTTACCCATTCAGTCAAGCTGATTTTAGACTCTTCATTCTTAATTCCTGGAGCTTCTTCTTTGTGAGGCTTTTCAAAGCTATGTTCTTCTTCACATTGGTCTCCGTCTTTGGATCTGCTAACTGAATTTTGTGCTTTATAATCTGTGTCTCCTGATTTATCAGTCATTCGGGAATTCAACTTTTCAGACTCGACACATTTATTTTCGTTGTCCACTCTGGCCATGCAGGACGGAAACAAATCTTCGTCGACCCTCATCAGTTGTGCAAACTCCTCCCATTGAGCCTTTTCTTTCCTAATAGCCGATTGGACCTGATGACGGATTGATGGCTAAAGAACTGATGCTTGCGGCCAACAGCTACCTAACCGCTGTTGTTGATGAGTCATCGGCTGTTGCTGCTGGACTACTGACAATGGTTGCTGACAGGCCATCGGCTGTGGAGCCGATGCATAATATTGATAACCACCTGTCTGAGCCAATGTTTGATACTGAACTATTGGTTGTTGTGGATGTTGAACTGTTAACCATGGTTGCTGACAAGCCATCGGCTACGGAGCCGATGCATAATATTGATAACCGCCTGTCTGAGCCGATGTTTGATGCTGAAAAACCATCGGCTGTGATGCATGATGATTAAACTAATGAACAATTTTACCAGCATCCACACCTTCGACTGTATTGTTTGCCGTGCTCGCCAGGCTGTTAGTCCAGTTGATCATTGCTTGTTTCATAGCTTACTCGAACATCTCCATTGAAAAATTCATGATGATATCGCCGGGTCCAACCGGGCGTGCCAAAAGATGTGTTTATGCAAAAAACAGCACATTGGAATCCGAGGGCAAGTGTTCGCCAAGCTTAGGAAAGTAGACCAAGTGTGCCAGTCAATTTGACATGTAATTGACAAGAGATAAACAAAGTAAAATCCGAGAGCGTATCGACTGGAATTCCGAATGTCTCTCAGGTGGCGTATTGGCAAGGCTCTGCCGATATAGAAAACGATAACAGATCGGGCAAGATAAATGTGTATTAAAAGCGATCTAAAGGAGATCGGCATGAGGCTGCCGATATCGATATGCAACAGACGGCTTTGATCTAAACCGACACGTGCCAGAAAACAATGCACAAACCCACGAATGTATGGATCTGAACAAAGCTGAGCTTATAACCAATCTAACCGGCTTTGCAAGATTTAATGTGAAAACAAGAGAACTAACAGCCGATTAAATTGATCGTGAAGCCGGGTAATTTGTGAATTAATCTAGACGAGACGACAGCGATATGCCCGGAAGTCAAAGCCTAAATATAATTCGATAACTTTTGAATAGATCTGAACGAAACCACAGTGATGTGCCCGGTGGCTAAAGCTCAGATTTACTCGGTAAATGAAAACTCACCAGCAGATCAAGTCGCTCGAATGTGAGGCGTCCTTGATCAACTCGAAAGAACCCGTCGAAAAAGAAAAGAAAAGGCAAAGTCACCGAAAAAGTAAATTGCAGGTAAAAAGTAGAGTTGTTTGATTGATCGTGTGGTAAACTTTTTACAATGGACGGAGGTACATATTTATAGCCGGGTCTAACTTGTCTGACAAGCAAAATCTAAACTAAAAAGAAATATTAAAACACACGGACTCCAATTTCCTTTCACGGAATCCTTGCTAATTAAGCTTCTGGCCGATCCATCCGTGAGAAGAGATAACTCCGCGTACGTGTATGACCAACCAAATCCCTCACATGTGACGTGGACCAGCATTAATGCCAGAACCTTCCTTCTCTTTAGTTTATTCTCTTGTTTGCACGTGCATATCTCCCATAAATAAGACTTAACAATCTTGTGCTTGCCAATACACACGTATCTTCCTCAGATTTCCTAGCTTCTCTTGCTTCTTCTCATATTCATGCGAAGCATATAGGAACACCATGCACCTCCACATATATCAAATATTACCTCTCGGCCAGCTCGTAAAAACAATCCGACCGCGATGCTAATTATATCACTTCTTTCTGGAACGGATGAACGCCATTAGAAACTTGCCGATCGTCGTCCATGTGTACGCTTGACCCTTCTTGTTGCCTTTAACTCCTACGCACGTATGCCAGTAGCCGATGATCTTCATAATTCAGATTACATCGGATTTGTCAAAATCTGGTGTCAACAGAAATGCTTCCCCGGAGGGATCCTTCACCCGCCACAGGTGCTCTGTGGGATTGTGCCCAACACACAGATCAGGTTAATTCACTCACCTCCACTAAGATCCTAGTCACCAAACTCCTCATATGGTGGATCTCCTCTCAAGCGAAGACTATTAGCAAGAAATCTCACACGGCACTCTCTTAGCAAGCAAAGCAAGGTAACTCCACCATTCAACATGGTGGATACGAGGAGCACAAGGAATAAGATAAATAAATTGGCTATGTAGGTTTATCTCATTCATAAAGTAAAGCACTAGCAAAACTAGCAAGCAATGCCTACTAGGTGGTTAAATCGTAGATGGGCGTGAACCTGTCGATTCTTCGTAGTCTTCTCATTTACTTGGGGCTTCTGGTCGTCTGGGAGGTCCTCCTAGGTCTTTTGGGGGCCGATGAAGTCCTCCAAAGTCTTCTCATTGTCCGGGACGTTGATCAACTTTTCCCCCGTAGGGACCTAATCATAAAAACATACAAACATAGGGACTAAAGTGCAAAAATGCACAAACTCTTCTCAAATAAGTTCCAAATCACAACAAAACCTATACTAAAGGGTAGATCATGATTTTAGAATAATTATGAAACTGGTTTCATATTTTTCGAAAGTCCAGTTAATTTATTATGAATCTTTGAAGTTTAAATCTATTTTTGAAAATATTAAATGAATTTTGGAAAAAAAGCACACAGCGTGCCACATGGCAGCCTCTGGGCATGCCACATGTCATGCTGACATCAGCATGACGCCAGCGTGGGGTCCAGTCTGCTGACGTCAGTAGTGGGCCCTGCTGATGTCAGCGTTGACCAAGTCAATGTGTTGACCGTTTGACTGGGTCAACAGTGATGGGTCCACATGCTAGTGACCCCACATGTCATCAAAATAGAGAGGATGACAGGCGGGTCCCGCAAGTCAGTTTTAATCGAAAAAGAAAAAAGGCTGAACCGATCTTGGGCTTGAAGTGGACGGGCCGGCTCGGTTGGCCCATCATGGCTCGGCTTGGCTTTGTAGGCCAGCTTGAGATCCTGAGCTGGCTCAGTCCAAAACTCGCGGCTCGACTTTGTGGGCTTGGCTGTAGTTCGGCTCACTGAAGCAGACCGGCTCGACTCGGCCCAAGCCGTTGACGTGGCTCGGTGGATCGGTCAGAGGCCACGACTTGTATAGTGGGCCGGCTCGGGGTGACGGCCCAACGCTATAACGGGTTAGCAAGGGAAATTGCTGCCTCGGGATTTCACGAATTTGGGCCTAAAGCAGTCCGGTCCACCTGGTTCCCATCCTCCTCGTTGCGCCGGCTGACAATTTGGGCCCGCGGTTAGCAGCGGCACCGCCCGCTGACATGCGGGGCCCAGGTGTCAGGGACTCGGTGATCCCGTGCTGCGGGGCACTGATCCCGTGTGGCTTGGCCTCGTGAGTGCGGGCGTGTGTGGGGCGGTGTGGCAGACGGCAGCGTGAGCTCCGGTGAGGGCTTCGGGCAGCAGAGCGGTGGCGAAGCGGTAGCCCGGTGAAGTCTAGGGTTTGGTCGCGGGCCTAGGCGACGGGGGTCCTCTGGCGTGGAAGATTGACGACGATGCAGTGGAGCAGAAGCAGAGGGCGGTGCAACGGCAGATGGCACAGTAGCGGTCCAGCGAGGTGATGGTGACAATCTGGCGATGAGGCGGCAGCGGCGAGGCTTCTCCTCTCTTGACGGCGGCTTCGATTTCCTCTCCCCTCTACTTCTTCTCTTCTTCTTTCTTCCTTCTTCCCCTTCCTCTATTCGTTGGTGCGGCGGAGGTCCGGTTCAGCGGCAGTACGGCGGTAGACAGCGCCAAGGCCTGACAGCAGAGCAGAGGCGGGGCACGAGCGAAGGCTCAGCCTTGAGGCTCGGACTTGCGGTGGCTACACGAGGCATGGCCGGGGTGGGACGGCAAGGGCAGAGGTGAGGTGGGACACGGAGCTAGCGCGGCGAGCAAGGCTAAAGCCTTGGCCTTGTGGCCGCCAGGGCTTAGGCAGCTAGCACGCGTGGTGCTCGAAAAAAAGGCCGCAAGGGCATGGGTGCTGTGGGAATGCGACGTCACGTTCCCGCCAGCAACGATGACGGCGAGCAGGGCGGTGCATCGGGGACAGCGGAATGGCGACGGGCGATGCCACGATCTAGGCTAGGCTGTGGGTGTGCACCCGCCCGCAGAGTGCCCGGTGTGATGCCGCCGAGGCGCCTATGCATGCCACGTCGCAACGTCGCACGGCGAGCAGGGCCAAGGCAAGGCCACAGCGAGGCAGGGCAGCCGTGTAACGGCCTAGACGGCATGCGCATAGGTCAAAGACGAAGCTTTCGGGGTCTTGGGCGAGCGCGCATGCGAGGCAAAGCCCCAGAAGGGCTGGGCGCTTCGAGCACACCGCGACGTCGCGTGAACCACCTCACGAACGGCTCGTTCTTATGCAGCAAGCATAGCACCTCCATGAAGTCCACACGTACGGAAAGAAGTGTCGCACTCCGGATTGCTAGATCCGCAAAAGCAACTAGAGCCTGATGCATGGGAGGAGGAGCAACAGGGAGAGAGGGGGGCCAACTGAGGGGGCGGCTAGGGTTTCTGTAACGGGCGCCGCCTCCTCTCCTTTTATAGCCCTGGTGGGCGCCCCTAGATGGGCGCCCCCTTGGTGGGTTGCTATGGGCCCCACCAAGGGTCCAACCTTATGGGCCTCTCAAGGCCTATTAGTGCATCAAAGCCCAGTCTAATTTAGATCTCATCCTCATTAGGCTTCTGGCCCTTAAGTGTGTGACCCTATGGGCTCACGCGTGAATAGACATGGCCCAGTACTCCTACTCGTCAATACTTGATAGCGGTCTTTAGCAAGACATGTCAACTCCTAAGCACGCGCGAATTATTTCTGTTGAGCCATCATATTCTTATACATGCTGTTTCCTTTGCCTCACGATATTTGGTTTAGCTTGAAGCCGACCACTCTTTCTCGATCTTGTGATTCAAAATCCTTAGTTAACTCTTAACCCCAGCATGACCATGCATTTCCTGATCCGAATCACTCGAGGGCCCCAGAGATATGTCTCACAGCATGCTTCTTGACAGCCCCGAAAGCCACCTTTATAACTACCCAGTTACGGTGTAGTGCTTGATGGCTCCTAAGTAAGTCAGTTCACATCTTGAGTACATACGACGATCTCAATTCTTAGGACACAGCGTAAATATTGTGTAATGAGAAGTCATCATCTTGTATCTGGTCAGTTCAGTCTCATGTCTCACATGAGCCCACATTATTAGTTTGACATCCCCATGTCCATGACTTGTGAAACGTAGTCAATCAACTAATACATGTGCTAGTCTATTATTCATGTGTGTTCTCACACGAACTCCGACTAGGAACAATTTAGAATATCCATACAAGTAAAGAGTCTCACAAATACTTCACATAAGCATTAATCAATACAAGTTGTCTTCCATGGATATTCAAGGAACACTTTATTAATCATGAATACAAGGAAATATGATTGTCTCTAGGGCATATTTCTAACAGTCTCCCACTTTCACTAGAGTCAATCTAGAATGTATCTAATACCCATTGCTCTTGTGTGCCTCTCATGCTTGGGCTGTGGAAGGGGTTTTGTCAACGGATCTGATATGTTCTGGTCCGTGTGTATTTTGCATATCTTGATCTCACCATGATCGATGAACTCTCGAATGAGATGAAATTGAAGCATAACGTGTTTGCTCTTCTGGTGATTCCTTGGCTCCTTGGCTTGCGCAATAGCTCCACTGTTGTCACAGTAGAGATCCATCAGCTAGAGGCATTTGGGAACACACCAAGCTCAATAAGGAACTTTCTTATCCAAACACCTTCCTTCGCAGCTTTCGAAGCTACAATGTACTCGGCTTCTATTGTAGAATCGGCCACTGTCTCCTGCTTGGAACTCTTCCAGCTAACCGTACCACCATTTACTTTGAACACGAAACCGGACTGAGACTTTGAATCGTCTTTGTCAGTTTGGAAGCTAGCATCAGTGTAACCAGTTACAACGAGCTCCGCCTCACCTCCATAGACTAGAAACATATCCTTAGTTCTTCTCAAGTACATGAGGATGTTTTTCACAGCTGCCTAGTGACTCTCACCTGGATCTGACTGGTACCTGCTCGTAACACTTAGAGCATAAGAAACATCTGGGCATGTACTTATCATTGAATACATGATAGATCCAATTGCTGAGGCATATGGAACTTTGCTCATGCACTCTCGCTCATCAGTCGTCGTAGGACACTGAGTCTTGCTAAGATGTATGCCATGTGACATAGGTAAGAACCCTTTCTTTGCCTCTTCCATATTGAACTGCTTAAACACTTTGTCAATGTAAGTATCTTGGCTTAATCCTATAAGCCTCTTTGATCTATCTCTATAGATCTTGATGCCCAGTATGTATGCTGCTTCTCCTAAATCCTACATCGAAAAACTATTTTTCTGTGAAGTCTTTACGTACCCAAGCATAGGAATATTATTTCCAATCAGCAGTATGTCATCTACATACATGATTAGAAATGCAACAGAGCTCCTAATTTCCTTCTTGTAAACACAGGCTTTTTCTTCATTTTTAATGAAGCCAAACCCTTTGACTACTTCATCAAAATGAATATTCCAACTCCGAGATGCTTGCCTTAATCTATAAATGGATTTTTGAAGCTTGCATATCTTGCATATCTTTCCAGCATTGGTCAGATCAACAAAACCCTCAGGCTGC
Organism: Panicum virgatum; assembly: GCF_016808335.1. Classification (NCBI taxonomy): domain Eukaryota; kingdom Viridiplantae; phylum Streptophyta; class Magnoliopsida; order Poales; family Poaceae; genus Panicum; species Panicum virgatum. The sequence goes on from NC_053152.1 coordinate 39,863,786, forward strand.
GTCATATACACTTCCTCGGTCAGATTTCCATTAAGGAAAGCTGTTTTGACATCCATCTGCCATATTTCATAATCGAAACATGCAGCAATAGCTAGAATAATATGAACAGATTTAAGCATCGCTACGGGCAAGAAAGTCTCGTCATAGTCAACTCCTTGAACTTGTCAAAAACCTTTTGCGACAAGTCGAGCCTTATAGATGTGAACATTTCCATCAATATCTTTCTTCTTCTTATAGATCCATTTGCACTCTATGCTCAAACCATCAGGCGAGTCTATCAAGGTCCAAACTTGATTTTCCTTCATGGATTCTATTTCGGATTTCATGGCATCTTGCCATCTCTCGGAGTCAGGGTCTGCCATCGCCTTTGCATATGTCGCAGGCTCATCATTGTCTAACAATAATAATTCCCGCGCTACGCGGAGCCTTGCTGACCTTCGTGGTTGTGGAGGTGCTTCTGTTGCCATAGGCATCTCAACTTGTTCAGCTACATTAGCGTCACTTGTAGAGTCTTGTCCTATTGGCTCATCTTGAACTTCTTCGAGTTGCACCGTTCTTCCACTTTTCTATCCTCTGAGAAACTCTTTCTCTAGGAAAATGCCGTTCCGAGTGACAAACACTTTGCCCTCAGATCGAGTGTAGAAGTAACACCCTAAGGTCTCCTTTGGGTATCCACGAATATGCACTTATCTGATTTGGGTAAAATCTTGTCAGATTGGAGTCATTTGACAAATGCTTCACAACCCCAAATTTTTAGAAAAGACAAACTAAGAATCTTGCCAGTCCATATCTTATATGGTGTCTTGTCTACGGATTTTGATGGCACCCTGTTCAGTGTGAAAGCAGTTGTTTCTAGAGCGTAACCCCAAAATGACAACGGTAAGTCCGACTGGCTCATCATTGATCGAACCATGTCTAGCAGAGTTCAATTACGTCACTCGGAAACCCCCTTCCTTTGAGGTGTTCCTGGCAGTGTAAGTTGTGGAACAATTCCGCAACTCTTCAAATGATCGCTAAATTCATGGCTCATATATTCACCTGCACGATCTGATCGCAGGGCCTTAATCTTCTTGCCACGTTGATTTTCTACTTCATTCTGAAATTCCTTGAACTTTTCAAAGGTTTCAGACTTATGCCTCATCAAGTTGACATAGCCATATCTACTTAAGTCATCAGTAAAAGTAATAAAGTATTGGAATCGTCCTCTAGCAGTTGAGCTCATTGGTCCACACACATCAGTATATATGAATTCCAGCAAATCCGATGCTCTCTCTGGAAAACCTGTGAATGACATCTTGGTCATCTTGCCCAGCAAACAAGCTTCGCATGTCTCGTATGATTCAAAATCAAACAAACTTAAAAGTCCATGCTCATTGAGCTTTTTCATGCGTTTCTCGCTTATATGACCGAGACGACAATGCCACTTGTAGGTAGGATTCAAATCATTTAGCCAAGGCCTTTAGCACTTATATTACAGACAGGAGAATCATCAAGATTTAAAATAAATAGCCCATTCTTGATGGATGCCAAAGCCACAAACATATTACTTTTAGAGATCACACAACCATTGTTTTCACTCTCAAAAGAATAACCATCCTTCATCAAACATGAAGGAGACACAATGTTTGACTCAAACTAGGAACAAAATAACAATTATTAAGCTCCAAGACAAATCCTGGCGGTAGGTGTAGTTGCATCGTCCTGACAACCAAAGCAGCAACTCTTGCATTATTGCCGACACGGAAGTCAATTTCTCCTCTTTCAACGCTTTACTCTTTGTCATTCCCTGCATCGAATTGCATATATGAGCAACCGATCCGGTATGAAATATGTAAGAATTAACATAAGAGTCAGCGAGAAATATTTCTGTAATATAAACAACAAGCGTACCTGAGGTGGAAGAATGATTCTTTAGCGTGGCCAGGTACAGCTTGCAGTTCCTCTTCCAATGTCCTGGTTGGTGACAATGAAAGCACTCCTTGTCTGCAGCTGGTCCAGGTTTGGCCTTGGGTGTAGGGTTTGGCTTGGGGTTTGCAACCTTAGCCTTGCCCTTCTTCTTCTTCTTCCAAGAGGAACCTTTCTTCTTGAAAGTAGGCTTATTCTGGACAGCCATCAGATGACCGCCACCTGTGCTTTTCTTGATGTCACTCTCTGCCGTCTTGAGCATGCCGCACAGCTCATTCAAGCCCTTCTTAGCCCCGTGCATGTGGTAGTTTGAGATGAAGTTTTCATAGCTCGGAGGTAAAGAAGCAAGAATGAAGTCAGTGGCCAACTCTTGGCCAAGTGGGAAGCCCAGCTTCTCCAACCTCTATGTGTAACCAACTATCTTGATTACATGCGGCCCTACTGATGCTCCTTCTGCTAGCTTAGTTTCAGCAAAGGCCTTGGACACATTGAACCTTTCAGTCCTGGCCTGAGTCTGGAACATGTCATGTAGCACCATGATCATATCGTGCACCGCATAGTTATTCTCAAACTGCATCTGCAGCTCGGGTTCCATGCAAGCTAGCATGAGACAGCTCACTTCACGGTCATTTTCAACTGCTTTCCTGTAAGCATTCCTCTTAGTAGCAGGGGCACCTGCAGCAGGCTCTTCTGGTATCGGGTTATCTAGAACATCTTCCTTGTTAGCTGCCCTGAGAACAATTCACAGGTTGCGGATCCAATCCGCATAGTTTGTCTCATTCAATTTATTGCTCTCAAGTACGGAACGTAAAGCAAATGGTTGGTTTTGAGCCATTGATCTACAACAAAATAAATGCAAAATACTAAGACAAAAGTATTCATGATGGAGTAAAAGAAACATAAATTACTCCCACTAAAATCAATATCCCTCTTTTGATTCTTAGTGATTCGAGACCCACAACTAACACGTCAACTAGTGAGCTTTTGCATCAATGCTAGAAGTCGAGGTAGATCGGTAAGCAACTCTTGCTAATCATATCTCATATGACTCTTGTTGTTGGGTGACATCTCCATGTCTTGTTCCCAACCTTTATGCCCCAAGGTTCTTAACCATTAAGATGACCTTGTCAAGCTAACCAACCCTTTATGCGTGCATGTATCCGATACAACCTGTATAGTCAAGGAAAACCAGTGGCGCCCTAATTTCAGAGACCCACCACCAATCATACAAGACATGGGACAGTGCAAGGTTAAGTTGGTTGGGCATGATTGCTCAAAATTAATGAGGGATCGCTCTACATCTACTATGACGCACGTAGTAGTAAAACGTTAAGAACGGCAAGCATATAATTGTGAATCAGTATGGCCCTTGTTCTCATGGTGATCTCCATCTCCATAGAACTTGTTCGCTATGTAGATCTCCATCTTCATGAAACTTGTTCACCATGTTGATTTCCATCTCCATGTACATGTGCACCATCCTTCATGTGATGAGAACTCCAAGAACTAGAACTTGCTATTACACCTAATAGCTAGTAAATAAAATTACATTCACGACTTGGATCATCACAGGTTGGCACGCAGGCCATTACATCAAATGCAACAATTCATATGGCTCCGGCCGAATTGTCATAATCACGACACGCAGGTCATGAAACAATTACACACATGCATCATATACACATAGGGGCCATACCGATCACAAAACCTACAAAACAGAGTTATGTGATTCCGACGTCCGAACTTAAAATGCCAAAAAAAACCCTATCTTCTGGGCTGAATTTCGCGAAAACAGCAATGCTGTTCTGGACCAAGTCTAACTTTTTCCGTAGATACAAATCGATATAAAATTCGCCTCAATCCGAGTTCGTATGCAAAAGTTATGACTGTTTTACTATAAAACACGCTTTTCCAACAAAACGGAATTCGCAGTAGGTCCAATCTACTGCCCTATGCATCACATGCATTTGGCTTATGCCCTAAGTTTCGATTCGACCAATCACATTGATCTCCAACCGCAGCGACCGGTTTATGTGCATCACTTAACTCCGATGGCAGAAAACCGACCGGTAGGAGTTTGTCGTTGCACAACCTTCGCAACTAGTTTACGAAACTAGGTCATAGATCGATCTGAAACTACGCATATCTCCATATGCACATATCCGAATCTACAACGAGACAGCACTGGATCTTGATACCGCTGTAGGAATATGGCGTAGCAAAAACAAAATTTTTCTACCACATAAACCAGGATTACTGCAGTTATAGATCACGGGATTACCACTAGACGCGTGGTTGCGGAACTTTTGTAGCGTGTCAGTGTAATGCAAATGGAAGCCGGTAGTGCAGTTGTGTGAACCACCTCACGAACAGCTCGTCCTTGTGCAACAAGCACAACACCTCCACGAAGTCCACACGTACGGGAAGAAGCGTCGCACTCCGGATTGCTAGATCCGCAAGAGCAACTAGAGCCTGATGCATGGGAGGAGGAGGAGCAGGGAGAGAGGGGGGCGCCAACTGAGGGGGTGGCTAGGGCTTCTGTATCGGGCGCCCCCTCCCATCCTTTTATAGCCCTGGTGGGCGCCCCTAGATGGGCTCTAGTGGGCCCCACCTTGGGTGCCCTAGGTGGGCTGCCCTTGCCCCCACCTTGGGCGCCCCCTTGGTGGGTTGCTGTGGGCCCCACCAAGGGTCCAACCTTATGGGCCTCTCAAGGCCCATTAGTGCATCAAAGCCCAGTCTAATTTGGATCTCATCCTCATTAGGCTTCTGGCCCTTAAGTGTGTGACCCTGTGAGCTCACGCATGAATAGACATGGCCCAGTACTCCTACTCACCAATAGTTGATAGCGGTCTCTAGCAAGACGTGTCAACTCCTAAGCACGCGCGAATCATATCTGTTGAGCCGTCACAATCTTATACATGTTGTTCCCTTTGCCTCAAGATATTTGGTATAGCTTGAAGCTGACCACACTTTCTCGATCCTATGATTTCGAATCCTTGGTTAACTCTTAACCCCAGCATGGCCATGCATTTCCTGATCCGAATCACACGAGGGGCCCAGAGATATCTCTCTCTTGTAGAGAGGGGCAAATCCCATCTTGACTGACTATGTCTCACAGCATGCTTCTTGACAGACCCGAAAGCCACCTTTATAACTACCCAGTTACGGTGTAGCGTTTGATGGCTCCTAAGTAAGTCTGTTCACATCTTGAGTACATACGACGATCTCAGGTCTTAGGACAGTGTACATATTGTATAATGAGAAGTCATCATCTCGTGTCGGGTCAGTTCAGTCTCATGTCTCACATGAGCCCACATTATTAGTTTGACATCCCCATGTCCATGACTTGTGAAACATAGTCAATCAACTAATACATGTGCTAGTCTAATATTCATGTGTGTTCTCACACGAACTCCGACTAGGAACATTTTAGAATATCTATACAAGTAAAGAGTCTCACAAATACTTCACATAAGTATTAATCAATACAAGTTGTCTTCCATGGATATTCAAGGAACACTTTATTAATCATGAATACAAGGAAATATGATTGTCTCTAGGGCATATTTCCAACAGAAATGAGGGCACTAGGGCTACGCTAGGGTAGGTCCAAGGCAGCCAACGTACGCCAGCGTGGCGAGGCGAACAGGTGCGGGGGCTCACCGGTCGGGCCGAGGAAGACGATGGCGGCGCAGTGGCGGGTCGTGGCCATGGTGAAGCGAGGCAGTGCAGGCCATGCAGGGTCATCGTTGTAGCCGATCGTGGGCGCCGGCTGGACGACAGGTGTCCTTTGCGACGACGTCCGGCCCTTCTCTTCACGGCGCTCCTCATTCTCCTCCTTTTCCTCTACTTGGGTGGCAGTGGCGGAAAGGGGAAGAGGAGACCCTAGTGGTTCTAGGGTTCGAGGCAATGGTTGCGTGGCTTTATAGGCGGGAGGCTAGGATTTTGGCGGCGGACGGGCGCAATTGGGCGCGAAGGTCGAGGATTGTCCGGCGGGACTCGGCGGGCGAACGCAAGGGCACGTGGCGTCCATGAAATGGGGCAGCATCGTGGGCTCTGTCGCGGAGCACTCGAGGTGGGAGCATCTCACTGTGGCCGACTAGGCTGACGCAGCCGCATGCGTGACGCGAGCGACGGCAGGGCAGGGCCGGCGCGAGCAGCAGGCGGAGGAGGGACGCGGGCGCGTGAGCGGGTAAAAGGGCGTGCTTACTTGGGATAAAGAGAAAAAGAGGGCGAGGCAGACGGGCAGGGCGCAGGCGTCCCCTGCCTTGGTTTGGCGTGGAGCGAGGGAGGCGCGGCGCGTCGCGGGCGGAAAGTTAGAGCGGTGAGCAGAGGAGCGCGGCGAAGCGGAGAAGAAAGGGGCACAGGTCCAGCTGACAGGCGGGGCCATGCGATCGGTGGCTCAACGAAAGCGGGCTGGCACTGGCGCCCTGTGCACGCAAATGGTCCGTGGAGGCTGTGGTTTCTGGGGGGCCGGGATGGCCAGCAGGCCGTGCACGCGAAACAGGCCAAACAGGCGCACGGGCTGCCTTGGGACGTAGGGCGCATGCGCGGGTGTTGGGCCGGAATGGGCCGTGCACGGGGTAGCAGGCCGGAATGGCCAAAAAGGGTTTTAGGTTCAGGCCGAGTTGGCCTTGGGTTTGGCCCGGGCTGGGTCTTGGGTTTCGGGCCGGTTTGGGTTGGACCGGGTTAGGGTTTGGTTCCGGGTTTAGGTTAGCGGGTCTGAGCCCAAGGTTAGTGTTAGTAGTTTGGAATTTATTTGAATGGCAGAATTCAAATAAATTCTCTCACAATTTCAAGCAAAAGAAAATAAACCCAGTCGACCTTCATTAAACAGGGTAGAGCAAACAAAAAGATCCGATTAAATCCAAATAAACACTATCAAATCATTATTCCTTAATTTGAGTCCAAATTTCATTTACTAATATTCTTAGAAGGGAGGAATTCTACTTAAGTGGATTTATTACAACACCACCATGAAATTTTTTTGAAATTCACATTTTTCGAGTTTTTAACATTTCGGAAAAATCCAGGATGTTATAGAGGGCACGCCCGATCTATAGCGAGGGCCCACTATGACCCGCGCCATGCAGGTTTGACAGCAGCGTGGGATGACAGGCGACTGGGTGTGGTCTTCCATGGCCTGCACTGACACGGTGGACAGTGGAGCGCCCCTTCCTGTCATGTCCTACGGCATTGTAGGAAATAAGTTAGGGTCGGGGTGTCCTGCACCACGACCAAGACGCCACCGCTTATCCCTCTCCGCAGACCACCAGGTCAGACAGACCCGGCAGCGAGGCGGAGGGCGGCGACGGTAGGGTCAGGCAGACCCATGATGACTAGCACGATGGAGAAGGCGCCATGAGGACTCTCTCTCTCTCTCTCTCTCTCTCTCTCTCTCTCTTTGTGTGTGTGTGTTGTACACTGAGCTCCTATGCTGAGGGACCGACTTTTGACGGCCATTATCTCACGTTTTTTACTGTCAACTTCTCGGGAATAAATTGAGTTTTGCACCATGTACCATGCATATTTTATTTAATTCTAATAAGTTCCATAAGTTTTGGATGAGTTGTGCTTGCAGGAATCCACTGTCCAAAGATGGTCGAAATCAGAGAAAATCCCGGCCGCCTAGCACATTCCCTGCCGACCGGCCTGACACCTCCACATACATGGGTCCAATACTTTTACTGGAGCAATGTGACATGTTCATAAGGTTCCAGAGCAAGGCAAACATCTCATATCCTGTCGGTGGACCCGGAAGGCACAAGGTTCAACTAAAGACCCACATGCCAGTGCCAAGAACGTCAACTGAGGAAACCACCCATCCTAAAGGCAATGTGGAGTGTTGATCTGCAACGTTAGCGAAAGAGAGGGCTGAGGGGCTCCGGAGGCAGGCCGCCCGGCCTCCCCCGGGCCACCCGGCCTAAGATTCCAGCATCCAAGGAAGATACCCGAAGAACCGACCTCCTGGAGTGATCAGAAGCCAACCACGCGAAGGTGGTGGACAGGTGGCAGCAGGGCCAGGCTGCCTGGCCCCACAAGTCAGCCACTGAAGCTCCCCTTTCGCATGAAGTTCAAGCCAAGTCAGGGGTAGCGTAATCTTGCAGCGGTTACCTGATTACCGACCTTGAGCAGCTATAAATAGGCCCCCATCCTCACTTGTAAACACACACTCAAAAGGAGCAATTCTCTCTTCTCAAGTCTAGAGTAGGTTAGTAGTTGGGAGTTAGAGTCGAGTCGAGCTTGTCTCGAGGATCTGGAGTCATCATCGGAGCTCGGTAAAGCTCTTGTATCTTTTCCTTTGACTACTATTAATATAAATTATCTTCTTTATTTACTTGAGTCGGCTTTACTTTCCGCAAGTATTTATCTTTCCAATTACTAGTACTTTGACTAACTTAAGGCAAAGGAATGATGAATCGGTCGCTGCCTTCATTTAGAGCATCAGTCAGCTGGCTAACAGGATGACAGGGGAGGCTAGACCGTATGAGCAGAAGAGAAGAAACTTCCAGAAGAAAGTCAATTTTGTTGACTGCTCAGACACTTATGATTCAGATGATGACCAGATGGTAGGATCGGCTGAGTGGGTTCAGAACAATAAGAAGTCGATCTCATGTCCTTTTGGTAACAAAGAACCCGAGAAGTATGGGTTTGTTATTACCAAGGCTGACAAGATCTTCGACTTGTTGCTGTTAGAGGGGCAGATTAAGCTAAAGCCATATCACAAGATCCCGATAGATCAAGAGTTGAAGAATATCAAGTACTGCAAGTGGCACAATGCAACATCTCATGACACCAATGAGTGCAAAGTGTTTTGTCAGCAGATACAATCGGCTATAGAACAGGGTAGGCTCAAATTTGAGACACCCAAAAAGCCGATGAAGATTGATGGGCATCCGTTTCCAGCAAACATGGTGGATGTTGGAAAGAAAGTAAACGCACTGCAGACAAAGATGCTCGCATCACAATCGGCCAAGGAATCTGGGGCTGTTGATCCCAAAGCACAGATAACGGCCGAAGAAGCCAAGGGTAAGGAGCCGCGACAGAAAGAAGAATCGGCGGCGCCGAAGAAGAAGGTCACGTCTCAGATGTTGCTAAACAAGTTCCAACGTGATCAAGAAAGAAGACAGTACAAGGAAGAGTCTGCACGACGACATGAGGGGCATTGGAGATGTCCTTTCTTTGTGTACTATTGGGAGGAAGGCCTGACTCTGCCGACAGTAGATAACTGTCCAGAGTGCAACGGTTACTATCGTGAAGACCGATCGTACAAGAAGCCACGTTTCGACCAGAGGCCTCAAGGGCCGATCATCAGAGAGAGAGGTAACGATAGATGCACCATTGTACATGATCGGCTGGGGGGCAGGGTTTCAGTGCATGATCGGCTGGGGGGCAGGACCATGCTACGTGATCCTGCAAGAGGAAGGATTTCTGCCGATGAGCGAGTGGAGCAGGCTGCTGCTGCTCAAATTCCAGATGAGTACCCACATCGCAGAGATCCAGAAAGAGAGCCTATTCATGATAACATTGATCGGCCTCGATGGTGCCCCAGAGGTTTGTCCAGATCACAGAAGAGACGAGTTTGGAGGTTGCGTCAGACAGAGGCACTGGAAGAGGAAAGAAGGGAGGTTCCCAGAAGTGTGGTCAGGTCAGAAGTTTGGCATGTTAAGCCAAGGGCTGATGATGGACAGCGATCAGAGTCATCGGCTACACCTGTTAATATAACTTCCATGCTTCTACCGATCCAAGCAGTCGGTTCTTCTGACCGTTCCTAATGGATGAGTTTCTAGAAGATGAAGGGAAGTTGGGGCACGGGTTCGCGTCGGCCGATGCATTGGAGAAAGTAGATATTGGAGATGGAGATAGACCAAGGTCGATGTTTATTAGTGCCAAGTTAGATCCCGAGTATAAGCAAGAATTGGTAAAGCTGTTGAAAGAATACAAAGATTATTTTGCTTGGGGATATTATGAGATGCCAGGTTTGGATCGGTCTATTGTTGAACATCGATTGCCTATCAAACCTGGGTATCGGCCACATCAGCAAGGTTCAAGACGATGTAATCCCAAGATCCTACCGGATATAAAGGCCGAGATCACGAAGTTAATAGAAGCAAAGTTCATCAGGCAATGCAGATATGCAGAGTGGATATCAAATGTGGTTCCTGTATACAAGTAGAACGGGAACCTACGTGTATGCATTGATTTCAGGAACCTCAACAAAGCTACGCCGATGGATGGTTACCCAATGCCAATTGCCTATATGTTGGTGGATGCTGCTGCAGGACATAAAGTGATTAGTTTCATGGATGGGAATGTTGGATATAATTAGATATTCATGGCTGAGGAAGACATTCATAAAACTGAATTTAGATGTCCAGGGCATGTCAGTTTGTTCGAGTGGATTATCATGACCTTTGGGTTGAAGAACACTGGTGCAACGTACCAGAGAGCCATGAACTATATTTTCCATGATATCATCGGCAAAATTGTTGAGATTTACATTGATGATATTGTGGTAAATCCAAGGGATATCAGGAACATTTATCTGACTTACGCAAAGCTTTGGAATGTACCAGAAGACATGGATTAAAGATGAATCCTAACAAGTGTGCATTTGGTGTGTCAGCTGGTCAATTCCTTGGGTTTATGGTTCATGAAAGAGGGATTGAGATCAGTTAGAAAACCATTGCAGCCATTAACAAAGTAGTGGCTCTAGAAACAAAAGTTGAACTTCAATCGTTGATCGGCAAGATTAATTTTATTCGGAGATTTATTGCTAATCTATCCGGTAAAATATAGCCGTTCAGTCCTCTATTGAAGTTGAAGGCCGATCAGAAATTTGTATGGGGAGAAGCACAGCAAAAGGCATTGGATGAAATCAAGCATTATCTAACATCGCCTCCTGTGTTGGTTCCACTACAAAAGCACAAGCCGTTTAAGTTATATTTATCGGCTGATGAGCGTGCTATCGGATCGGCCCTTATTCAAGAGTTCGAGGGAAAAGAGCATGTAATATATTTTGTCAGTAGAAGACTCTTGGACGCTAAAACCAGGTATTCTCCTGTTCAAAGTTTATGTCTCTGCTTATACTTTTCTTGTACCAAGCTTAGACATTATCTGTTATCGGCTGAGTGTGTTGTGGTAAGCAAAGATGATGTTATTAAATACATTCTCTCGTTGCCGATTTTGAGTGGGAGAATTGGAAAATGGATTCTGACCTTATCAGAATTTAATTTAAGATATGAATCGGCTAAAGCGGTTAAAGGACAAGTCATGGCCGATTTTGTTGTTCAACATTGTGGGCCAGAATTGGGAGTTGTTGATCTAGTTCCATGGACATTATTTTCTGATGGTTCATCATGTGGAGTTGGATCTGGTATTGGTATTGTCTTGGTGTCGTCTTGGGGGGCAACGTTTGAGTTGTCTTTTCCAATAGAAGCTACTGCTACCAACAATCAGGCTGAGTACCAGGCTTTACTTAAAGAAATTCGGCTATTGCAAGAAATCGGAGCTGATGCAGTAGAAATATTTGGGGATTCCATGTTAGTGGTCAATCAGTTGATCGGCATATATGAATGTAAAGATGATATCCTACGGGTCTATCATGAAGAGTGTTGCCGATTGTTGAGCGAATTCAAAAAGGTGACCATAGAACATGTACCCAAGCTTTATAATGAAGATGCTAATCGGCTGGCATAGCATGCTTCTGGTTATCGGCCGATGGAAGATGTGATGACTTTGGAGTTACCTGCTGATGATTGGAGGAAAGAGAATGTAGAGTATTTGGAAAATCCCTCCAAGAAAGTAAGCCGAATGATCAGATTTCAGATGACTAAGTATGTGTTGCTTGAAGGAGAGTTATATTATCAGACGATTGATGGAGTTCTACTCAAATGCCTTGACAAAGAGGAAGCTAAGGTCTTGATGGGAGAGATACATGAGGGTGTCTGTGGTTCACATCAATCAGCATACAAAATGAAATGGGTAATCAGAAGAAATGGATACTTTTGGCCAACCATGTTAGAAGATTGCTTCAGTTATTATAAAGGTTGTCAAGGGTGTCAGAAATTTGGAAATGTGCAGAGAGCACTGGCATCGGCTATGAATCCTATCATTAAGCCGTGGCCATTCAAAGGATGGGGAATTGATTTAATTGGACAAATTTATCCACCATCCAGCAAGAATCACAAGTTCATACTGGTAGCAACAGATTATTTCACCAAATGGGTTGAAGCGATTCCTCTGAAGACTGTGACATCCAAAGAGATGATTGAATTTGTGAAGGAACATATTGTTTATCGGTTTGTTACTCTGCAGACTATTACGACTGATCAAGGCAGTATGTTTATTTCAGAGGAATTTGGAGAGTTTGCTGCGAGTATAGGAATTAAATTGTTGAATTCTTCTCCGTATTACACTCAAGCCAATGGTCAGGCAGAAGCCTCCAATAAAGGGATCATTAAGTTAATTAAGAGGAAAATTGAAGAACAGCCAAAGAAGTGGCATATGACTCTTAATGAAGCTTTGTGGGCCTACATAATGTCTTGCCATGGGGCTACTAAAGTATCTCCGTATCAGCTAGTTTATGGACATGAAGCTGTGCTTCCTTGGGAGACTCAACTTGGTTCCAGGCATGTCACGTTTCAAGATCAGTTAATGGCTAAAGATTATGCCACATTAATGAAGGATGAGTTGGAAGATTTGGCTGGGCATCGGCTGAACACTCTCATTAATATCGAGGCTAACAAAGCTAGAGTTGGCTGCTGGTATGCTAAGAAAGTCAAAGCTAAATCTTTTGACCAAGGAGACTTGGTGTCGAAATTAGTCTTGCCGATAGGAACAATGGATCCTAAATTTGGAAAGTGGTCTCCAACGTGGGAAGGGCCATACAAGATTAGCGGATGTGTTCCTGGGAACGCGTACATTCTGGAGACATTGGAAAGAGAAGGATTTTCAGCACACTTAATTGCAAGTATTTGAAGAAATATTACCCAAGTGTGTGGGTGGATGCATAGCCGATTACACGAGGAGATCGGTTGGTTTTGGAATAGACGGTATAGAAAGTGTATCGCCTTTAGCGGAAATAAGAAAAGACTTGATCGTATTGTAATGCACTCGAGTGTTTTCGTGGCCGATATGACATGTATCACCCTTAGGTCCAAGACTCAAATCTAGAACATATGGTTCGAATTTGATTTGCATTTTCTGTTCAATTTTGGATCGCGAAGATGTGTTGGTTTGTTCAGCGCAATGATTGCAAGACAAAAATTAACACAAAGCACAGTGAAGACAGAAAGCAGAAGCAAAGGGGAGGAAGCCAGTTCATTGATTATATTTACAAAAGAGCCAGATAGGCTGTTACATATTTTACAACCTAATCTGACTCTACTCTGAAGAGGTTGTTGACGACCCTATCCAAGCTCACGTCGGCGACGATGGTGTCGGCGGGAAGGCTGAGATCATCAACCAGCTCGTCGAAGGCTTCCCTCGCAGCTCCCCACTCGGGGAAGACCGGCTCCCACTGCCGGTAGTCCGCCCCGGACATGGTGGAGACGATGGTGATGGCCCTGGCGGCGCCCTCATGGATGCCGTGCTTGGCGACCTCCGTGACACAGGCCGGGACGTTGCGAAGGCATGCGGCGATGGTGCTCCCCCTCGTGTTCACCGAGTCGGCGACCTCTGTGATGCAGGTCGGGATGTTCTAGAGGCGTGCGGCGACGGTGCTCCCCCTCGTGTTCACCGAGTCGATGGCGACTCGGGCGGCGTCCAGAAGGGTCCGGACCTGCGACTCCAAGTCTGGGAAAAGAAAAGACTAGAGCAAAAAACTTGGAGAAGATCACCAAAAAAGACATGGCCAGAAAACTTACTTGCGGCCTTGGTGTCGGCGTTGGTGTGCTGGCCACGAATGATGACCTGATCCGTCTGTGCCCGGTCAAGGTCACGGCGGGCCTCGGCGAGTTGGTTCAGGAGATCGTGGATGTAGCCTTGGGTACCCTCATCCAGGGTCTTGAAGTTGGCGGGGAGCTCAACGGCGGCTTCTCTGCAGAGATAAGGAAATGGTCAGATGGAGATCTAAGATGCAGCATTGACAGGAAAGATGAATGTCTTACCCCAGGCGGGGACGGAGCGGCAGAGGAGCGCCGGAGGATCCCCTCGCCGGCATGCTTGTTGCTGGCCATTTGCTTAGAAGAAGGTGGAAAGGCTAGGGTTTTTGGAGGGCTTGAGGGAGGAGAAGGCAAAGGAAGCTCTGGCCGATGAAGAAACTACAGTGCCGATGGGGTGATTTGTAGCCTGAGATGAGGAAGATGGATCGGTTGCGTGTACTGGCACAGTTTTGCACCTCTGGATTTAATTTGGGGTGTGCGGGTAAAAAGACAGAAGATGAATCGACAGATTCCCGCTGTGCGGATGAGAAGGTGAAAGGCTGAGGGCAAAGAATAGATTTTCGCTCGCCACTCGCACGGGAAGCGAGATGGCAGTAAGTGAAGAGACCGTTCGGCAGTGTAATCATAACAGAACTTAATTTCAAAGTAAAAGGACATTTTACTCCGAAATTGGGGGGCATGTGTTGACACCAGATTTTGGCACGTGTCAAGGAAGAGTGTTACGAAGGAGAAAAGGTTCTGTGTCGTACGAACAGTGGATTTGGAGAAGAGATCGTGTGCCACGGTCAAAAATCATTCTGACCGAAGAAGAGGAAGTTGACCAGATATTTTGGCTTCCATTTGGCAAGAGTTATCTTATTTTTAGAATAGTTTTTTGTTCCTTAAGATAGAATTGTGCTTTGCCGTAATCGGCTAGGATTGTGTTAGCATGGGGTATAAATATGAGCCCCCCGGCTATTGTAAAGAATGATACACATCCAAACAAATAAACTTTACTACTTGCAATTGACTTTCTCGTCGGCGACTTTGCCATCTTTTTCTTTTCTACGAGTTCTTTCAAGCCGATCAAGGACGCCTCACATTCGAGCGACTTGGTTTGTTGGTAAGTTTTCGTTTACCAAGTAAATTTGAGCTTTAGCTTTCAGGCGCATCGCTGTGGCTTCATTCAGATCTATTCAAAATTTATCGAATTTATCTAAACTTTGATCTCGGGCATAATGCTGTTTTCTCGTTTAGATTCATTCACAAACTACCCGGCTTAGTGATCTATTTAATCGGCTGTAAGCTCCTTGTTTATCACGATAAATCTTGTAAAGCCGATTAGATTTGATCATAAGCTTAGCTTTGTCCAGATCCATACAATCGTGAATTTGGACACTGTTACCTGGCACATGTCGGCTTTAGATCTAGCTGTCTAGTTGCTTATCGGCATTGGCAGCTCATTGCCGACCCCTTGTAGATCACTTTTATTACACGCTCACCAAACCCGATCTATTGTCGTCTTCTGTATCGGCAGGGTCTTGCCGATACCCCGCAAAAGAGTGATTCGAAAATCCAGCCAATACACTCTTGAACTTGACGGTTTGCTGTTTCCTTGTCAATTTATAGGTCAAATTGACTGGCACGCCTTGGTTCAAATCTAGTGCAGTTCGGGCTTGGCGTACGGGGCTCCTGGGCTTGGTGTGTGATCATCTCGCGTCAACAATCCTATCGGTGGACCCGGAAGGCACAAGGTTCAACTAAAGACCCACATGCCAGTGCCAAGAACGTCAACTGAGGAAACCACCCATCCCAGAGGCTATGTGGAGTGTTGATCTGCAACGTCGACGAAACGGAGGGCTGAGAGGCTCCGGAGGCAGGCCGCCCGGCCTAAGATTCCAGCATCCAAGGAAGATACCCGAAGAACCAACCTCCTGGAGTGATCAGAAGTTGTCCACGCGAAGGCGGTGGACAAGTGGCAGCAGGGCCAGGCCGGCCGGCCTAGGCCTGGTCGCCCGGCCCCACAAGGCAGCCACTGAAGCTCCCCTTTCATGTGAAGTTCAAGCCATGTCAGGGGTAGTGTAATCTTGCAGGGGTTACCTGATTACCGACCTTGAGCAGCTATAAATAGGCCCCCCATCCCCACATGTAAACACACACTCAAAAGGAGCAATTCTCTCTTCTCAATTCTAGAGTAGGTGAAGCTTGTCTCAGGGATCCGGAGTTGTCATCGGAGCTCGGTAAAGCACTTGTATCTTTTCCTTTGACTATTATTAATATAAATTATCTTCTTTATTTACTTGAGTCGGCTTTACTTTCCGCAAGTATTTATCTTTTCAAGTACTAATACTTGTCTACGGAAGTAAGATTTACCTCTAGTTTAGTTTAAGTCCTCTTTCTTACTTGTCGGTGTTAGTCTTATGGATTTTCTCCCCCGTACTAGCGTAACTCAAGTTAGTTCACTAGGTTGAGTGGGGTTTCTCTTGAAGGCCTCAAGAGGAATCCTAGTACCGAGAGCAGATGTGGTGTCTAACCCAGTGCTAGCTAGAAAGTGTGTTCTACCCCACGATACCGCAGTGGTAGGCAGCAAGTGGTGACAGCCTTGTCTGTCCTTCGTAGTCCAACACGTTCGGGTGTTTTCATAGCAGTAGGATTACCAAAAGTATGTTGGGCCCCTTCTCACCCCTGTCTGCGCCCTTCGCTTAGGCCGCCGAAGTAAGCTCCTGGTTCTGACATCAAGTTAGAAACTTAGATTAGTTCTAGTGAGGCTAGCTCAGTAGTTTATAAGTGTTTCAGGAGTCCTTTCTCGCTCGTTGTTCTCCCAACTGCTACCACTCTAAGGTATAGAATCTCCTTTGTGTCACGCGGTCATTGTTTGGCCATTTATCTCATCAGTTATCTGGCTTACCCCTGCTGAATTAGTCGGTCGATAACTTTAGTAAAGGTTGTCACTACAATTTACGATACACTTTACCATAGTGCTTCCCTGAGGATTTCACGATACCCCGGAATACTCCAAGGTAAAGTGCTACACCGGTGAATTCTGTGCGCTTGTAGAATACCTATTCAGATTGAGCATAAGAGACACCAACACCGACACAGTTCTAGACGATCGGACACAGTGCTGATCCCACCATCGAAGCACATGAGCATGCTCTCGCCACTGGGAAAGAGGCAGGTGGAACTCCGGGCAGTCTCGCGCGGCAGCTGCCCTAACCATACAAGAGCCACAAACACGCTTCCTTCCCACTGATCCAAGATACTTGGGGTGCCCATCCCTCTCCCGACCGTTGTAACCCTCTACTAGAAACCAGTGCAAGACATACGAGCAACATGAACTAGACATAGGGCATTACGTGTGGTGAGTTCGGCTACGAGCTCGAGCTTGGGGTATCAATGGCGGGTGGCAAAGGGGTTCTGGGCGAATTGGGTGAGTATGGGGGTGGGGTCTACCCCTTTTATAGGCAAGGAAGGAAGGGGATAAGGGAGGGAATGAACTCGTCGGGGCTGTAGGCATGTTTCAGCGGCGGCGTTGGCTCTCCAGGGGGCGGCCGGCGAGGTGGAACTGCGCGGCGGCGTGGCGTGCATGAACGGAGCCAGCGGAGGTGGTTCGAGTGGCGGCGGGGAGGGGAGCTCAACACGTGGGGCGGCGTGGTGCAGCTGGCGCCTGCTGGCCGGCGGCGCGGTGGGGCAAACCGACGGCCAGGGCGGCGTCCCTGTTTCCAGCAGAGAGAGAGGAGGAAGAAGATAGAGATAGGGGTGGTTTTGTAATTTCCAAAATTTCAGTGGCTAAACTAAAAAGTAAAATTTCCGCTGTTTTAGGACTCAAATGAAAAAGTGCCCAATATGAAAATTGCTCAGTTTTTCAAGACCTACAACTTTTATGTTGTGCAAAAATTCACTAGACCAAAGGATTTGAATCTATTTTGAAATCCATCAAAACTTTTATTTGCACTAGACCTACAACTTAATTTTTTTAATTGCAAGGGTAGCCCTCATCATAATTATATCTTTTCATGAGGGTGAAAAGTGAAAAACAAAATATATATTTTAACCCCTCATAAATTTTGAAATTTTTTCCTTTTGCAAAACCATTAAAAAAAGACTTTGCACCTTTTACAAAGATACCCTTGCTACAGAAATCATGGTTTAAATTTTTAAATCAACACAAAACTATATTTTAACTGGTTGATTTTAGCCCATAAAACCTGGACTGTCACAGCTTTCCCCCCTAAAAAGAATCTCATCCCGAGATTCGGGAATAGAAAAGAACCGGAGGATCGGATTGAGTCAAAGAAAGTCTGAAGAGTTTTCACAAAAGGTAAGTCTCAATCTTCCAAGTTGCTTCTTCTGTGTAATGAATCCATTGGATTCAAATCATCCCAACCTTCTTACTACCAGTTTCCTTGTATAGCTCTGACTTTGGCTTCTGATTCATTGAAACGTAGGGTTTCATTAGAATCCAGGAATGATCAAACAAACAAGGCTAGTTGATCATTTGAAACTCCTTGAACAAAACATCAAGGATGCAAAGGCTCTATCTGGCTCAAGTAGTTTACCTTCCAAGGTCAACAAACTTGAGGTTTTAGAACAAGGAACTCATCAAATTCTCACTAACCAAGCAAAGAAGATAAAGCACTCTAAAGATCATAAAAAAAGCTCAAAACATTCACTAAATTAAACAAGGATTAAAGCATTCAAATGCAACAATGCATGCACATCCTATCGTCCTCACAACCAAAAATGACCGCCAATACATTCGGCTTTACGTGGTTAGTTTTAGTGGCAATATAAATACGTCTCTCCCTATAATATCTAATCAATGATCCTAACCGTTCTTAACCTATCGAATCCTGGTTAGTGTACCTACAGAAAAACACATAGCATATATATAATAGCCACCTTATAAAACCCATAAGAACTCCCCCCTAGGGCTTTACGATCTAAGCCTAATCCTTAACGAGTCCAACGTAGTTTTATAAACACTTTGTTAAGCACATCTTTTATTCCAAAAATAGTTTTTAAAGTTCATAGTAACCTCTATGTATGTTTCGGCTCTGATACCAGCTGTGGCAGAACTGACAGAATTAATCCGGATTAAATGCGTAAACCATCACTATTATCACTAAAATGGTTAATACACACTTAAGACAGAATAATTTGACAATCTGTCAGGTAAAATCCCGATAAAACCACTTGATTTCGGATCGAAACAACATACCTCACACGAAGGTGAGTCCAGAGATTACAATGACCATAATTCAACTTTAATAATAAAAGTTATCACAAACTAAGTTTTGAAAATTCCAAAGGGATACCTTGGAAATTAAAAGTAGAAAACAACAACAAGCGATGATATATGACATCATGATGAAGCCCGTACAAGATGTCAATCTCACCAAGTATTCTCAAAGTTACCTGAAAACAAATCACAAGCAAGACTGTGTATACTAATACTCAGCAAGGGTGACCCGAAGAAGGGTATAAAATATCCCTTTTAACTAGACATGCAAAGGCTTGTGAAAACTCTGGGTTTACTTTTGCTAAAAAGCAACTAAAAGTATATCCTTAATTTCAAATTTTAGCTTCAGATTCTAGTTTCATTAACCATTCTAAATTTGCACCTATCTATACAAACATGGTAGAGAATTATTTCCATCCAACAATATTGAAATCATCTTTGTTCCACTACTTACTCTATGCAGCAAAGGGATTAAGCAGTCTCAATCATCGTGAGAGGCGGACGATTCCGAATCGAATTTCAAACCTTGCAAGGATAAACCGAACACACATGCTTGGAGCACCGTCGAGTCACTCCTAAGCAACATTTGGCTTCTCATTCCGGTTCATGGATCAATGCCACTCTCCCCGACTATAGGGCACCACTCCTCATCCCTCATAGTCGTAGTGTTGCGCTACTAATTCCATTTTATTCATCCTATCCCTAAGAGAGAGTGGGAGGTATGTCCACTTGCCGGGCCGAGAAGTTACTAGGCTTGCCGCGTACCATATTTATGGCATGTGGCTAGTACTTTCAAATACTTAACCACCGCTACCACACATTGCGGCCTTAGCAGATTTATCTACACAGTCGGATTACCACCACGAAATTTGTATCCCAATCCGTCCATGGTCCTTATAGTGATTGCATAAAGTAAACAATCAACTCCTATAAATCTCGCGAGTGATAGGAAATCACCCGACTTTTACCGGTCCTATTAGCTAAGCATTTAGTCGAACTCTGTTTCTAGTATTCAATCAATAGGTACCTAAGATTATGCGTCTAGGTTTTCATTCAACTCCAATAACTTAAATGCACAAGAAAATAAGTACAAAAAGTTGTATAAAATAATAGGATTATGCACTGGGGCTTGCCTTTTGTGACATCTATAAAGTCAGTAAGCTTTAGTTCTTTCGAGTCGAAGTTCAAGACTTCAGTTAATTCCATAATGTTGCTTGGGCTTCAGAAATATTCCCGTCTGGTTCCTGGGTGAATCCGTGTGTTTTGTCGACTAACGATATTATTTCTATATGCAATGCAATAGTTGAAATTAGTGAAGTGCTTGAGTATAGCTTTCCTTCACTGAATAGTTTGTTTTTCAAATAAAACTCAAATCAAGAAAGCAACCATTCATTTTGTACTTACTAGGCAATCATTTATGGAGTAGAAATCAACACAAATTAGTTTATAGGGTCAGTTGGATCCATGCCACTACAATTTCACGATTTTTGATTTCATGTTGAAATCGATGTTAAAGACTAAGTCATGTAACACAGACATTCTAGCAAAAGCTAGTCAACATGGATCAAGCATTTTATATTAAAATATTTAAGAACCCATGTTAAAGACTAGTATTCGTACTACAAAATTTATACAGTGCTACTCATAACATGATCAACACATGGTTCAAAAACCACAAGGCAACACATTATTGGAGCATGGGATATAAATAAAACATGCATTTCTTAGCATTTTTACGAAAACACATGAAATAATAAGCAAAAGTCAAGTATTAAGGTCAACATTTTTATATTAATACTAGAATCATATGCACTTTCTACCATAAAAATTTCATAGAATAACATGACTCCAAGCATTAGTTATTTAAAAGTAAGAACAACTATTCTTAATATACTTTTAAACATAAAACTATTTTTGCAATAAGAATTTATAACAAAAACATATCATATTTTGGTTCCAAAACATAGAGATTTTGATAAGGATTCCAAAAAGTATTTATTTGCTATTTTAGGATTTTTCTACAAATTGTTATGAATTTTCAAAATTCACTGCAAAAGGGTAACAACAAAACTAAAAATTACATTTAGGTCCCTAGCTTTGCAGAAAGCCCCTTGAAATAAACTGGGGTCTTGCACATTGGCCCTTGGCCGGATTAAAACAGGGGAGGGGCTCCGGCGGGTCTAGCCGTCCGGGTTCCGGCGGCTCAGGTCGCCGGCGGCGAGGGGCTGGTGGGGGAAAATAAGGACGGGGCTCGTGCGCACCTGTGGAGGGTCTTGGGTGGGGCTGGGATGGCCTGTAGCGGCAGCCCAGCATACTCCGGCGGCCGGCGGTGATCTGTGATGTTGGAGGCGGCGCTCCGGCGGTTATGGCCGGCGGGGAAAAGGTCAAGGAGCTTCACGGATCTAGGGATAAGACCACTGCAAGGTCAATTAGGACCCGGGGATGGGTGGGGAGAATGGTTCCACAGCGAGCAGTAGATGGAGGCAGCCATGGTGGGGTGGCGGCGCTCCTGGAACTCGTCGGCGGGGATGGCTCAGGGCAGTGGTGTTCGGAAGCCTTACTAGGGCAAGGTGGAACTGGTAGGGTGCTCAATTTGGGCCGAGATGGGGTGGAGGGGCGAGTTCGACTACGAGCTCGAGCTCGGGGTATCAATGGCGGGTGGCAAAGGGGTTCTGGGCGGATTGGGTGAGTATGGGGGGTCTACCCTTTTATAGGCAAGGAAGGAAGGGGATAAGGGAGGGAATGAACTCGTCGGGGCTGTGGGCGTGTTTCAGCGGCGGTGTTGGATCTCCAGGGGGCGGCCGGCGAGGTGGCACTGTGCGGCGGCGTGGCATGCGCGAACGGAGCCAGCGGAGGCGGTTCGAGTGGCAGCGGGGAGGGGAGCTCGACAAATTTCCCGCTATTTTAGGACTCAAATGAAAAAGTTCCCAATATGAAAATTGCTCAGTTTTTCAAGACCTACAACTTTTATGTTGTGTAAAAATTCACTAGACCAAAGAATTTGAAACTATTTTGAAATCCGTCAAAACTTTTATTTGCAAATAAACCTAACTTAATTTTTTTTAATTGCAAGGGTAGCCCTCATCATAATTATATCTTTTCATGAGGGTGAAAAGTGAAAAATAAAATATACATTTTAACCCCTCATAAATTTTGAAATTTTTTCCTTTTGCAAAACCATTAAAAAAAGACTTTGCACCTTTTACAAAGATACCCTTCTACAGAAATCATGGTTTAAATTTTTAAATCAACACAAAACTATATTTTAACTGGTTGATTTTAGCCCATAAAACCTGGACTGTCACATTACGCCTCTAGGTGGCCCGAACCAGTATAAATTCTTGTCTCTTCCTGCATTATCATCCGCAACTAAACGCACATCCACAAGAATCACTAGCCAGTGCTAAAAGACACCAACAGTTGGCGTGCCAAGTAGGGGACTTTTTCGCGTTTCGTTTGTTTTTTCCATCAGGTGCGCGGATGGCCATCATCACCGGAGATTGGGTCCCGGGTGCGCTCACTACTATAATTCTGGATTAAGCGAGGCTCTTTAAAAAGTGCTCAGAGGCGGGCAGGCCAGCAGCCCGCCTCGTTAATCCAATAACTGAGGTGATTACCATAATGAAACAGCCTCAGTTAATGGCCATTAATTGAGGCGGTTCTATTACGCTGACCGCCTTAGTAAATACATTAACCGAGGCGATTGATGTGACGTAACTGCCTCTGTTAATGAATAACTAAGGCGGTTGTGTTACATCTACCTGCCTCTATTAACCGCCCCAATAAATACCCCTGCCCCCTTCTTCCTCCCCGTAGCTCCTTCTCCATTATTTTGTGTTTTGAGCTCAAAACACAAAATTTGGCCATTTGAGAGGCGGGGCCGGGGGGGGGGGGAGGTTTTGCTCTTGGATTTGGTGAAGGGGGTACCGCAAGAGGTTGATTTCTTACCCTCCAACTCTCATCCTCATGATCAGCGAGAAAACTGGATCTAGGGCAGACATCACTTTAATTTCTCATTGTGTGTTCAAGGATGTGTTCATGGACATGTTAACGAGGGAAGAGTTGATGTACAAGATACCGAGGGTTGGCAACGATCTATCTTTCCTGAATCATGTGAAAAAATTTGTTGCCGCCACCAAAAAGCATCGTGTTAGTTGGGCTAAGGAGCTGACCATTTGTCCGTGCCGTAGCTGCAAGAACAAACTTTTCCACGAATATGACGTGGTGAAATCTTACTTGATCCACAGTGGTTTCGTCGAGAACTACACGGTGTGGAAGTTTCACGGCGAGGCAAATCCGAGTGTCACCGGTGCATCTGAACGACACTCTTCGACGCCATCATTAGTGAATGAAAGAGGAAAATGATGAGGACATGCCCCCAGAGGCTACTCAAG
The DNA here is from genome assembly GCF_016808335.1 of Panicum virgatum. Taxonomy (NCBI): domain Eukaryota; kingdom Viridiplantae; phylum Streptophyta; class Magnoliopsida; order Poales; family Poaceae; genus Panicum; species Panicum virgatum. The sequence goes on from NC_053152.1 coordinate 39,887,191, forward strand.
TTACACATAAACATGTTTATGATGGACCAATTACATGCAACCGTGCAAAAATACTCCAAAAAGAGGTGAAGTCACTTCTATCTCAAACTAACTTCAATATATTTGAGAATTTTATACTGCCTAAATGTTCTACTTTGATTCTACTTAGGCAATGTAACACCCTAATTTTAAATTTCAGTATTTGTTAATAAATTAATTGGCTTTAGTTAAATTTTCTAAGGTTTATTGTGTTTAGTTGGCATTTAATCTAATTTTTGTTCCTTAATTAATTAAAATTTATCATAGGTTTAAATTTTTGTTGCATTCATGCTGGAGCATCTTTTCTTTTGTTGTGTGGTTAGGTTTTGAATTCGAATTAGTTTGAATTCAATTGGTTGTTTTTGTTTGAATTAGAAATAGAAAAGAAATAGAAAGAGAAAAATCCAAAGCAAAAACCCAAACCCAACTTCCTAGCCCAACCGAACCCGGCCCACTTTCCTCGCGGCCCAAACCAGCTCTCCCTCCCCAGCCCAGCCCGCTCTCTCTTTCCCTCGGCCCGCTTCCTCCCTACCGCAGCCTGCCCAGCCGCGGCCCAGCCTCTCCCCGCGGGCCCAGCAACCTCGGCCCAACGCGCGCGCTCGCGCCAGCGCTGAAGCCCAGCTGCGCCCGCTCGGCCTCCCGCTCGGCCCAGCTCGCTCCGCAAGCCCAGCGCTCGCCCGCTCTCACCGCCTGCAGCCGGGCCCCGCTCGTCAGACCCCCTCTCACGCCCGTTGCCCCCTCTCACCGACGCCTGGACCCCACCCGTCAGCGGCTCCCTCTCTCCCTTTCCTTCCTCCCCGCCGCGAAACAGAGCCCCCGAGATCACCGGCGAGGACGCCGGGATCATTATCCCGCTGCGCCCCGCCGAGATCCCCGGATCCCTCCTATAATTGGGCCCTGTGACCTTCTCTTCCCCATCCTCGCCCCACAGCTCCACGCCCGAACCACCAGCGCCGCCGCATCCCTCCGCCAGGACCGCCGCCGCCGGTAAGTGCCATTGCCGCCGTTTATCCTCACCCCGGTGCCGATTCCGCCCCGCTGACCCCTCCGCTGCCGCCGCAGGAGCACCCCGCGTCGACCTGAGGCGTCCAGGAGCCCGGCGCACCCCTTCCTCGACCTCGGACGCGAGCCCTGTTCCCCTCCGCCGCCGGTCCACGCCGCTGAACACCCTACGCTACGTTCTTCCCCGATCCCGACCCTAGGTGAGCACCCCATGGTCCCTGTCCTCCTTCTGCGCTAGATTTGGACCGCCCTGGCACACTCTAGGTGCCCAGTCCTCGCACTCCGGCGAACCCCATGGCCGCCGAGCCGCCCTCGCCGTCGAGGAGCCTGCTCCCAGCCTTGCAGCTCCTCCCTAGGTACCCCAGTGGACAACCCATGTCGAGCTCGTCATTTTGCACCCAACCGCAACCCAAATGATCCACTGAAGCGCCAGAACGGCCAGCTCCGGCGAGCTCGCCGCCGCGGAGCTCTGCTCCGGCGGTTTGCGCCGCCGCCCCGCGCGCCCAAACCCCCCAGCCGTCCGATCCGTGGCCAACGGATCAGATTAGATCCCGTTTCCATCCGCTATAAGCCGTTAGATCCAGATCCAGCGGTCTGGATCCACGCGTACCGGTTCAGCCTTGGAATTTTGTTAAAGAGACCCTGGGGTCTTTCAGATTCAACCCGCGATCCTATATAGTGTAAAAACATTTACAGTTTGGCCCAAATTTTAGCGCTTAGCCCCCTGACCTTTCTAGATTTAGTACCTGCAGTCCACGCTTGACGTTTTTGCGAGTTAGACCCTAAAGCTTTAGTTTAAATACGTTTCAGCCCCTGGTTTTTGTAGAAAAAGCCCCTGGAACTTCAGTTTTCTTACAAATAAGCCCCTGAACCTTGTTTTAGGCCTAGTTTATGCGTTTTAGCTCCGTTTTTAGCGTTCTTTTTGTCCACGCGATCGTTGTAACGCGTAGAATAGTTCTAGAGTAGTTTTGTGCGCTGTTTTTATGTATTGATGTATTGTTTCTTAGTTTTTGTTAGTGTTTACTTGTATGCTTATTCCTGTGCATTGTTTTGGCCATGTGTTCGTGAGTAGACGCTGATCCAGTTGAGGAGCCCCAGTACCAGTACCAGGAGCAGCCTTCTTCCGAGCACTTTGAGCAGTAGCAGGAGCAGTACGAGGAAGGCAAGTATAACATGAACAACCTATCACCTTTAAATACAATTTCATACTGCATTTTAATACTGTATGCCTATAAGGACTTTCCTAGCCAGTTTATATCCTTTAAATATACCTTTGGGTTGCATTTTGGTTAGTTGTGCTAGGTTGCTGCGCTATAACACACCTTGGTCCTTTTTAATTAAATTGATTAATGGTTTACTTGAATCTAATTCTGAGAGTGGCACTCTGTGTGGCTTGAGTGGCTCACGTCTCGTTAAAATTGGCTTTTGTTAGAAACATGGTTTAGGGGGCCAGCACGGTGCTTACTGCCTGGTTGGCCACTCTCCATAAGGACCGGTTCATAGAGCGACAACCTGGGACAACAGCGCTACCACAAGACTAGAATGGGATAGACTTGGCGTAATAATTAGATCTTTTTGGTTTGGAGTAACTTACCTGCGGGGCAAGAGTAGTAAGCTTCAATGGTCCCTGCTCCTCCGGCTTGGTCTGTGCTTGGATTGCGCTCCTGTGCTTGTACCCCCGGAGGTGGGCCCCATCGTCGCCGACCTAACTCTCGCGGTTACGCCTTACCAACGAGATTCTTTTTAAAGGCCTCGTAGTGAGTCACTAGTCATCTCACCTAAGGAAGTGTGATGAACAACTGGCGTAGCTCACGACTTGTGGGTAAAGATGTGCAACCTCTGTAGAGTGTAAAACTGGTATACTAGCCGTGCTCACGGTTATGAGCGGCCCAGATCCTCCTTTTGATTAGTGAAGTTATCTCCTTCCGACGAGGGAGGTGCTTCTCGGGGTTTCCTTGGTGGCTTGGTTTTGGTTTGGTTCTCAGTAGTAGTATAATTAATTCTGATTAATTACTATGTAACTGGGTTAATGGTAATTCATCAACTCGTAGTAAATAGCTTTAATAAAATTTTGCCAACACTTAATAAAAGCTAATGCAGTTGAGTCAGCCAGCCTAGAGCCTCATAGTTTGTGTTATACTTGTTGAGTACAAGTTGTGTACTCACCCTTGCCTCTTCTCTACTTTTTCCTCTTGGCTACGCTACTGCTGCTCAGTTCCTGCCGACTCGAGGGAGTTCGTCCAGCGCTACCAGGACTACGAGGACTTCTAGGTGTTCGTCTCCCAGTCGACGTCCCTGTGGCGCCCTGCTTCAGCTTCGGAGAGCTTTATCGTATTTTGTACTTCGCTTCCGCTGTATTAGACATTTATGTCATTATTGTAATAAATAACATTCGTATTCGCTTTATTATATCTTTTTACGTGATATGTGCTATGATATACTGTTCATTCTGTTGTATATACGTGTGACTTGATCCTGGCACGTATATGATTGCTCGGTTTATGTTCTTTTATAAACCGGGTGTTACAGAGTGGTATCAGAGCCGTATCGATTGTAGGACGAAGCCTAGATAGAACTGGTCGAGTTTTAGGACTTCTCCTCACCAATCCTTGTCTGCTGAAACTATTTTACTATTATACCCCTTGACTTCTATGACTTTTTACCCGTCTTGCCTTGATTTCTCTCTCTGAAGAATAGATTTCGTAGATTTTGGCCTGAATCAGTCATCTGACCACCATGAGTTAGCTAGGTGACCTATTTATAATAACACGATAGCACGTTATGCGACGCGTTGTGTTAGTCGAGTCTATTGCTAAACTCGGCTAAGTTGTGAAAATTGCCTGCTTGTTATTATGCTACATGGTTGATTTGGATTTTTGACTGATTGCATAGCTTAGTAGTTTAAATTTCGCTTAAAGAAAATCACTCAGATGTTAAAGTTAATTAATTAATAAAATGACTTAGATCGTTGGGGGTAAAACAGTCAACTCTATCCTGTCTACTTTATCATGGCTGAGTCTTTTTCCGCAAAGAGTTATCATATCCATCTGAGTTTATTCTTGCAATATCCTTACTCGTGAAATCTTTTGTTCAAATCAGATGGTGAACACCAGGAGCACCGGTTCAGGTTCTGGCCAGCAGCAGGGTCAGAACAACCAGGGTACTGGGATCCCGATGCCGCCGCCTTTGACTCCGGAGCAGTACTTCCAGCTCCAGATGCAGATGATGGCTACCCTGAACAACACTGTTCAGGCTCTTCAGCACGCTCACACTCAGCCTCCGCCTCCTCCACCGCCGCAGCCTCGCGACAGGCGTGCTGAGTTCCTGAGGGGTCACCCGCCGACGTTCTCTCACACGTCCGACCCTCTTCAGGCTGACGACTGGCTCCGTGCAGTGGAGCGTCAGCTGGACATCGCCCAGTGCGATGATCGTGAGCGCGTCTTGTACGCAGCAGGACAGCTGCGAGGGGCAGCTTTGGACTGGTGGGAGTCCCACCCAGTCCATGACCGCGAGTCTCTCACTTGGCTCCAGTTCAGGGAGCGCTTTCGCAGCCACAACGTCCCCGCGGGCGTTATGAAGATGAAACAGAAGGAGTTCCTTGCACTGAAGCAGGTAATCTTAGATATAATCATTCAGCGGTTTCTTTTGAGCTAATTCCCCTTGTTCTATCCTTATGAATCTTGAGTTAATCTTCCGATATCTATCTGTCTTTGTGAATTCAGGGGACTATGTCGGTCACGGAGTATCGTGATCGCTTTCTTCAGCTGGCTCGCTACGCCCCTGCCGAGGTTGCGGATGACCGCAAGAAGCAGGAGCACTTCATGGAGGGTCTTGAGGACTACCTCCAGTACGCGCTGCTCAACCTCCGCTTCGACGACTTCAACCATCTGGTTGACAGTGCGCTCAACACCGAGCGCAAGCACCTGGAGATGGAGGACAAGAAGAGGAAGGTTGTCCCCGTTGCTTCCGGCAGCAACACTCGTCCTCGACTCCAGCAGCCCCAGCAGTACCAGCCTCAGTACCGGCCTCCTCAGCAGTACCAGCAGAGGCCACCGCAGCAGTACCCGCCTCGACAGCAGCAGGCAGGTCAGGGCCAGAGGTTACCGGCACCTCCGGCTCGTGCTGCTCCACCAGCTCCACCGGCACCGCAGGCTCCACGTCCGGCAGCTCCTACCGGACAGCAGGCTCAGGGACCTCCTCACACCTGCTTTCACTGCGGCCAGCCGGGGCACTACGCCAACGCTTGCCCCCGGAAGGCGCAGGCGGGACAGCAGGGGCGCCCAGCTCAGCCCAGGGCGCCAGCACAGGGCAGGGTGAACCACGTGACGGCCGAGTCAGCGGCCGAGGCTCCCAACGTGGTTATTGGTACGTTCATGGTTAATTCATATCCAGCTACAGTGCTTTTTGATACTGGTGCTACGCATTCCTTCATTACTCAGTCTTTTGTCGAGCATCATGGTATTCATACTAGCACATTAAAGAGGTGCCTGTTAGTATCTTCACCGGGAGGACAGTTGAGGTCTCACACTTACTGCCCGAGAGTCAATGTTTCTTTGAGGGGAGTAGAGTTCTGTACTGATCTGATGGTGCTAGACACCAAGGGCATTGATGTCATTCTGGGAATGGAGACTCTGGCCAAATGGGGAGTTCGGATAGATTGTGCTCAGAGGACAGTCTTGCTATCAGCTTCCAGTGGCCAAGAGGTTGTTATCAGTGCAGTAGAGCCTTCTGGATTTCTTCATCAGATGGAGGCTAGACCCACGGACGGTATTCGCGTGGTGTCTGAATTCCCGGATGTCTTTCCGGATGATCTGCCAGGTATGCCGCCTGAACGCGCCATTGAGTTTTGTATTGATCTCTTGCCTGGCACAGCTCCTATTGCAAAGCGGCCCTACCGTATGGCGCCTATAGAGCATGAAGAAGTCAAGAAGACTATTGATGAGTTGCTAGCCAAGGGCTATATCCGTCGCAGCTTCTCTCCTTGGGCTTTTCCATTGCTGCTAGTAGATAAGAAGGATGGCTCGAAGAGGATGTGTGTGGATTATCGTGAGCTGAATGCAGTCACTATCAAGAACAAGCATCCACTGCCCCGTATTGAGGATCTCTTCGATTTGCTTCGAGGTGCTCGTATATTCTCGAAGATTGATCTTCGTTCGGGATATTTTCAGCTGAGGATCCGTCCTGGGGATATTCCGAAGACGGCATTCACCTGCAAGTACGGGCTATATGAGTATACAGTCATGTCCTTCGGCTTGACTAATGCCCCGGCTTTCTTCATGCATCTGATGAACATGGTCTTCATGGATTATCTGGATGTCTTCGTGGTGATCTTTATTGATGATATTCTGATCTTCTCCAAGACAGAAGAAGAGCATGAGGAGCATCTGAGACTCGTATTGCAGAGACTGAGAGAGCATCAGTTGTATGCCAAGTTCAGCAAGTGCGAGTTCTGGATTGGCGAGGTTCCATTCCTCGGTCATGTTATCTCTCAGGGAGGCATTGCTGTTGATCCAAGCAAGGTGAAGGATGTGCTCGAGTGGGAGACACCGCAGACAGTGAAGGAAGTCAGATCTTTCTTGGGCTTAGCTGGATATTATCGGAGGTTCATTGAGAATTTCTCCAAGATCGCGAAGCCTTTGACTTCTTTGCTGGAGAAAAATGTGGCTTTCGTATGGACTGATGAGCGTCAGAGGGCCTTTGATGAGCTGAAGAAGAGGTTGACTACGGCGCCAGTCCTGACTCTGCCAGACCAGACGAAGAGGTTCACGGTATATTGTGATGCTTCGAAGGATGGTCTTGGGTGTGTTCTGATGCAGGAGGGCAGAGTGATTGCTTATGCTTCACGGCAGTTACGTCGGCATGAGCTGAATTATCCCACTCATGATCTTGAGTTAGCCGCAGTTGTGCATGCTCTGAAGATTTGGAGGCATTACTTGTATGGGCAGCGGTGTGATATCTACACTGATCACAAGAGCCTCAAGTACATCTTCACGCAGAATGAGCTGAACATGCGGCAGAGAAGATGGCTAGAGTTGGTCAAGGACTATGATCTGGAGATTCACTATCATCCGGGCAAGGCCAATGTTGTAGCAGATGCTCTGAGCAGAAGAAGTTATGTCAACATGGCCGTTGCTTTCCAGATGCCTCCAGAGTTATGCGAGGAGTTCGAGTAGTTGAGTCTGGGCTTCTTGCATCATACTTCCAGTGCAGCATTTGAGGCAGTACCGACTCTAGAGGCAGAGATCAGGCAGCATCAGAAAGATGATGAGAAGCTGCAGGAGATTCGTGAGTTGCTCAAGAAGGGCAAGGCTCCTCATTTCAGAGAGGACGATCAGGGTACCTTGTGGTACAAGAACCGGATCTGTGTTCCAGATGTGAAGGATCTTCGGAAGTTGATTCTGAGCGAGGCCCATGATACAGCTTACTCTATTCATCCGGGCAGCACGAAGATGTATTATGATCTGAAGGAACGTTTCTGGTGGTATGGGATGAAGCGTTCAGTGGCAGAGTACGTGGCTATTTGTGACACCTGTCAGCGTGTCAAGGCTGAGCATCAGAGGCCAGCAGGTCTGTTACAGCCTTTGAAGATTCCAGAGTGGAAATGGGAGGAAATCACTATGGACTTCATTGTTGGATTGCCTCGTACTCAGAAAGGGTACAACTCCATTTGGGTAGTAGTGGATCGTCTGACGAAGGTTGCTCACTTCATTCCAGTGAACACTACTTACTCCGGTGCTAGAGTTGCAGAGTTGTACATCTCTCGGATTGTCTGCTTGCATGGGGTGCCCAAGAAGATTATATCTGACAGAGGGTCTCAGTTCACTTCTCGGTTCTGGGAGCAGCTCCATGATTCGTTGGATACGAAGCTGCGTTTCAGTACGGCTTATCACCCTCAGACAGATGGGCAGACAGAGAGAACCAACCAAGTGTTGGAGGATATGCTGAGAGCTTGTGCCATTCAGTACGGTACTAGTTGGGATAAGTGCCTGTCATATGCTGAGTTCTCATATAACAACAGCTATCAGGCCAGTCTGAAGAAGTCTCCCTTTGAGGCATTGTATGGCAGAAAGTGCAGGACTCCTCTCTATTGGGATCAGATTGGTGAAAAGCAGCTCTTCGGTCCTGAGATCATAGATGATGCAGAGCAGATGGTTCAGGCTGTGCGAGAAAATCTGAGGATTGCACAGAGCAGACAGAAGAGCTATGCTGATGGCAAACGGAGAGACCTGACTTTCAGTGTTGGTGATTATGTGTATCTGAAGGTATCTCCGATGAGAGGAATCCGCAGATTTAATGTCAAAGGAAAGTTAGCACCTCGGTATGTGGGGCCATTCAAGGTGCTAGAGCGGAAAGGCGAAGTTGCTTATCGCCTGGAGTTACCTCTCAGCCTCTCCGGAGTTCATGATGTTTTCCATATATCTCAGCTGAAGAGATGTCTGCGAGTACCCGAGGAGCAGGCACCCCTGGATGGAGTCGATGTCCAGGAGGATCTGACTTATACCGAGCATCCGGTGAAGATTCTGGAGACATCAGAGAGGGTTACTCGGAACAAGCGCATCAAGATGTGCAGAGTTCAGTGGAGTCATCACAGTGAAGCTGAGGCTACTTGGGAGCGAGAAGAGGAGTTGAAGAAGACATATCCAGATCTCTTTGCTAGCCAGCCCAGCTAAATCTCGGGGACGAGATTTCTTTAAGGGGGTAGGGTCTGTAACACCCTAATTTTAAATTTCAGTATTTGTTAATAAATTAATTGGCTTTAGTTAAATTTTCTAAGGTTTATTGTGTTTAGTTGGCATTTAATCTAATTTTTGTTCCTTAATTAATTAAAATTTATCATAGGTTTAAATTTTTGTTGCATTCATGCTGGAGCATCTTTTCTTTTGTTGTGTGGTTAGGTTTTGAATTCGAATTAGTTTGAATTCAATTGGTTGTTTTTGTTTGAATTAGAAATAGAAAAGAAATAGAAAGAGAAAAATCCAAAGCAAAAACCCAAACCCAACTTCCTAGCCCAACCGAACCCGGCCCACTTTCCTCGCGGCCCAAACCAGCTCTCCCTCCCCAGCCCAGCCCGCTCTCTCTTTCCCTCGGCCCGCTTCCTCCCTACCGCAGCCTGCCCAGCCGCGGCCCAGCCTCTCCCCGCGGGCCCAGCAACCTCGGCCCAACGCGCGCGCTCGCGCCAGCGCTGAAGCCCAGCTGCGCCCGCTCGGCCTCCCGCTCGGCCCAGCTCGCTCCGCAAGCCCAGCGCTCGCCCACTCTCACCGCCTGCAGCCGGGCCCCGCTCGTCAGACCCCCTCTCACGCCCGTTGCCCCCTCTCACCGACGCCTGGACCCCACCCGTCAGCGGCTCCCTCTCTCCCTTTCCTTCCTCCCCGCCGCGAAACAGAGCCCCCGAGATCACCGGCGAGGACGCCGGGATCATTATCCCGCTGCGCCCCGCCGAGATCCCCGGATCCCTCCTATAATTGGGCCCTGCGACCTTCTCTTCCCCATCCTCGCCCCACAGCTCCACGCCCGAACCACCAGCGCCGCCGCATCCCTCCGCCAGGACCGCCGCCGCCGGTAAGTGCCATTGCCGCCGTTTATCCTCACCCCGGTGCCGATTCCGCCCCGCTGACCCCTCCGCTGCCGCCGCAGGAGCACCCCGCGTCGACCTGAGGCGTCCAGGAGCCCGGCGCACCCCTTCCTCGACCTCGGACGCGAGCCCTGTTCCCCTCCGCCGCCGGTCCACGCCGCTGAACACCCTGCGCTACGTTCTTCCCCGATCCCGACCCTAGGTGAGCACCCCATGGTCCCTGTCCTCCTTCTGCGCTAGATTTGGACCGCCCTGGCACACTCTAGGTGCCCAGTCCTCGCACTCCGGCGAACCCCATGGCCGCCGAGCCGCCCTCGCCGTCGAGGAGCCTGCTCCCAGCCTTGCAGCTCCTCCCTAGGTACCCTAGTGGACAACCCATGCCGAGCTCGTCATTTTGCACCCAACCGCAACCCAAATGATCCACTGAAGCGCCAGAACGGCCAGCTCCGGCCAGCTCCTATATAGTGTAAAAACATTTACAGTTTGGCCCAAATTTTAGCGCTTAGCCCCCTGACCTTTCTAGATTTAGTACCCGCAGTCCACGCTTGACGTTTTTGCGAGTTAGACCCTAAAGCTTTAGTTTAAATACGTTTCAGCCCCTGGTTTTTGTAGAAAAAGCCCCTGGAACTTCAGTTTTCTTACAAATAAGCCCCTGAACCTTGTTTTAGGCCTAGTTTATGCGTTTTAGCTCCGTTTTTAGCGTTCTTTTTGTCCACGCGATCGTTGTAACGCGTAGAATAGTTCTAGAGTAGTTTTGTGCGCTGTTTTTATGTATTGATGTATTGTTTCTTAGTTTTTGTTAGTGTTTGCTTGTATGCTTATTCCTGTGCATTGTTTTGGCCATGTGTTCGTGAGTAGACGCTGATCCAGTTGAGGAGCCCCAGTACCAGTACCAGGAGCAGCCTTCTTCCGAGCACTTTGAGCAGCAGCAGGAGCAGTACGAGGAAGGCAAGTATAACATGAACAACCTATCACCTTTAAATACAATTTCATACTGCATTTTAATACTGTATGCCTATAAGGACTTTCCTAGCCAGTTTATATCCTTTAAATATACCTTTGGGTTGCATTTTGGTTAGTTGTGCTAGGTTGCTGCGCTATAACACACCTTGGTCCTTTTTAATTAAATTGATTAATGGTTTACTTGAATCTAATTCTGAGAGTGGCACTCTGTGTGGCTTGAGTGGCTCACGTCTCGTTAAAATTGGCTTTTGTTAGAAACATGGTTTAGGGGGCCAGCACGGTGCTTACTGCCTGGTTGGCCACTCTCCATAAGGACCGGTTCATAGAGCGACAACCTGGGACAACAGCGCTACCACAAGACTAGAATGGGATAGACTTGGCGTAATAATTAGATCTTTTTGGTTTGGAGTAACTTACCTGCGGGGCAAGAGTAGTAAGCTTCAATGGTCCCTGCTCCTCCGGCTTGGTCTGTGCTTGGATTGCGCTCCTGTGCTTGTACCCCCGGAGGTGGGCCCCATCGTCGCCGACCTAACTCTCGCGGTTACGCCTTACCAACGAGATTCTTTTTAAAGGCCTCATAGTGAGTCGCTAGTCATCTCACCTAAGGAAGTGTGATGAACAACTGGCGTAGCTCACGACTTGTGGGTAAAGATGTGCAACCTCTGTAGAGTGTAAAACTGGTATACTAGCCGTGCTCACGGTTATGAGCGGCCCAGATCCTCCTTTTGATTAGTGAAGTTATCTCCTTCCGACGAGGGAGGTGCTTCTCGGGGTTTCCTTGGTGGCTTGGTTTTGGTTTGGTTCTCAGTAGTAGTATAATTAATTCTGATTAATTACTATGTAACTGGGTTAATGGTAATTCATCAACTCGTAGTAAATAGCTTTAATAAAATTTTGCCAACACTTAAAAGCTAATGCAGTTGAGTCAGCCAGCCTAGAGCCTCATAGTTTGTGTTATACTTGTTGAGTACAAGTTGTGTACTCACCCTTGCCTCTTCTCTACTTTTTCCTCTTGGCTACGCTACTACTGCTCAGTTCCTGCCGACTCGAGGGAGTTCGTCCAGCGCTACCAGGACTACGAGGACTTCTAGGTGTTCGTCTCCCAGTCGACGTCCCTGTGGCGCCCTGCTTCAGCTTCGGAGAGCTTTATCGTATTTTGTACTTCGCTTCCGCTGTATTAGACATTTATGTCATTATTGTAATAAATAACATTCGTATTCGCTTTATTATATCTTTTTACGTGATATGTGCTATGATATACTGTTCATTCTGTTGTATATACGTGTGACTTGATCCTGGCACGTATATGATTGCTCGGTTTATGTTCTTTTATAAACCGGGTGTTACAGGCAAGTACATAAAGAAGATTGGAGCACCAAGCAATCAGACAACCAGTTCACGTCAACCAGTTCGGACCAGTCCGAACCAGTTTGGACCGCCAGATCGGACCAAGCAAATCGAACCAGCCAGTTCGGATCACCAGTTTGGACCACCAAAAGTAATGGCTCTATCTCCAAATTCCGGCAACCTCTGAAGGCCCATGAGTAACCGTTGGAAAGCTTATGAAGTCTACTTTCCAACCGAACAATTTTTATGTCAGTTTTACTTGCAAATAAGGATTTATGGTCGAATCATTGAAGACTGCTCAGAAGGTCAAGAGTCTGCCCAAGGATTTATCATGCTCAATTTCCGTGCAAGATTGTACCATTCTATAATGTTTCATGGTGCATGCTACACATGCCTAGAAAGATTATCAAGTCTAGTTTCACACCCAACAAATGGCTTATTGTTTTGACTTCCGAGTAGGGAGAAATGGTCATTTCACTGAAGACTGCGCAGAAGCCCAGGAGACGCTCAAGAATTGAAGACCATCTCGTGAATGATTCACTTGTTGGCCTTCCATCTTCGAACGTGGAGACTTCAGTTCATACCTATCCTGGAGGGTTGTTCCTAGTATAAATATCCCCTATGTGTACTCAGAAAGGAACTTTTGATCATTTGGTAAATCGATATGGTATTCTAGCTGATTTGCTGATGAGTGAATTACTCCTTTGTTCTTGCGAGTTCTTCATGAACTTGTGAAGAAGATCTCTCTAAGGTATTCTAGCTGATTTGCTGATGATCGAGCTAGAGCAAATATTGAGAAGATGACCAAGCTGTACGAGTAGTGTGCAAATAAAGGGCGCAAGAAGATGTTGTTTGAACCAGGAGACTTGGTTTGGGTGCACCTACACAACGAACGCTTTCCTGAACAACGCAAGACCAAGTTGCAGCCCCGAGCTGATGGTCCACTCAAAGGGCTTCGCAAGATCAATGGCAACGCATATGAGATTGATCTTCCCAGTACTTTTGGTGTGAGTTCAAGCTTCAATGTCGCCAATCTGTCTTCATTCTTAGGAGTAGAAGAGTCAAGGATGACTCCATTTCAAGAGGGGGAGCATGATGAGGACATGCCCCCAGAGGCTACTCAAGTTACACATAAACATGTTTATGATGGACCAATTACACGCAACCGTGCAAAAATACTCCAAAAACAGGTGAAGTCACTCCTATATAAAACTAACTTCAATATATTTGAGAATTTTATACTGCCTAAATGTTCTACTTTGATTCTACTTAGGCAAGTACATAAAGAAGATTGGAGCACCAAGCAATCAGACAACCAGTTCACGTCAACCAGTTCGGACCAGTCCGAACCAGTTTGGACCGCCAGATCGGACCAAGCAAATCGAACCAGCCAGTTCGGATCACCAGTTTGGACCACCAAAAGCAATGGCTCTATCTCCTAATTCCCGCAACCTCTGTAGGCCCATGAGTAACCGTTGGAAAGCTTATGAAGTATACTTTCCAACCGAACAAATTTTATGTCAGTTTTACTTGCCAATAAGGATTTATGGTCGAATCATTGAAGACTGCTCAGAAGGTCAAGAGTGCTCAACTTCCCGTGCAAGATTGTACCATTCTACAATGTTTCATGGTGCATGTTACACATGCCTATAAATATTATCAAGTCTAGTTTCACACCCAACAAATGGCTTATTGTTTTGACTTCCGAGTAGGGAGAAATGGTCATTTTACTGAATATGCGCAGAAGCCCAGGAGACGTGCGAGAATTGAAGACCATCTCGTGAATGATTCACCTGTTGGCCTTCCATCTTCCAATGTGGAGACTTTAGTACATACCTATCTAGGAGGGTTGTTCCTAGTATAAATATCCCCTATGTGTACTCAGAAAGGAACTTTTGATCAGTGGATAAACCAATATGGTATTCCAGCTGAATTGCTGATGAGTGACTTACACCTTTGGTCTTGCGAGTTCTTCTTGGACTTGTGAAGAAGATCTCTCTGAGGTCCCCTATTTCGTGCTCTACGGTTTCCAGTTTGGCTGCGCCATTTTGTGTGGATTAGTCCCGGTTTGTTGTTCTACGATCGTTCAGAGATCGAGTCGAAGTCCTCAACGTTTCGGTGCCTCTCTCCCCGTCGCTTGGTCGCATCCAACCTTGGCAAGTATAAATCTATTTACCCACTGTTCGCGGCAAAGTTATCCTTGTTCTTGAACCTACTGTTGTGAAGATCGGGCGATCCTTGTGCTGATTTATATAGGCACCTATCAAACAACAAGCCTCATCATCAACAGCAACAGCGAGTGACGATTCTGCGCAGCGTGATTACATCAACATTCATGATCTTCTCCAAGACATGGGAGGCAGTGATGGTGGTGGGGTTGGTGATGATGAGTAGGATTATTTTTTGGGGCCTGAAGATGCAGAGATTTTTCAAAACCTAGCTAACCGTATAGACCAAGATGACATTCTATTCGGGAATCCGAGGTGACAGGAGAATTTCAAAGGAATGAAGTAGGTGGCAATTGATCCGCTGTATAAGGATTACCCGAAGCATTGGACAATGTTGCGCTTTGACCTCTAGTTGCTGCAGCTGAAGTCTCGGCATGGGTGGTCTGACAATAGCTTCAACAAACTATTATGTATGATTGCCGACACATACCCCGAGGGTAACAAGGTGCCTGTCAATACCTATTGAGCGAAGAGGATGATCCGGCCAGTGTCGATGAAGCCTAAAAAGTTCCATGCACGCACTAACCACTGTATCCTATATCGGGGCAAATACGAGAACTTGTAGAGCTGTCCACACTGCGGTGCTAGTCGGTACAAGAGGAATGCCGGTTGTCACGCGGATATGGGTGCCGAGGGACCCAAGACAAGACAGAACAAGAAAAAGAAGAAGATGGCTACATGCAGAGGAAAAGTCCTGCACTGTCAGTGTGGTACCTGCCCATGATCGATCGCATGCATGCGCTATTCAAGAACCCAGAGGATGCGAAGACGATGTCATGGCATGCATCAGCAGCACGCATCAAGGGCGATGGCAAGCTACGACACCCCTCTGATGGCAAGCAGTGGAAGAGGTTCAATGACAAGTTCTCGAATTTTGGTGATGAGGCGAGGAATGTCAGGTTCGCACTTAGTACCGATGGGATGAATCCGTTCGGTGACCTCAGCAGCTCCCACAGCATTTGGCCGGTCATCCTCACCATCTACAACCTACCTCCATATCTATGTCAGAAGCGTAGGTATCTTTTACTCACCATGATTATTTCAGGCCCGAAGTAGCCAGGCAATGATATAGATGTATTCCTAGAGCCACTCATAGAGGACTTGAAGGTGCTATGAGAAGATGGGGTCAGATGATGGATGTGTACGTAAAGAAGGAGTTCACTCTAAAATCCATTATCTTTGTCACCATCATCAATTACCCTAGCCTTTATGCATTGTCGGGATAGATCAAAGGTAAGTCGGTTGTGTGGTTTGCATTGACAGTACCTGCTACACTTACCTTAATGGATTGAAGAAGTTGGTGTACTTGAGGCATAGGCGTTTCCTCAACAAAAGACATAGGTACCGGCAGGCTTTGATGAATCTGTTCTTTGACAACAAGCCCGAGCCTCAAACTGACGAGCCGGAAAAGACCCATTATGGGCAAAAGGTGTTTGACATGGTGAATGGCATAAATGTTGTGTTCGGGAAGAAGTAGAAAGCTAAGGAAGATGGGTTTGAGGCATTTGCTATGACCGCCTCAGAAAACCCATTTTGACCGCCTTAGTTAAGTTTACTGTAGTAGTGGTCATGCTCTTCGGTAACCTGTGCTTCGTCGTCAACCTAGAGGGCAGTTTGGAGCGCATCTACTCCTTCGACTGATCCATCGACATCGTCGGCTCCGACACACCCGTCGACTCTCAACGAGGGTTGCGGCTGGAGGCCTCAGAGGCTGATGTCTTCGTACGCACCCAGCACCCCCTTGTCGACCACAAGGAGGTGGAGCGGCAGCACCTGCAACGGCAGCTGCTGCCCGACACATTCTTGGACGAGCGGCCATCCTAGGATAGGCAGCATCGAGCTCTGCCCCGATCGCCAACACCACAGAGCTTCGCTTCGAGAGGGACCTAATCCATTTGGAGGACGCTACTGGGCACGCCTCCGCGGCGATCCACTTTGTCCTGCATGATGTCATGCAGGACGCGCGTTGGAGCATCATGGCAACATCGCCAGGCCGGCAGGCATCAAGCCCGCATCCACAGTGGTCCGCATGCTTGATCCTGTCCTCTGGTGGACGGATCACACTCCACCCTCCCCCAAGGACGGGACAAGTCAGAAGGCCAGCCTCTTCCGGGCTCTGCCCCTCGACTGGCTGTGGCCTCGGAAGAGGAAGGTCGACGAGGCCTTGTGCCACTTGAGGCATGAGCACCTCGGGATAACATGCGAGCTCATCTGCAGGAGAAGCGGTGTGCCAGCGCGCCCCCTCGACGCGGGAATGGGTCCGTGCCCTCCCTTGGAGTTCTTTATGATCTTTGGCGGCCCCTGGCGCATGAGCCCCGGCGTAAGCAGATGCTCACACACCATGAGATTTGCACTGCTGAACCAGCCACGCCCTCGCTCCTCCGATGGTCGGACTCGGCCATCACCTACGACCGTTCCGACCACCTGGAGTACGTCCCGTATCTAGGGAGGTGCCCACTCGTCATCGACCCAATCATCGGCACGAAGCGGCTTACCAAGGTGTTGATTGATGGGGACAGCGGTCTCAACATCATGTACTTAAAGACCCTGACGACATGGGATCGACCGATCGCACATCCAACCAAGTGTTGCACCTTTCCACGGCATCGTGCCGGGGAAGCAAGTGGTGCTGATCGGGTAGATCTACCTGCCTGTCACATTCGGGGACCGCTCCAACTTTAGGATGGAAGCACTGGTGGATTTTTGTGGTGCATACCATGCGATCTTTGGGCGGCCATTCTACGCGAAGTTCATGGCCGTTTCCGACTACACTTACCTCAAGCTCTAGATGTCGGGACCCCGGGGGGTCATTGTTGACGACCATTATTCCCCGTTGTGACCGTCAACTTCTCGGGAATAAAATGAGCTTTTGCATTATGTTCCATGGATATTTTGTTTAATTCTAATAAGTTCCAAAAGTTTTGGATGAGTTGTGCTTCCAGGAGTTCCCAGCCCAAAAAATGGTCAAAAACGGATAAAATCCAGGTTGCCCGGCCTCAACCGTGCCGGCTGGCCTGACACCTCAACATACGGGGTACATCCTTGTTACAAGAGCAACGTGACACTTGATTCTGTCAATGGACCAGGAATGCTTGGGCACAAACCAAAAGGACTCAAAAGTCAGCGTCAACACGAGAAAATGTCGGTGATATCAACCTAGGAGTAATGTCAAGCGTTGATTTACAACTTCGGTGAAACAGAGGGCCAACGTCGTCATTGGAGCTCGGTATAAGCTCTTGTATCCTTTCCTTTGACTTTATTAATATTAGTAATCTTCTTTATTTACTTTGGGTCAGCTTTACATTCTACAAGTCATTTATCTTTTCAAGTACGAGTACTTGTCTGCGGAAGTAATCCCCTCTAGTTTAGTTTAAGTTATCTATCTTGTTTGTCGGAGCTTGTCTTACGGGTTTTTTTGCCCGGACTAATGAGCTCAAGTTAGTTCGCTAGGTTGAGGGGATTTCCCTTGAAGGCCTCAAGAGAAATCCTAGTGCCGAGTGCAGAGCTAGAAAGTGTGTTCCACCCCATATGGTTTCACAGTGGGAGTCGGCAAGAGGTGACAGCCTTGTTCGTCCTTCGTAGTCCACCACGTTATAGTGTTTTCATAGCAGTAGTTGCCAATTGTCATTGGACTCTCTTCTCTTCCCTGTCCGAGTCCTTCTTTGAGGCCGCCGAAGTAAGCTCCAGGTTATCAACATCAAGGAAGAAGCTTAGGTTTGTCCTAGCGAGGCTAGATCTATAGTTTAGAAGTGTATTAGGTTTTCTTTCTCGCTCGTTGTCCTCCCAGCTACTACCTCTCTAAGGTATAGAGTCAACTCGGTCAAACAGTCATTGCCTGGCCATTTATCTTATCGATTTATTTGGTTCACCCCTGCTGAATTAGTTGGTCGACAGAATCAGTAAAGGTTGTCATTATGATTCACGATACACTTTAACCATAGTGTTCCCTGAGGATTTTCACGATAGCCCAGAATACTCCGTGGTGAAGTGTTACACTGTGATTCTGTGCGCTTGCGGAATACAATTCTATATTGAGCATAAGAGACACCAACAAATATTTCTGGCGCCATTGCCGGGGAAGCAATTGGCTAAAGTTATTATATAATTGTATAACAAAGTTTACTATTTTATCACTGCTAATTTTAGCAGTCTTACCATTGCTCTCTCTCTCTCTCTCTCTCGTCTGACTGATGCAAATTAGTGCATGACCCCTTTCGATCTACTATCAAACTTCAATTCGAATCCAGAGAGAATGGGGAGAAATGTGAGATATCGTGTCATACCACATTAGAAAAGGCTTACTTGGAATCCTAGTTCATCCACTTCAGCAACATCACCCATGGCTAAGCCTCTCCGTCAGTACTCAGCCCTATCTAGCAACCACATCCATACTGGACTGAATAATGACCAAGGCAATGATGGCTTTGAGCTTAAGTCTGGACAGGTGAACATGGCCCAAGATAGTCCGTTCTACGATATGCCATCCGACTATGCCAATGCTCATCTCCAGAATTTCCTATATGTGAGTAGTACCATCAACCCTAGAGGCACTATGATGGATAACATTCATCATCGACTGCTCCCATTCTCTTTGCTCGGCACAACGAAGATGTGGTTCTAAATCAACACAGCAGACTTGACCACTTGGGATGCCTACTCTAATGCGTTCCTGACCAAGTACTTCCTGGTGGGCAAGACAAATGCCCTTCGGAGCAAGATTTCTGGGTTTCAGTAACTCCCGGATGAAGCCATCCTGAAATCCTAGGAAAGATTTCAGGAATACATAGCAACATGACCACACCACGGTACGGAAGAATGGCTGATCATTCAGAGTTTCTTCCATGGCCTGAATCAACCATCCTAGAATCACACTGATGCAGCATCAGGTGGTTCTTTCCTCTCGCTTGACGTGACTGGAGCTAAGGCACTGGTAGAGAAACTGAACATTCAGGCAACTCTTGCCCACTCACTCATGGGGATGTGAACTTCATTGGAACAAATAACTCCAATAATTTGGGATTTCGTCCTGAGCATTGTTGGAACTCCAAGCCCAACCTCCCCTTTGGCCAAGAGCAAGGTATGAACTTTAATAACAATTTTCAACCTACTTTAAAAGACCTAGTGTACGACCAAAAGCAAATTAATGATAACATTAGCAAGAATTTTTTGGCTAATGATAAGATTTTGGAATCAATGGCTGCGCAACTAGAGGGGTTCAATTCTGTTATTAAAAACCAACTGAGCTTTTACAAGATGATAGAAACTCAAGTAGCTCAGTTAGCCTCATCTTGCCCTAACACCAACTCCGGAAAACACCTGGACAATCGGAATTTCCCTAGAAGGAAAATGTTAGTCCGGTCACTACGTGAGCCAGAAAGTCTACGCGGGAACCACCTTTTCCAAACGATGCAGGATCCTAGCGGAAGACCCTAACCGCCAGCAATACCACTGCTCAAAGCGAAGAATAGGAGGTTGAGGAGTCCAACACCCCTGCTACCCAGGAAGACACCGTGGAACACCCTAGAACTTCATGAG
Source organism: Panicum virgatum (assembly GCF_016808335.1). NCBI lineage: Eukaryota > Viridiplantae > Streptophyta > Magnoliopsida > Poales > Poaceae > Panicum > Panicum virgatum. The sequence goes on from NC_053152.1 coordinate 39,906,856, forward strand.
AGTATCATGATACAACTGCCTTACTATTTCCGGAACGGATATGGAAGCCGGTGGCCGATGAACAATTCGGCAAGTTTGTCGAGGTAACAAAGAAGCTCTATGTCAACATACCGCTTCAAGATGCTATGCAGGTTCTGATGTACGCCAAGTATATCAAGGATATCCTTGGAAACAAGAGGACTTTTCCCACCACCGAGGTCGTGCAGCTCACAGAAGAGTGTAGCGCAGCTATACTCGATTCTCTCCTGGAGAAGAAGAAGGATCCAGGATGCCCCACCATCACATGCTCAATCGGGACCCAGCACTTCACACACACTCTCTGCAATGGTAAGCGTCAGCGTCATGCCTAAGGTAGTTTATGATAAACTTAACCATCATGCGCTTGCTCCTACTGCCATGTGCTTGCAGCTAGCGGATCGATCGGTTCGCTATCCCGCGGGGATTACAGAAAACATTCCGGTAAAAAACACGGAATTTCTTCGTCCCCTTCAATTTCATCGTTCTCGACATGGAAGCCGACACCAAGACCCCTCTCATTTTGGGAAGGCCGTTCTAGAGTACAAAGAAATCCAGCTCAACATCAATGGGCAAACGGAGAAGTCCGCCTTCCGACCGAAGGTCAAACAATGCTCCCAGGTCAAGACATTCAACCGAAGAAAATCCGAGAAAGAGACAGACAAGCTAACAACCCCATCACTCGAAGCCCTCATCAAATTTGTAGAACGACTACGACTTCGCAAGGAGATCAAGGTACATAACCACAGGAGTGCGAAGGAAAGAATCCAACATAAGAAATCTCTTGAATTAGATAAGAAAGAGATCGAAATGAAACCCGCTACAAATAAAGTGTGGTGGAAGAAAGTGTCATAATCAGGAACTCCAACCGTCGACAACAACCAAACCAAAGGAATGGAGAGTCCCTCTCCGTACTCAAAACACGAGCCCTTGCCATGACAACCATGGTATGTATCCATTATGGCATTTGTATATAGGATAGTTTTATTTTCTTGCATTGTTTTGTTTCCTCAGCATGGCAAGTTTAATTTTCAAACCAAGAACCTCTCGATTTATGAAAGTTTCGCATCCATTTGATTGCATAAAAAGATAAAAAAACCGTCCAATTCTTAGGCCGGCCAGCCTGACCTGGGACGGTCGGCCCCACACTCCATCATTTTGGCCAGGAGCTAAAGGAAATGGAGCACTAACTTGTGCAGGAGGTGATTCACCAAGTGGCCAACACCACTTTGAGCAAGGGGCAGGCCGCCCGGCGCCTCTCCACAGCTCCCATCGCGTCGTCGCCCACCAAAGCATGAGCACCTGCAGGTCTACCACTTAGGAATTGATGTGGAGCAAGTTTGGCCGCCCGAGGTGCTGCTCAGCTCACTCCAGGCCGCCGGCCTGGCCCTGCTTCGCGCCTATAAAATCCAGTGCTCTCGACGTTGATCATCACACCCTCAACTCGAGTAAGCAAGACTCTCCCCTTAACTCGAGTTCCTTCTCCCTCTATTTGAGTTTACTTTGCTTAATCAAGCTTTTTGAGCTAATTAAGTAAGAAGCTCAAGTGCTAGCTCACCCATAAACACAAAAAAATTAGTAGGGTTAGTGCTAAAAATTTTTTGTACTAATCAAGTTCATAATAAAAATGATTCTCTTTGTAGTAATCATTCCCGCTTAAACCAAAAACCACAAAAAAATTTCCCTCTAATAAACAAGGCACGCTTGAACAACGAACATTTGTGGCAGATCGTTCCCCACAAGAACGACTAACCCGCTAATTTTTCTTGCATATTTCCTTCGGGTATTTGTTGCACTAATGTTTTGCAGGAACCATGTATCTATGGGGAACCGTGAAGAGCAAGGTGAAGAAAATCGGCTCGTCCCATTCCAGGAGTTTGCGAGGCGCGCGTTCACTGCAGCAGGCTTGGAGAATTTCGTCGACATCATCGAAATAGGTTCGCATCTCCTAACCATGGAATTCCTTGCAACCTTACACGTTGAAGTAAAAAGTACTAAAACAAAAATCTATTTTTGGTTATTCAACGAGTTCTTTGAAATGACACCCAAGGAATTAAGCGTATCATTGGGCTTTAATAAGGAATGCATCGTAGACCTCATTGTGCTAATAAGCGACCATAATTATGACTGTAGTGTATGGTGGAGTGCAATCTCCGATGAACATGTTAGTAGTAAAAATAGCATTCTCTACATCCATTATCCCACTTTGAGAATTCTTGCAAAATACCTCACCATGGTAGTTTACTCCCGTGTAGACCTTAGGCTCTGTAGCTCCCTGGAGCTTATGTGCCTTTATGCTATGGCAAAAGAAAATTCGCTATTCCCCCGTCATGGGCATGGTCTCGCACTAGCAGAAAATGATCATAAGTAAATCTCCCATCGACATAACCTCTCTGGTTTCGCACATTGCGAGACAAGTCGGTGTTTTGGAGAATGCTCGGGTCACCTTTTTTCCCTCGACAGAGGAATACTAAACCATTGTTGGTCTAGACCACTTCATCCATCCTCACATGATGCGTGAGGGTCCCAAGAACTCTATCTTTATGCGCTACCCGAGGTATGACAAAGAGTTTGAGCTCCCATGCCCGAAGCTCTCTCTCTACTCCGTGAAACGCCTAACCCTGATGGGAAAGAAAGAGCTCGCACGTCACAGTACTGTCAGTCCCATGACATGAGGCTAGACTGAGGTAGGCAGGTCACGGCAAGCCAGAACTTCCTGCTAGACCGGAACTTCATGGTAGGCCCGACCATCACGGCCAGCACATTCACCAGACACTTCTGCACAGCCAAACCCAACCACAGCACACATGAGTTTCGAGGAGGCCTACGGATATTACACCTAGGGAGGCCATAGTTCATACCAGGCAAAGGGTAGCATGGAATACGGTCACGGACAGGGATTATTCTACCTCCCAGGTATGGAGACTTCCCATGGTCCACAGGTTCATCCATCATCGTCGGCTTAGTTCGAGTTCGACAACCCACTCACACGGGGAATGTCGGACCTCACTACTCGCTTCAATGCCATGGAGCTCCGCCAGCAAGAAATGAGTCAGAACCTCGATCACAACACCAGCCTCTTGCAGCTGAACTGGGGGATGCTCTCCTCCGATCCATTCACCATGATCTGTCCCACAGTCACTACTACAACCAGCAGCCATATCCAGATCCAGACCAGCAAGACTCAGCTTCATCGAAGCTTAGGGGGAGACTGTGAGTGCCCAGGTAAAGCGTCATACCCACTCGCCAGTTCAGGAAGCCTTGCCGTGAGTAGTAGTTATAAATTATTATTATTATTATTATTATATATATATATCATGCTTAGAATAAAGTTTTCTCTAATATATGTGAAAATCCGTGCAAGCTCTTACCATGGAAATAATGAATAGTTGCTCTATTTAAGCCTTGCATGTTGTTGACGGACCATAAGTGCAAAATCAGACAGTCAACTATACACACAAGAGAAGGAAAATCATGCCTCTTACTCATATATTTGTATCACTAACCTAGCTCCAGAGTTATTTTGGAGAATTTATATTTTCAGGAGCACAAGTCCGGAATAAGAAGAAAACACGAAGAATACGCCGAAGAAGTCACAGAAGATCGCGTCCTGCGTAGCACAAGCAAAAGAGGCCCACCTGACAGACCAAACCGACCAACCAAACCCCGGCACCGACCGTCAGACATAAGGACCCACCATGCAGTGTACCAAAGAAAGACGGTGGCCAGAGGCGGCAAAGTGGGGCCGGCCAAACCACAGGTTCGGCCGAACCAGGACAAGCATCTGTCCAGGTGCATTTTGACGGGAAGCTCGATCTTATCCTCCTGAAGTCATTTTGGCACGTTTCCATATGAGGAGATGGCGGCAACCGACCTCTCCAAGATACAAAAGGGGCCTCTCCTCTCCCACTCAATACACACCACTTGGAAGCCTCTCTCTCAAACTCTCTTGTGACGTGTACTCCTTAGGGTTATGGAGCTAGACTAGAAATTCATTTCCTTAGCGATCCTGGACAGATGTCTTGGGGTCGGCGAGCAATCCTCGGCCTCTGATATGGCTTTGTATTCCGACTATCGTTATGATATTCATATAGAGTTTATTCATGGTTATCTTGCTATGTCCTTAGCTTACTTAGCCATGATCTGTTCTTCATCAAGTTGTATTAGTTGCTTGCTTAGACTAGACGATCTGGGTAAGGATATCGGTTCATTGTGCTTTCGAGCTTGCTTTAGCATCTTACCTCCGAAGGGTGGGGGACCCGGGGGTGCTAAGGTAGTGACCTCATATGCGGGCATGGTGCCCGGGTATGCGGGATCCCTTGGATATGACGGTGCTCCATGGTTTGACTATAGGGTAGACCGCAGGTGGTGACAGTCCTGTCGGTCCGCCGGGAAGCTACTTCTCGGTTAGCGTACTCTCCGACATTCGGGTATTGTTTAGAAGTTCATGCAATGATGAAACAGGACTGGATGTTCTCCAGTGCGGGTCATTCTCCCAATGTCCCTAATTTCCCGGCACCTGCAGCTCTAAGCATGTGGCTAACATAACTTATCTGCTAACATGAATAGTATACTAGGTTTTTGTTTGCCTACGCTCCCGCTAACCTTAGGTGCATTCGTTTATTCTTTATTCATGAGAGTTGGTTGTTCTGTGTGTGTCACATTACCCCTGATTATCCTTTATTATCACTTACCCCTGTATAATTAGCAGTCTCCACCTTATCTCATACTGTTATGGTTATGTATCTAGTAAACATCACTACACACCTCGCCATCCCTTGGGAAAATATAAGTAACGGTACCCTCAATACTTCCGGGTGAAATGCTACAACGGCATATCCGTGCGCTTGCGGATCCTTCTGTAATCGTTAAGACATACCTCACGGCATTCCATGGCGTCGTTGCTATGAACCTAACCAGTTTGTAGTGATTATGCTACGGAATGCCCACCAGCATTTCTGGCACCATTGTTGGGAACTAACACCTCCTAGTAGCGACGTTAAGAAATGCCAACAAGCATTTCTGGCGCTGTTGTCGGAGATGGCACTAGGTGTAAAGATTTTTACTAATGCATAAACATGGCAATATGAATAAGAGGTAGCTACTACTTATACAGGCTAATGTGTATTTTGTTTTCTCCAGATTGGATGAAAACAATGTAGTGTATGTCTGGTTTCTCCTTGCCAACAAACTTCGTTGAAAATCTCGAGAAGCTCGTGAGAAGGGTCCGACCTCGCGTCGTCCCTCCTCAGCTCTCGCTGTCGACAAGCAAACCAGCTCTTCAAGCACCAACTACGACAACCGAACCCATGGCTGAGAAGACTCTCCGCGACTTCTCCGTCCCCTCAGCCGCCAATGTAACGACTGGACACAATGTTGATGTTGGGGACGTAAACTTTGAGCTGAAGTCCAGCCTCATTAACATGGTGCAGGCTAGCCCATTCTGTGGCAAGCCAAACGAGGACAACAACTCCCATCTCCAGAACTTTCTGGAGCTTTGCAAGACCGTAACCATATGAGGCATTATGGCTGATGCTATCAGGCTCCGTCTGTTTCCTTTCCCCCTCTTGGGGAAAGCGAAATAGTGGTTTTATCAGAACCAAGAAGCCGTCAACATGTGGGACAAATGTTCTATGGCGTTCCTCTCCCAGTTCTTCTCGCTGGGCAAAACAAATGCCCTGCGTGGAAGAATATCATGTTTCCAGTAGATGGGGATGGAATCCATCCCAGAAGCTTGGGGGAAACTCCAAGAATACACTCTCGACTGTCCTCATCATGGGATGGACGAGTGGCTTGTGCTCCAAAGCTGCTACAATAGGCTAACGACTACATCAAGAGCCCACTTAGACACTGCTGCTGGAGGGACCTATCTGGACTTGTCGTTTGCCAAGGCTACAGCCTTGATTGAAAAGATGGTCTCCAACTAGGGCTAGAACGAGGAGCGTTCCCAGCTCAGAACCAAGGGCGGAATGCATACCGTCAAGGAAACAGATATGCTCGGCGCCAAGATGGACCTCCTACTCAAACATCTACACGAATGGGCGGAATTCAAGAAACACAAAAACAACTACACCCAAGCCATGAACTCGCATACAGAATGCGAGGTTTGTGGTGATGGTGGACATTGGGGGAATGACTGCCCCGAGACCAGTGAAGAAGTGGCGTACATGAACAACAGCAACAACAATGGGTATTGTCCACAAGGAGGCCAAGGATGGGGCCAAGCACGCCCACCATTCAAAGGAGGAGGTAATAATTTTAACTCAAATTTCAATTCAAACCAACACTCCTTGAGAGATCTTGTCTTTGGACAAGCTAAAATTAATGAATCTTTAAATAAAAAACTTGCTGCCAATGACAAAGTTTTAGAAAATATAAATGCAAAAGTTGAAACTCTTTCTTCTACAATTAAAAATCAATTAAGTTTCAACAAAATGATAGAAACACAATTGGCTCGCATCGCTGCTGCAATTCCTATTTCTGAGTCCGGGAAGATTCCCGGGCAACCCAAATCTCCCATTGAAACTGCAAACATGGTGTCCACCGGATGAGGTAGTTCCTTCCGGCGTACACCACGTACTAATCATGCAGGAAGAACCACACACCCAAGGATGAATGCGTGGGGAGGACTGACAAAAAAACTACATGGAGATCCAGGGGTGCCCATGATCAGTTGTTCCATCTTCGATCAATTCTACAAATGGGCCCTTTGCGACCTTGGTTCAAGCATAAACATCATGCCCAAGGTAATCTTTCAACAATTATAGTATTCGGCTCTTTCCCAGACCCGTATGTTCATACAGCTTGCAGATTTCACAGTTCGACATCTCGAGGGGATAGTCAAAAAACATATAAGTACGAATCAAGAACTACTTCATCCTCGCCGACTTTGTCGTCCTCAACATGGAGGGGGACCTGGGCTTAGATCTCATTCTTGGACGACCCTTCCTAAATGACGTCAAGGCAAGGATCGATGTCAGAGCTAGAGAAATCAAGTTCCGCATCAGGGTTGACAACATATTCTTCAAATTTATCTACAAGAAAGAGCAAAGATTTCTGATCCAGCAGGCTCACGATGGGAGCCTGATATGGGGTGCACCAGAACCCCAGCCCAAGGAACCTACGACCACACGATCCAAAATAAGACGTGCAAAGAAAGTGTGACGGAAGGTTGAGAGTTCGTCTTTGTCTACTTCTCCAAGATAGGATGACCAATGGTAGCCAAAGCAGGAGAAAAGGTCCTGCTCGTCAGACTCAAAATGACGAGCCCTTGCCGAAGGTAAATCGGTACGTATCTCATATTTATTTTCCACCATTTCACTTTTCTCGACTTTTTGATTTTCCCCACTGCATGTTTTAGTTTTCAAAACACCCTTGCATGCTAGAATCTTTTCTAGCACCCTTTTCTATTTCTACAAAAATCCAAAAATATTTTATGAGCATCAAAATCCTTTGAAAAATAATTTTAAACATCTTTCGAGACAAAGTTTGGCCGGACACCTAAGTTTTCAAAGTATAGAGCTATTGGGGAGCACCTGAGCCCTGGCTGTCAGCCATAGGGCCCATAGGGGCGCCAGCCGAACCCTAAGGTCGGCTGACCCCACCATCAGTGTCTCCCTGTCAGCTTTTTCTAATGGCTACTAGCCGTTGTGCCCATTATCTAGCCGTTGTGCCCGGGCTTTTGCTCTTTAAATAGAGGCCGAGGGATGGGGTTTGAGCTCTCATACTCAACTCTTATTCACCCACTCCCTCTCAAACTCTCTCAAACTTTGCTCTCGGGTTTTCATTGGATTTTTTCTCAAATTTGATTTCAAGAAACCTCTCTCTCATTTCTTTGCTGCAAGAAAAGAGGACTACAACTCACAGGTAAGCACGTTCATTTCGGTTGCACTAACTTAACCCATTTCGAGTTATACGTGTTTTTTTGTCCAATCATGAAGTGCATAGGGTGGAAGGTTTCCGGTGCATTCAAGAAGACGACGGGTGGAAGCTCATCCCGCTCTTGGGGTGGCTCAAGCTCGCAAACTCCCGAACCTACACCTACCCCGAGCATGATGGAATACGAAGAAGAACAACACGAAGAAGTGCAAGTCAAACCGCAAGCCGAGGCCATGGAAATTGATGAAGATTACGCTTCCTACCTGTACTTGTGCGACGCTTCTGATTGACAAGGCTACGCCATCCGCAAAAACTGAAGCTTTGTCCACACCCGAGCCTTCGATCCGGAACTCCTCATCAAAACAGGTATGCACAAAGACTTTGCTAACGTTTGCATGCAATTGGATGGGATAACTTTGTTCCCGTTGAGTATGGTTCTCAACTCCACACCATCCAATTCCTTTGCACTCTTCGGGGGGTGGAAAATGGGGTTTATTTTCAACTTTTCGAGAAAGAATATTTGCTTTCTTGGAAAACTTTTGCCGGCCATCTCGATTTCAACAAACATTGGCCAATTTCTCTTGAACAAGCTTGCCGCAATTTTAATCATCATGAGTTTTGGGGCTAGATTTCGGGTCAAGTTGTCCATGGCAAGTTTGCACCTCGGTACAGTGACATACACAATCCAACTCTTGAGTTGATGCACAAGTGGTTAGCCATTACTCTCTTTCCAAGAGATGATGTCCGACCCGTGCACAACGATGAGTTGCTGATACTATACGCCATGATCAACAAGTTCAAAATCTCCCCCGCACAATCTTTGGTTAAGCAATGGCTTTTGAATTTCAAGATGACGGGTCCTATTGAGTGCACTTCTTTGATTACTCGTATCGCTACACGTGTTGGTGCCTTAGAGGGGAATTTCATTCCTTTCATTGAGGGTGACCGTACGTATATCGATGAGGCTTATTTGATTCAAGGTCACACACTCAAGAAAGGCCCGGATGACTCTCTGATTTTCTTCTTTATGGGCTATACAAATGAGATTCTGCTACCCAAAGCGGAGTTCCATTTGTATAATTGATGTTCGCTAACCATCCCTCTCATTCCACGAGAAGGGGCCATAGGCATAGCACTTCTGGTTTGCCTGGCAGGATGACAAGAAGCAGGGCCAGAAGGGAAGCAGCACCGACACCACCGCCTCAGCAGCCATAGTACTCATATCAGCATGAGGTAGGTGGTTCGTCATGGCACAGCGCTAGCACCGAGGAATGGGCATGGGAGGCACCAAGCCGCCGGTCCACCAGCTCCAGCTCTAGTGGAGCCCCCAGCCTCGCTAGACGGACGACCTCGTCCCGCGGGTTCTGCGCCATCACCCAGCAGTTAGGTGAACTGCAGGTGCAGAGTGACAACATTCAAGGTACGCTGCATGAACACATCGAGACATCCCAAGCATGGTAGCGTCACATTGGCGAGAGATTCCATGACAAGGAGCAGAGGCAGCTGCAGCACTAGGAGGAGTGGAGGGCCTACTGCCGTTGGATGGGTTTCAACCCCGACCAGCTGTAGTGAACCTAAAGCTTAGCTTGGGGAGGACCCCCACGAGAGGTAACTTGTATCATGTATCTTTACTGCTTTCCAAATCTTGCATGAAACCCATAAAAATTTGCAAAACCTAAAAAAATCCATAAAAAATTGCATAAATATAAACAAATAAAAATTTGCAAAACTTAGAAAACACCCAAAAAAATTCTTTGCTTTAATATGTATAGTAAGCATGGTGTTAGTTTTCCTTGTTGAGATGATATGTAGTTGCTCTTTTAATTTCCTTCATATGCTTAGTTACAACTTTATGCTCTACCTAGTTTTGAGTTCGTTGGCTAAAGTTCAAACCTTAAACTTGAAACTTGTGGGTAGCAAAAGCATGAATCAAATCTAAGTTGTTGTGAACTATGATATGATTAAGTAGAGTTGCTATGATCTTCTCTTTTGTGATGCTTGATATCCGGAGTATTTAATTTTGAAAATACAAAAATATAATAAAGTTCCTCGATGATATGAAATTCCTAGCCAAAGCCATATGTTGTTTTCATTGCAAAACCATCCACATATACAACTTGATATCTCATTAAGTTTTGTCAAATTATTGTGACCCTTAGTGAGATTCATTTTATACTCCCATGATTAAGAACACGTACACATTTCCACCACATGCTATGCTTCTACACAGGAAGTAAGCAAACACCCATCCATCCATTAAATAAAACTCATGTCATTGTATGACACCTCTTTCATTAAAAGGTTACATCAAGGATTTGGGGCTATGCAAAAAGAAATAAAAAGATGCATACCCAAAGAAGGTATGTCACATGCTTCGGCATGTCAAAAAAAAGAAAAAAATAAAAGATGCATACCCAAAGAAGGTATGCCACATGCTTAAGCATGTCAAAAAACAGGAGATAGCCCCTTATCCAAAAGAAAAAGAGAGATGGTCCATATAAAGGAATTCATACACCATCCACCAAAAATATCCACACACTTGCACATCTTGATCAAGGTTTATGACTTGTTTCTCCTTTGTATCCGTTCTTTGACTTAGCAAAATATGAGAAGCAAGTATGCCTTCAAATCCTTCATACCTACAGCTCCACAAATACAAAGCCATCAGAGATAGGGTGAGGAAGAAATGCACCATAAAAAGCCTTGGTAAGGAATTATACACATCGAGCGATCCGAGAGATCATCCGAGGAACTTTATAAATTTATTTTGAAAACTTTGCAAAACCCTCCGGATTGATAGTTGAGCTAATAGAAAGAAATATGAGCACTCTATTAACCATTCTGACTCTAAACCGCCAAAGATGAGGTGAAGCTAAGTAAGAGGTAAGAACAAAGGCCAACTTATTCAAAATCAAGGTAAGAAGCATTCGGTTGTGCCTAATGTATAAGTTGGAAATTCAACATTGTAGCAACTCCTGATAAAAAACATGAGCCAAGTTTTGCTCGGGACGAGCAAAAGGCTAGTTTGGGGGTGTTGTTGATGGTCCTTAAGTGCAAAATCTGACCGTCAACTATACTCACAAGAGAAGGAAAACCATGCCTCTTACTCACATATTTGTATAACTAACCTAGCTCCAGAGTTGTTTTGGAGAATTTATACTTTCAGGAGCACAAGTCCGGAATACGAAGAAAACACAAAGAATACGCTGAAGAAGTCACAGAAGATCGCGTCTTGCGTAGCACGAGCAAAAGAGGCTCACATGATAGAACAAACTGACCAACCAAACCCCGGCACCGACCATCTGACATTAGGACCCACCATGACGTTCGGCCGAACCACAGGTGGAAAAGTGGGGCCGGCCGAACCACAAGTTCGGCCGAACTTGGACAGGCACCTATCCAGGTGCATTTTGGTAGGAAGCTCGATCTTATCCTCCTGAAGTTAGTTTGGCACGTTTCCATATGAGGAGATGGCGGGAACCAACCTCTCCAAACTATAAAAGGGGCCTCTCCTCTCCCACTCAACATACACCACTTGGAAGCCTATCTCTTTCTCTCTCACTCTTTTGTGACTTGTACACCTTAGGGTAGTGGAGCTAGGCTTGTACTTCATTTCCTTAGCGAATCCAGTCGTGTTGGGGTCGGCGAGCAATCCTCGGCCTCCAGTTTGGCTTTGTATTCTGACTATCGTTATGCTATTCATACAGAGTTCGTTCATGGTTATCTTGCTATGTTCTTAGCTTGCTTAGCCATGATCTGTTCTTCATCAAGTTCTATTAGTTGCTTGCTTAGACTAGATGATCTGGGTAAGGATATCGGTTCGTTGTACTTTCGAGCTTGCCTTAGCATCTTACCTGTCCATCCGAAGGGTGGGGGACCCGGGGGTGCTAAGGTAGTGACCTCATATACGGGCAGGCTGCCCGGGTATGCGGGATCCCTCGGATATGACGGTGGTCCACGATTTGACTGGGGTAGACTGCAGGTGGTGATAGCCCTGTCGGTCCGCCGGGAAGCTGTTTCTCGGTTAGCGTACTCCCCAATATTTGGGTATCGTGTAGGAGTTCATGCAAAGATGAAACGGGACTGGATGTTCTCCAGTGCGGGTTATTCTCCCTGTTGTCCCTAATTTCCCGGCACCTACAGCTCTAAGCTTGTGGCTAACATAACTTCTCTGCTAACATGAATAGTATAGTAGGATCTTGTTTGCCTATGCTCCCGCTAACCTTAGGTGTATTCGTTTACTCTTTATTCATGAGAGTTGGTTGTTCTGTGTGTCACATTACACCTGATTATCCTTTATTATCACTTACCCCTGCATAATCAGCAGTCTGCACCTTATCTCGTACTGCTATGGTTATGTATCTAGTAAACATCTTTACACACCTCGCCTTGTGAAAATATATATAACGATACCCTGAATACTTTCGAGTGAAATGCTACAATGGTATATCCGTGCGCTTGCGGATCCTTCTGTAATCGTTAAGACATACCGCAAGTCCCATGGCGTCGTTGCTATGAACGTAACCAGTTTATAGTGATTATGCTATCGAATGCCAACCGGCATTTCTGGCGCCGTTGCTGGGAACTAACCCCTCCTAGTAGCAACTTTAAGAAATGCCAACACATGTGCCTCACCGAGTACTAGATCTAGTTGGCACATAATAGACACCATTGAAAATCTGACTGTGTGGGAGCATGAGCTTGATTTCTAAGTCTAAGTTGTTGTGGGATTAGAGATAGCCTACATTGGCATTAAAACCGTAAACCTTAGTAAGTGAACTTCTTAGAATCAATTTAAAATTTCGAATCATGGTAAAAGTTTTCCCCAATGGTTTTTATGTCGTATCTAGAGCTATAATGTTTTACATATGAGCAAACTATAGTCTACCTTGATTTACATTGAGTTTTGTCGAATGGTGAGTTTGCTTGAGGAAAGGTACGTACTTGTCATCTACCGATCTTTCTCCTTTGCGTACCCACTTCATAGCTAGCCTCAAAAATGTCTGTCAATGGACCCGGAAGGCTTGGGCAAGAACCAAAAGGACCCACAAGTCAGCGTCAACATGGGAAAACGTCGGTGATACCCAACCCAGGAGTTATGTCAAGCGTTGATTTACAACGTCGGAGAAACAGAGGGCCAACAGGCTCCAGAGGCAGGCCACCCGGCCTCCCCCAGGCTGCCCGGCCTAGAAACTCAAGCACCAAAGGAACCAACGTCCAGGAGCAACCAGGATCATCCACCAGAAAGGCTGTGCCAGATGGCACTCACCCCAGGCCGGCCAGCCTAGGGGAGGCCGCCTGGCCACACCTTGCAGCCACTGGAGTCGCCCTTTTGCATGAAGTTCATAAGGGGTTGCTTACAACTACAGCTATCGACCTTGAACCACTACAAATAGGGCCCCCATCCTCACTTGTAACACACACCAAGGAGTCACTCTTCTCTTCATCTATAGAGTAGGTTAGTAGTTGGGAGTTAGAGTCGAGTTGAGCTTGTCTCGGGGATCCCAAGTCGTCATCGGAGCTCGGTATAAGCTCTTGTATCTCTTCCTTTGACTTTATTAATATAAAGTAATCTTCTTTATTTACTTTGAGTTACTTTACTTTCCGCAAGTCATTTATCTTTTCAAGTACAAGTACTGTTTATGGAAGTCATCTCCTCCATTTCAGTTTAAGTTATCTATCTTGATTGTCGGAGCTTGTCTTATGGGTTTTCTCGCCCGGACTAGTGAGCTCAAGTTAGTTCGATAGGTTGAGGGGTATTTCTCTTGAAGGCCTCAAGATAAATCCTAGTGCCGAGTGCAGACGTGGTGTCTGACTTAGTACTAGCTAGAAAGTATGCTCCACACCAAGGTACCATAGTAGTAGTCAGCAAGTGGTGAGAGCCTTGTCCATCCTTCGTAGTCCAACATGTTCGGGTGTTTTCATAGCAGTAGTTGCCAACTGTCGTTGGACTCCCTTCTCATCCCTGTCTGAGTCCTTCTCTGAGGCCGCCAAAGTAAGCTCTAGGTTATTGACATCAAGGAAGAAGCTGAGGTCTGTTCTAGCGAGGCTAGCTCAGTAGTTTAGAAGTGTATCCGGTTTCCTTTCTCGCAGCTGCTACCTCTCTAGGGTATAGAGTCTCCTATGTCAAACGGTCATTGCCTAGTCATTTGTCTTATCGATTTATCTTAGTTACCCCTACTGAATTAGTCGGTCAATCGAATCAATAAAGGTTGTCATTACAATTCACGATACACTTTAACCATAGTGCTTCCCTGAGGATTTTCACGATACCCTAGAATACTCTGTGGTGAAGTGCTACACCGGTGATTCTGTGCGCTTGCGGAATACCAATCTATATTGAGCATAAGAGACACCAACAGTCATCACCGTCAGCACCTCTTTCCAGCATGCATACCTGTGCGACGTGGAAAGCTGCGAGTGCGCGGCGGCGATAGTGGCCTCCAGGGAGCTGGCCGACATTCAGCGCGAGGTCATGGAGGACACTCCCAACTCCAAGCACACCACAGTTCTTTCGAGCCGAATCGCGGTATGAGGGAGACTACATGGAAAGGGCACACTAGGAAAGAAATCCTATGTCTACATAGATGATGTCTCGTTCAAGAAAGCGCATTACGTAGTTCTTCAACAATCGTCCTTGGTGGATTCGTATATCAAGGAACATAAGAAGATTGTTATCTTCGAATTCCCAGAAAAGTCAAAGGCCTGAATTGCACTTCAACACATGGACACTTTGGCTGGATGGTTGCGGAGGCATCTAATGCATAATACGGATATAGATGAACAACTATTCTTGTTGTCTAGGGGACCATCTTGGAATATCTTAATGACCAAGGGTACGAGATAAATAGGAACACATTTTACATGACATCCCAAGATAAAAAGAGCACCAATCAAAACAACGGTGTCCACATGGACACCACGGACAACAATGGAAAAAAGGAGACATTTTATGGGGACTGGATTACGGTTCCAATTTCAAGGTGCCTCTGTTTCGGTGCCACAGTGTGAAGCTGACTGTAGGAGGCGTAACAAAAGATCAGTACGGGATGCCAATAGTTGATCTCAACAATCTTGGGTACAGAAACGAGCCATTTGTATATTTCATTAGATGACTAGGAAAATTTCTAGAAAATTAGGAACAATTTCTTAACTATTTTATTTGTATTGAAATCTTAGTTAAGATGGACCTGCAACATGATGTGGATGATAAACAATTCCTAATGGATATGATTGCATACGGTAGCGGCGCGCCTGCTAATATCGAAGATGTAGATGCCAACGAAGAAGCCATTGATGGTAGCAATACTGATGTATACCTCAATATGTCCGGTGATGGAATAGAGCAATCCGGAGATGATGATGCTGCTGACGAAGAAGCTAATGTATATATCATAACACAACAATCCTTCTATTTTAATCAAATTTCCAATGATTACTGACCATTGCTATATATATTTTTATTTCTAGCCCTCTAGACCATCGGTGCAGCCTAAAAGAACGAAATGAGGCCCGACCAAGAAATTGGAAGTGTGATACATTATAACAAAAGTGGCTCCAGATGCCAAACCGATCGCTCACAAAGCAGCCATGAAGAAATACATAAGACAATGCGGATGTCTTGTAAGGGACCACATCCCCATCAGCTTTAGGTTATGGAAAGCTAACAATCTAAGCGAGCCAAGGGATGCGGTACTCGAAGGAGAAAAGGAATGGCTTTGCCAGGAGCTAAAGAATAACTTCACGGTTCCAGCTGATTCAGAAGAATCAACTAAGTGCTGGACCCTGAGCAAGATCACCGAACATCTACAAACCCTTAAGAAAAAAATTGACAAAGAATTATATCAAGAAAGGGATTACGCCAAACTTTACTGGAGAGCTTGAGAAGTAGAAGACCCATTGGGATGCCTTTGTGGAATACAAGTCTTCAGAACTTGGGATTCAGAAGGTGGTAAAGGCTAAGGAAAATTCCTCGAAGAATGTATCACATTCTAGGCCAAGGTGGCTACAAGCTCGCAAAACCAAAATAGGAGAAGATGGAGCAAGATTTGATTGACAAAGGTATCACGCCGGAGACCATCAACTGGCATGAATGTTCAAGGAACTGGTACTTTGCTCATGGCGGAAGCTTGGACCCAGAGACTGGGGCATGCATCTTTGGCCAAAATATTCAACAAGCAGCCCAGAGACTACAGGAGGCCATAGAAGCAGTTGCGTAGGGAACATTCTAGCCTATTAGAGAAAAGGACGAGTTGACTTACGCCCTTCAAAATCCATAACATCCAGGGTGCACAAGGGACAAAGGAGAGGTTCTGTGGAAGTATGGGTTCAGGAAGTACATCGAGTCGTATAGAAGCCAACAAAGAAAGAAGGACGAGCAGCGAGAGAACTTGCAAGTTGCGAAGACTAGAGGAACAACTCCTCTCACATGACACAAGGATGGCAGATGAGGTTAAACGCCAAGTGGCCTTAGCAATGCGCCAGCAGCAGCAAACACAAGTGGCGCCTCCAGAGCCTAATGTCGTCGTGGATCTATCTCAACGGAAGAGCAGCTACGCTTCCACGGAGCACCCGACCAATAAGGGAATCCCCGCAATTAAAACGATGGCCCGGCAGCGCTATCCAATGGATGAAATCACCTAGTGGACACCTTGTGAACTGCAAACTGCCATTAAGAACTTAACATTCACGGTTGCGTACGCTACCTCTATGCCAACCCAATCAGGCGAGCTATACCATGGGCACGAGATTCTAACTGGATATGCTAAAGTTGGCGTGGAGGAGGTGTGCATTGATTGGAAGATGCTCGAGCTCGATATTCATGGAGGTGCCGGGGAGAGGATAGTAGCAGAGGCCATCCATGGCTTGTAACACCCCCGAAGAAAACAAAATAATCCTCTGGAGAATTACCACACGACAACACAAACATAAAACAGAGTACGTGGAAGCAACATAAATCGTTCAGATAGATTAACAAAGTCTTAAACAATTCACAAACTGAACCACAAGAGAGAGTTTAAAACAACATCAAAGTCTCCACATCCAAACATTTTATTATAATCATGTTTTCAACAAAAATAGACAACTGTGTGCACATGTACTGCTACTCCCATCCAACAGTGCACCCACCAACTCATTAACCTGTGGAGGGGGAAAAACGTATGAGGTTTATGGAAAAACCTCAGCAAACAAACTGCTTTAACCAAGCTATTCAAATCACAGTTTGATTAAACATTAGATTAATAATTTGATAAAAGGAAGTACCATAAAGAGACAATGTAACTTCAGGTAGAGATATATATACAAGTGCTTCATAAAGATGCTTCAATGCACATGCAAATGGTGCAATGCAATGCATGACTTCACTTCTACTCACAAATCCCAAGGAAAGAAGTGAGGGCTGCAACCACATTGCTATATCTCAACGTGCATTGCTGTACCGGTACTTACCGCAACAATCCGGCTACGGTTTCTTCATATGCATATACAACATGATGATGCAAATGCAAGATTGCAATGCATGAACTTCATATACTTCATGATTCGAACTTCAAGAGTGAAGCCATAAGTGGATCACATAATACTTCAATATATATAAAAAAATCAATTTCAGATCATATGACTCATGTGAGGTGCTGAAATTAAGTGGAGGCAATTCAAATAACAAAGTTAAAGTGAGTAGACCACAACGCTACGTTTACTTGCCTTCACCGAAGATCAAGAACGTGAGCTAAGCACGGTCCGAAGGTGCACCACCTGTTCACAAGCATAGCTCAACACCAAAACAAACACACTTCATAATAAATACATTGAGTAAGGCAATCCTACGTCCGAACCCAACGTCCTCACACAACAACACTCCAAACTAGACATAACAGCAGCACTGCAAATTATTCTTTTTGTATACTTAAATCCCGATGGAAATAAATTCTGGTATTTTTCCACATGAAATAAAAATTCAGGACCTACAACTTTCTAGTTATCCAAAATTGGAGGAAAAATCATAATCATTGGGTAAACTTGAGGTGAACCTTAATCTGACAATCTGACAGATCCTGCAGAACAGTCCTACTAAAACAGTCATAACTGAAGTACCAAAATTCGTATGAATATGAACTTTACCAATCTAAAGCTTGTGAAAATATCTACAACTCTTTTAACTACCAAAGAAAGTCCAATTCGGCCATTACGATTTCCTAAACTTCATGCTAACAGACGCTGCCCAGAATTACGAGACTGAAAAACAGTCAGATTCAAACTTTTGTTTCTCCCTCATCTTAAATCCGATTGAGGTGTTTTTTGCGGCCACAGAAAGATCTCGAAGTCTTCTTCAACTCATATAAAGGTTTAATATTTTTTTGAGATCAATTAAATCACGAAAAATTGCCACGAACAGAAACTGCGCAGATTGACAGCGTGCTGAGAACAGCGACGAGGGTAAACCCGTAACCCTAGTCCGAACGGCGACTAATACCGCTACTCCTATGAACTAAAAACCTCTAAAACCATAGGGAAAACAAGTTTTACAGCAGGGACATGTCTCACCTAGGGTTTCCCCTTGAAAAAATCAAAGGCGACGGCGACCATCCAAACAACGAGGGTCACGGTAACCCTTCGATTGCCCCCAAACTGCAGCACACATGGGGGAACCACCATGAACAGCGAGGAGAAGCCATGGAGATGGGAAAAACGGAAAGAGGAGAGGAAATCCTACCGGTTTTTTGAGGGGAACAACGACGACAGACAGGGCGTGCCCTAATCTCCCTCCTCTTCTCTTCTCTTTCTCTCCCTCTCCTCTCTATTCTTGATCTGGTCACGGCAAGGACTTGCGGCACAGGGAGGGGCGCCAGCTTAGGGTTTTGGAAGGGGTCGGTTACTGTTCACGGGTACTGCGGAAAGAGGAGAGGAAATCCTACCGGTTTTTTGAGGGGAACAACGACGACAGACGGGGCGTGCCCTAATCTCCCTCCTCTTCTCTTCTCTTTCTCTCCCTCTCCTCTCTATTCTTGATCTGATCACGGCAAGGACTGGCGGCACAGGGAGGGGTGCCAGCTTAGGGGTTGGGGGGTCTGTTACTGTAGCACCTCCTGTAGCACGGGCCCGCCCGCCTATCAACTTAAAAAACTATAACTCTTTGATCCGAACTTCAAACGCGTCATGTAAATAGTCAAACGGAATGTACTCGACGAGATCTACGCAACCACAGTGTCCGTTTTTCCATTCGAGCAATGGATAAAAAAAAGTTAATTTTGGCTATCAACTTTACACTTTTCCTTGTAGAAAACGTATTTTAACCTTTGTTCACTTAAGGTGTTACATGGCTACATCCTTGACAAGCGCTACATCATCCTCAATGCTATTGATGAGGCATCAAGGTTGGCATCTCCTCAAAGGGCACCCAGCATCTCCTCAAAGAGCACTCTCCTTCTCAATTATCTCCTGGGCAGTCGTCGACTCCTGCTTCACCGCCGTCTCCTGGTCCCCCAAGAGATCGTGGCTGTGCTTCCAAATGCGAAGTCATGAAAGCGATGGTAGATCTAAACTTCATGCAGGGCACAAAGTTTACAGATGACGATTTCCTTCGTGGAGAGGGCGTGATATGGATTAATTGGGAAGAAGTGTACCAACTATCAGGACACCCTTGACATCTCTATCATTAGTTAGGGCTAGTGTGCTATATATACATTCGATATTGTTTTGTTAACATATATAACTAAGAATATTATTACATGACTTTCAACCTATTCATTTCTTGGTTCATTTTGTAACCCATAGAATGGAGATTTAAACTTGCAGGAAACAAGGTACTACCACATCGGCTTGCTAATAGGTTGGGTTTAAACGAGTTTTGTGTGGTAGGTTGGATCGTGAGGTGGTGTCCAGGATTTTCTTGGGTCTTCTCTATCTCCTCTTTGTGGGAACTGAGGCGCTTCAAGTCGCATAGGCCGGAGACTCCTCTTTTTTTCTAAACAGAAAGGAATGCTTGGAGACGGCAATCTCGCAGCGGCGATACAGGGGCATCGTCGTCCAGGAACGGCGAAGGCTGCAGCAGGTCTGTCTTTTTGAAGATTCTGCACAGCACCCATTCGTCCTGCAAGCAGAACTTAAGATTAAGCACGAAGTAACAATAAGATGATCTGGTAAATGCACGCATGCTTGCATAGACTATGGATGATGATGAGGTGCACCCCATTACGTACCCTGGTACTGGAGGTGGACGATGAGGCCGTGGTACTACTGATGATGGACCTGAGGGTGGTGTTGTCAGGGAGGTGATACTCGTGCATTACCCATCCTGTCATCTTGCCACTGGGTAGGTGGAAGACGAGCCTCCTCTTGGAGCCGAGCATCTTGCCGGCAGCACCGGAGAGGGTGAGCCTTCTGGCTTTGCCGGTAGCCATCCAGTAGCCAGAGCTGATGGGGTACTTGCGGTGGCAGAAAATGTGCCACTCTTTTTTTGGAAAGCAGGAAAGGTACCACTCGCAGTCGCCAAACTTTGCCCTGGCAGGCAGGTCCCAAGGCTGCATGTTGTAGATGTCCACCTCGGGGATGGTAGCGCGGTTGCACAGGTAGTGCAAGATCAGCTCCTCGTCCGTCGGGTGGAACCGGAACGCTGGAGGCAGACCTGTGCACGGAAAAATTAATTTCACGTTACACAGTATATGGTAACTGCTGCGCGTGATAACTGAATTCAGTAATTTCACGTTACCCTTGAACGTGATTCAGTAAATTTAGTAACTCGATTCAGTAATTTCTGGCACTTCGGTCAGTAATTTGACTGCTGGGTGTAGAATAAACCACTACTACAGAAATGATTTCCAGAGACGCCCCGTTTTTTTCAGGGGCGGCTGCAAATGTACCCCGCTCCTACAACAGGAGCTAGGTACTGTAGCTTTCCGCCCGCCCCTGGAAATGCATCTTCAAGGGCGGGTGACGGCACCATCCGCCCCTGAAAACAGGGCTCATTTTCATTTTGAAATGGATTTCTTATTTTCACGATCAACGGCCACTTCACGATGGTCCACTCCATGAGCGACAACTTCTTTTAATAGTCGACGATTTATGTCGCTTCATTTTGCATGAAGTGGTCCATATAGATGGGGAATTTGTTCACCCTGAGCATGAATTATCAATCGATCTAAAATTTGCAAGCCTCCGTCAGTGGGACAATCTGGCACTTCGAGCCAGCAATAGTAGCGTTAGTCAATGTAAATGAAGTCTGTACTCTAATGATGCACTTTCATAATGTTTGTACTCTAATGATATGCACTGTAATGATACTTTTATATGATTTTATGTTGAATTTTAATGATATGCAATGTATATGATTTTATGTTAACAAATCCTTTCAAATAAAGCGGAAATAGAATTTTGAAAAGCCGAATTAAATCGCGCAATTGATTTAGAGGTGAAAATTGGCAGGAAACATAAATTAGAATAATTAAATATAGCAGGAACAGATTAGAATAAATTGGCGGAAAATAGAAATGTGAAAGGAATTTCAAATTTTGGCTTGGCGGGAATTGAATTGCAGGGGCAGCTCATGCTTTGAGCCGCCCCTGTAAAAGGTTTTTCAGGGGCGGGTTATGGCATCAGCCGCCCCTGGAAAAATCATTTGCAGGGGCGGCTCACGGGGTGGGCCGCCCCTGAAAATGGGTTTCTAGGGGCGGGTGGTGCCATGTCCCGCCCATGGAACTGTATTTTCAGGGGCGGGCCCTGTACCCGCCCCTGTAAAGCTCGATTTCTAGCTGCGGGAGGCAGGGACGGGTCGCGCGCCCGCCCCTGAAGATGCCATTCTACCCGCCCATATAAACGTTTTATGTGGTAGTGAACCCTACACCTAAGTTGTAGAATAGTATTACCCTACAGCAATGATATTCTACACCCTATGTGTAGAATATTATTCTACATCCATCTTCTATTACTACCAAAAATAATCGTCAAAATACTGAACTAATAGCTCCCATGTTACTGAACTAATGAAAATTCATTCAGTAATTCTGCTCAGTCTATTGGTGTAGAATAAACAGCTACACCTAAAATGTAGAATAGCGCATGGGTATATACAAATACATATATAACCTACGCGCCCACGTGTGTGTTTGAATACACATCAAGTTAATTCGGATCTAGAATGTTTCAGATTTAAAGATCGTGCGATCTAACAAAAATAAGTGAACGAACCTTTCTTCATTTTAGGTAATATAACAGCAGAGACGCACAAGACTGTACCTTCCAACTGACGATCCTTCACCAATAACGGTTCCGATATCCCTTCTTGAATTCTCTCTTCTTGGACGCTGGCCAACATTACGCCCATCTTGAACTTCCCAGTTCTAGCTAGAAAGGATGTTACCTGGAAAAAGGCGTTACCGAGACATGCCTCTCCCTCAGCAAGAACTAAGATGCGGTCACCTCCTAGGACTGATGCTTCTTTTCTATGCCATGGACACACTACACAATGACTGAACTCCTCCGAAGTCCAGTAATCCTGACCATTGACGTTGAAGTCACCGTGAAGAGCTACGACCTCAACAGAAGCTGAAGACAGGGGGCCAAATGTGATCTTCATGTCGTTCTCATCGAACAAAGCAACTTTCAGATGGCTCCCGTCATCTGCTTTTATTGGGTTCATTGTGTAATAGGCCTCATTCACCTTATTCACAAATCGCAATCGATATTTGGTGTGCGACTTCCTCTTTCTTGGTCGTCTGAAAAATTTTGGACAAATGAACAGAAGGAATATGACTGAGCTAGTTGATTGTTTTTACAAATTTTATAGTTATTAACAAAGGAAGGATTGAGGAACGCACTTCTCATCTGAGTCCTCCAGTTCAAGTAGCTCGATGAGAACACCTCTTTTCCGACGGCTCTGCGTGACTTGCTTTGGTATGATAGCCAGTGAGACATAGAGCTTTGGCATGATGCCCATAGTAGGTGAATCATAATTGGTATATTTTTGTGCACAACTATACAGTGGCATGAGCTGATCAAGAAGGCTCCAACGCTTGGTCGACTCCACATTAGGCACATCCCATAGGAGCTGCACCGGAAGTGCTATTTGGTCCATATTGAAGTGCGTACCTGCAGAATAACCCCATAATAAGGCTATACCAAAAAATATTGCTGGGAAGATTGGCAAATTGACCCTTTAGCATACATCCACACGTTCCTTTTTCTTATGTTGTAGCACTTGTGGGTTCATGTTTACCTTCTAATGAATATTGTGAACTTGTGGGTGCATATTTACCTAATCACCGCCGGTTCTAAATGTCCATCACCACCGGCTCAGTCACTCATTGGATCATGATTGGCGATGATGGGGTGGGGCATCATTGTCAGGTCTAGAACCTCTCACCGGCAGTTTGTACGAACCGGTACGGCCACCCACTTTTGAAGCTGGCGTTGATATAGCCCATCACCATCGGTTCAAACTAGCGGTAGTGGGATGCTTGCAATGGCTGGTCTGTTGTAGTGATAGATTCGTTTTGTCTTTTTTAAATTTATTAATATAAGCGCAAATTATATCAATGCTCCTTATACATTTCCTATGGTGCATTTAGATACCTGAAGTACTAAATGCAAATCTAGGTCATTAAGTATACCATTTGTCATTCAAAACACCCTAACCAACATGTAACTGCATGCCACAACAATGTGGTCAATCTCCTTCCCCTAAACTCTAGCATTTGCTAGATTTCTTGCCATTGATAATAAGGAGGCCACCTCCTTTCCTCCCAGTGCTAATCTGACACCAATTCAGTGCTTGCTTTTGATAATTACATGCTAAATTAAAAGATTTTTATGTGGCATTCGACGTATATATATAGTACACTATCCCTAGATGATGCCACATGAAAAATTAATGACCACTAGTGTAATTTACTGTAGTACATGCAGTATGATGGATTATTGCATCTGGAAATTTTGTCTAACCCTTAGATTTAATTAACATGCAAATGATCTCGCTTCTTTTTATAGAGCATATTCCCTGCATCTCTCAAAGCTACTTAGGAAAAGTCAGGCAGATTAGCTGAAGTATAAAATGGCTTTACTTGTCCTTATTAGTTGTATTCGGCGCTAATTGAAATTTGCATGAGCGTGCCCAATATGCTCAAAAGGGTAACAATGACAAGAATTATGGAACAAATTCAGAATCATAGAGTACCTTCCTTTTAGTGACTGATAGTTTTAAATGGCCAAAATGCTGAGGTTGCATGAAAAAAATATCCAAAATTATGATTGTAAATTATCCACGAAAGTAACCTTCTCAACAACCTACCTTTTGTAGCATTTGGAAAATTCTCACTGCCTGTGGAATAATCGTGCGATACCAAATCTGGGTGCGCGAAGTTGCCACCCGATAGCAGCAATTGTTCATTTCCAGCTGAATAAAATTACGAACAAAACAAAAATTATACTATTGTGTATCCACATTGTGAACAATAGGATCGATGTATGACGATGAATAAATGTATGCACAATGAACTCGACTAGGTGAACTATCTACATGTCAATACGGAATAACACCGTAAGCCTGTGAATCATTTTTTTTACCATGTATTGGAGTTATAGGATAGTATTGACTTCATCCAAATATTCTTTGCAATAATGGATGTACGAATCAATATGACTCATGATATTATTTGATTATTTCTTCATCTCGACATATTTATGATAATAATATAATTCATTTTTGTTCAGTTTAAGATAGCAAATTAGAACTGTTGGAAATAGAAAACCAGAATTAGTCATATACTCAGTAGCTTGCAAATCATGGTTTAATTGTAACATATTAATGCATATAGATGACGAAAAAGAAAACCTGAACATAAGAAGAAAAAATTGATCAAAATGAATATAGAAATAAACAAATATAATGTCAGCGTTTAGTCTATCACTATCAGGTACACATTGTTATGTTTGTAGCCCATGATCGAAGCTATCATTGTGACTTTTTTTTGTCCTTGTTTTAATGATAGTAACTGATAGATAGAAGGAACTAAATTCTTACTATGTGTTCATACAAAATTATAGGAGAAAACCACATAATAATAATAATAATAATTACGCACTCAAACAACCATTCATTTGTAGAAATCAAACTAGTAATATCATCATCCAGTTGCGAAGGGGCTCACGGTGCAGTGGCAAAGGCCACTGGTCGGGGTGCTCCCGTCCAGGATTTAAATCTTGGGTGCCGCACCTAATTAAGCTTTAGGGGTTTCCCTTAAAGTATTTCTATCAAAAATATCATCATCCAGTTAATATAAGTGCCATACCAGGTAGGTTGTACGTAGCCGAAGCTATGCCTATGTTGGTCGTCCCCAGATGAGAAAATTGATGTTGTGGTATTGAAGCCTGTTGAGAAAGTTAATGTAACTTAATGTATACTAAGGACTTGAAGTAAAATAGAGCGATGAGATTCCGCTTTTTAGTCTTAAGCACAAAGCATGCTCCTACAATTAGCAGTAATCATATGTATATATCAAACCCTTTGCAAATTAACCTTGTCTTGGCCCTAGTCTTTAAACTTGTATTAGTTTTTTTATTACTTGCACTGGCTTCTGTAAAAGTGTTTCCTGGAAACAGTGGTGTTCCTGCAGCTGGATTACATCCTGAAAATGAGCAAACATTAGGATATCCTTCGTTGGGAATACAGAGGAGAAAAGAAAGACAGTTTACAAGTTTAAATTGAAGCATACATATGCTGATGAGAGCGTGCATCTCCTTTTTGGTTAAAATTAAAAGAGGAAAAAAGGGTTTTGAGACTCAACTGCTTTCCTCAGGTTGAACCAGATTTGTCACTGATGGGTTTTGCACGATAAGCATTGAACCGTTTCGTTCTTGATAACCGTAGCCAACCCTAGCTTTATGCTCTGTCAAAATATTACCAAAACATTCCTTTTATATATAAACAAAACTATCCAAACTATAAGCATCAACTTGTTTATTGTTAGAAAATGAGAGTAGAATGGAATGATGGATTCTCAATGATGGAATTGATTACATATATATACAAGCCGAAAGGGCATGGTGTCCCTTGGGATTGACCCTTTCATGATGACCCTTTCGTGATGACCCTTTCGTGGCGACCCTTTCGTGAAAAATAACCGCCTAATGACTAATCTAATTAACTATTATAGAAATTGATCACTAATTCTAATTTCTTCATAACACTCCCCCTTGATCAATTTTCTTCTTCTTGTGGTCTTGTAATCAATTTGATCTTCTCATGAACTTGTAATCAATAAAAAAACTCCTTGAAAACCCTATGGGAAAAATCAGGAGATGCAATATAACATATAACTCCCCTAAAACCTTTCAGGAAAAATATGAGGAGAATTTTTGGAAAACTCTATGGGAAAAACTAAAGTAATTCCAGGTATACTAGGCAAAACTCCTTAAAACAAAGTGGGAAAAATAAGGAGAAACACCATAATATACAATTACCAATGTTAGTAGACTCTTGAGATAAACTCAAAGTCTTAGCCTAATAACACTTAGATCATATGGTCAATATGCTTCAAATATCATTTTCCAAAAACCCCGATGGGAAAAAACTAGATGATATAGCATATATCTTTGTTGACATTGCCTCATCAAAAACTTTATATGAGAAACCTCAAAAGGAAAAAAAACTCACATAAAGAAAAGAGTACAATGTATCGTATGTTCCAATATCATCCATAAAAAAAACCCTACGGGAAAAATGGATGAAATGATATAGTCTTGTGTCGATATTGCCTCATTAAAAACTTAATATGAGAAACCCAAAGGGAAAAAACTCATACAAAGAAAAGAGTGAAATATTATATTTTCAACAAGTTATTAATTAGAGAGGCGAGAGACTCTCCCCCTAAAACTTGCAAACCTTTTGTCCCAATGTATTCAACACATATGAAATGTGGAGTATAGTAGACCTTGTGAATATCTTTTCGAGATTATCACAAGTACTTAGTTTGCAAATATTCATATGCCCATATGACCTATGAAATAGAACCTTCTTAATGCAAAATATTACATTAAGTATAACTTGTCTCTATCTAAACAATACAAGCTATACGTATTATCTTTATAGATAATGACCTTTGATTCAATAGGATTAATAACACATAACTTTAGTATGTGATATATCATTTTACCAAGCTATACACAATCATGTGAAGCCTTGTGCAATACAATGTTAGAATGATTAATGGATTTAATTATTAAATGTCTACTTAAAGACTATTGCAAAATGGTCTTTCCATGTTCTTGTAAAGCTTATTCATCTAGAATTTGGGGATCTTATGGATAATCAGAATCATAATATCCACGTAATCGGATCATGGATTATACCAAGTCCGTATGTGCTATTTTATGATATCAAAGATATTCTTAATGCATATTTTCAAGTTCATTTTGTGAAAATACATTTTCTAACGGAACACAATAAAATGCATATTTTGTCAGGTACAATTTCTTGAAGCAATCAATAAACTAATCGTTCATTTATAATTTATGTGTCAGTTAGTAGGGTAGTTTTGTAAAATGGCTTCGATACACAAGTTTTCATAGGTTTAGTACAAGGTCCATGTTGTCACTTATAGTTTTCATAAATTCCAAAATGCAAAGTTAAAAATGTAAGTTATATTGAAAACAATTTTAACTAACTGCAAACAAGTGTAAAATGGTAGCCAATATAGAAGAATAGAGAAAGTATCATAGAATTTGGGAGTATAAGAACAGAAGAAGTATTTACTTAGTCTCTTTAACCCGCTGTTGTGAGGGTTGCATTGCCTCGCCGGCCTGTCATGACCTCGAACAAAGAAAAGATTTGATAACCCTTCTAGAACTCGTTCATCTGTCGGTGACAATACCATCACCCCAAGCCTGACCTTTTTATTACTGGAGTTATACAAAATTGTCGCATCACTGTGTCCTTTAACCCCACCATCAAGTTTAAATACGCAGTTGCTCACTGTTGATTCTACAGGATGATGCTCATCTTCCATTACTGAATTTCCTTGTCTTGGTCTCTTTATGTTTCTCTCGAAGTCCTTCCTGGACCAAGTGTATTGATTACCATGTTGATTGAACCCTCCATTAACAACAACCAACATAACACTTGCAGAAGCAAAGGGGCCAGTTGCTACAATTTGATTATGATCATCATACAGAACAACACTTATTGTTTTCCCATTATTTTTAGTATCTATGATTTGCCCCTTTTCAATTTCGTCATTCACCTCACATGTGAATTCTAGTCGGTATTTTGGTGGCTGCTGCGCATGTTTCGTTTCGGATCTGCAAAACAATCAAACTATGCTAAAATTATGGAGCAAAACTGGAGGGTGAGAGAGAGAGAGAGAGATTGTTTCCACTTCTAGTATATGATAGCAAACAGCACCTGGGAGCAGAAGAATCATCACCACTAGAGCCATTAATATGTAACTCCAATTGTTTGCGTAGTTCATTGTGACTCTCAGTAAGCTTGTTCAATTGTTTCTGCATTTTACTAGTGTCTTCGGTAAGCTTCTTTGTGCCCTCCTTGATCCATTCCAGCATCCAGATCACTTTATCCTGAGAGCTCTTTACTGTCAATACGATTATTTTGGAATGCTTCTGAAATTCTAACGCGAGGAAGTTTTTGTGCTAAGATAGAACAGTCAAAACTTCACGGAGTTTTTTTTTTTAGTTCCACTATTAATTAGATCCAAATGTATGCACAACAAATATTTTTAGAACACTAAATAGTAGGGTTCCGAGCCTCAAAATGTTGGAAAGATTTGATTATGACCATGTTTTATAATTTAAAATATTTGCCACTTTATTATCTTTTTTGTAACTACATCAAATTTGCTTCAGAATTTTTTTTCTGCCACAATTGGTCTCAGACTTATACCACTCATTCCAAGAAAATATCTGGATTCTGCTTTTGCCTTGCTGGTAAGTTGGGGGACGCTTGGTTTGTAGCCACCCACGCACTCACCTGGCCTTGCTTGGTCACATATTTGGATCTGGGCTACTAAACTTTAGTTCCATCACATCTGATGTTTGTGTAAGGATCACCGGGGTGTCCGACCCTAGAGGGGGAGGGGGTGAATAGGGTCGCTAATCGCTTTTCTATCCTAGGGCTCAATCTAATTGCATAAGATAAACCTAACACGTCCTACACATGCTAGTTATAACTAAGGTTTATCTATGCTACCCTCTACTTACCCCAAAAGACTTGCAACCTATAGCCAATCCTAATCAAACTAACTAGGAAAGTAAAGGTAAGCAAGAAAGAGTAAATGCGGAAACGTAATGCGGTAAGTAAAGCGGTAAGGGAGAGGATATGCAAACTCCCGTGAAGACACCAAGACACACGATTTAACGTGGTTCGGTTAGGACACCAAAGTCCCTCCCTACGTCCACGGCCACTTGCTCACAAAGAACAAGTGTGATGCCGAGTCTCTTCGCTTGATCACCGTCTTGCCACGCCTCCAAGGCTCCCGACAAGCAAAGGCTAAGTGACGCCAAGTCACAAAGACGAGGTCACCGCCACCGTCTATCTCGAAGCGTCACCACGGCACCGTCTTCACTATCTTGGAGCTTTAACACCAAGTAGGGGCCTCCTTCCCCGCACAAAGTGTCGTTGCCACTCCACACCAAGTCGGAGGGTCACACGACGAGTACACAAGTTGCTTGCCGCAGCAAGACTTTCTCTCAAGCTAGTTCTCTCAAGAACTAAGCCTAAACAAGCACTAAGCACTCTCACAAGTGTGCTTAAGCCTATATGATGTACAATGAAGCTCAATGGTGGTTGGAGATGATCTTTAGCTCTTGTATACTTCCTTGAACTCCAGCACCTTCAAATGACCCGGCCTTGGGGGTATATATAGGCAACACAAGCAAATATAGCCGTTGGAGAAAAGCTGCCAGAAATGTGCTTAACACCGGTTAATCCGATGCTCCCCAAATTGCCATCGTCGGTTTAACCGGTGATACTAAACTGCCCACTGAAAACTAGCCGTTATGTGTACGGGCAATCAACCGACGCAATCGACCGGTGTATGTAATATTAGCGTCGGTTTAACTGGTGAGTGCAACTGTCCTCTGATCCTTGAAAAACAAACTCTCTGGACAACTGCACCGACGTCATTAACCAGTGCATCATCGGTTCATCCGATGTATGCATTTTTCTTGGTCTGCTTCTGCCATTGCACCGACGTATTCAAACTTCCTATCGTCGGTTCATCCGGTGCCAAACCCTAGCCCGCAGGCCATCTCTGTCATTGCACCGATGAGTACATTTTGCCTTACGTCGGTTTAACCGGTGATACTAAAACTCCCAGACGTGCTCAAGTCAATGCACCGACGTGTGTAATTTGCTTGGCGTCGGTTCAACCGGTGACTTGATTTCTTTTAGGTTTCAGGGCGCTGCCCTGAGACCCGCGAGGGGCGGCTCCCCCTCGACCCCCGTCCGCTAACCGGATAGCGGAACCCCCGTAGGGGCGGCCCTTCGGGCCTAGCTTCGCCTCTCTTCTCTTTGTCATCACTTGAACCTAAAAGCCTGAGTATATCATCTAAGCAAACACATTAGTTCAAGTGTTGCGTGTGTCATCAATCGCCAAAACATTATATTGAAATATGGCATGAGAGGCCATTTTCGCTACAATCTCCCCCTTTTTGGTGATTGATGACAACACAACCAAAGCAAGCAAGATGAATTGCAAGAATATGAAATTGATACCAATTTGAAAAGTTAGAAACTACTTAGCTTGCTTGGATGACATTTCAATGCTCATTTTAAAAGCCCTTGATACCAATTGTAGAAAGAATTTGTAGACCAATGGCTTGTATGTGGTTTGAACCATATGAGCAATGAAAAATTTGTACCTTAGTCCATGGGATCATCAAATTGCACTTCTCCCCCATATTGACTAAGTACCTCCCCCTATCACCATGCATCCTTTTGCATTGCATTTTCCATTCCTCCCCCTTGCTAATGGCATCACTTGCTTGCTTTTAGGGTACATTTCTCCCCCTTTGTCATCAAACACCTAAAAGCTTCATAACCACTAGCAACAAGGATCATTAGTAGCAAAAGAAATTCACTAGTGATAGAGTGTTATACCAACTAGATTAGGCATATCTCCCTTTGTTTGAACCAGCTCCCCCTTTTTCAAAGCTTGTGGCACCTCCTATCTTGACATCCATTGTAATACCAATTGTAACTTGTAGGGGTAGTGTTCAAAAGAAATTGAACTCATGGAGATAGCTCTAGGTGACTAGTCATGCCTCCCTATATCATTTATCTCTTTAACCTTTGGGAGTTTTGGCTTGGTCTTCTTCCTTTGTCCAGTCTTTCTTGATCCATTGATACCAAAAGTAAGGTTAATTGCAATGTGCATTATCTTGATATTGAAGGATTGAGTGTATTACCATATGGACAAAAGGAGTGTGACTACAACAAATATCACTTTGAAAACATGTTAGTCACAAAAACACAAGCTATAGAGTTAGCTCCCCCTAAATGTGTGCAATAGTGTTTGAATCACTTAATCAAATGTATGCACTTGTAATTCACATAATGGGGATCAAACTCTATAACTTGAAAACATGACACCAAATGAATACCAAAAAAAATAGGATTGATACCGATTGTAGACTTTGGTATTTTCTTTCGAAAAATATGTGTCATGGAGAAGCAATGGTTTTTCGCCCATGTAGGTTGCACTAGATAAGAAGTTAGTACCAAAACAACCTACCATATGATATTTCTAGGAAAGCATAAAAGATACCAAAAGTAAATACCAATTATAAAGATAAGATCATGCATTCCTAGAGAGGCATTGAGCTACAATGATGCATGAAGGATATCAAATGAATTTGAGATCATCCTTTTACCTTGCTCATTACCTCATATGTAGGGGAGGGGAATTTGGGTCACTAATCTTTAATTCATAACTTGGCTTTCCTTTATCTTTGCATGATGCATCCCTACTCATGCATCCCAAACTTTGTCAAGCCTTCAAATTCCCCGTTGCTTGGATGCTTACCACCATATAATGATGACTTGGCCTCCCTCTAAAACCTTGATTCCCCCTTTGATTCTCCCTCATGACTTGATTCACTTAGGTATTTCTCCCCCTTCGGGATATGCTTCCTCTCCTTGAGAAAATACCTTGATTTGATCCACATTTGTCCCTCTTTGGAATCAAATTACTCAAAAGGTCTTGCTTCTTAAAAGTTCTTGCAAAATAATATAGCTCAAAAGAAGATTAGTATCCTAGGGAGTTAGCTCCATGACTCATGATCCAATTGTATGATATCAATGAAGATACCAATTGAGAATTTACTATGGTGGATCACAAAATCACGAAACTAGCATGACATGAGCTAAGCTTTCCACAAATATGTGCATAAAGTGATAATGTGAAAATCAAGTGCACAACTAGATGTTATAACTAGAAAGCTTAGATCATATCATGCACGGAGGTAGCTCTAAAAATGATAAGAAATTGACAATTATACCAATTGAATGAGTTTAGAACCTAGCATACCTCCGGGGGAAACAACTTAGTTTACCTTGTATGTACTAAATTGAAAGTCTTTGAAGGAAGAGTACTTGGTACACCAAGGTTGAGCAAGTGTATGAGCACATAGCCTATGAACTTAGATATGAGCATTTAAGTTCAATAAAGCATGGCTCAACATGCATGAAGGCACAATTTATCTAACCACTCTTATAGAGTTGTTTGTTCACATTGATTGTGAGAAACATTCTCTTAGAGTGTTAACTTCACGTGAGACTACAAAAGATAAGCTGGCAAACATGTTAGTCTCAAAATCACAAGCTATAAAGTGAACTCCCCCTAAATGTGTGCATTTAGTGTTTGAATCACCAAGCAAATGTATGCACATTGATTTTTACACAATTGGGAAGTTTACCCTATAGCTTGTGTTCATAGTACACATAAGAAATACATACCTCATGAAGTCCGTGTACCATGAAAGGTAACCTTGTGTAGCTTTCTACACACTTATCAAACCATGTAGGTTGCTCATGGGTTAGAGTCATGGCATAAGCAACCCACCATATATAACACTAGGAGATGCAAAACAAGCAAACATCCTAGCAAAAGCAATGGAGCTACATGATGCTTGAATTGAAATCTAGCTACCATTACTTTATGGGGGACTTGGGCAACAAATGTCCAAGTTGTGAGCTTAGCTTGTTTTGGCTTGGACCTTCACTTTTAACTTGTAAGCTAAGCATCCAAATCCCCCGTTGCACTTGTTTGGTGCCTAAGTCTTAGGAACCCAAACCTTTTGAGAGCCATCCATGGTATGAATAATATCCTTGGGCACCCAAATAGGTTGGTTCCATCCATATGTTCTCCACCCCATGACATGAGCCACCACCTTGCCATTCTTCTTCTTTTCAAGTATGTAGTGGTTGCTCTTTTGCTTGTTCTTGTGGGTGGGCTTGGTGTACATGTAGGACGCCTTCAAGTATGGAGATGTGTTTTTCTTGATCTCCTTAGCCTTCTTGTTCTTGTTCAAGTTCTTGGGCTTGCTATTTTCTTTGCCCTTTGCTTTGCCCTCTTTCTCCTTGCATTGGTAGGACTTGTGGCCTTCTTTGTGACACTTGAAACAAGTCACGGTTTCTCCCTTCTCAAGCTTCTTCACGCATGGTAAAAAAAGATTTCTTATATATATGATGATAAAAAAGTTAATGGTAATATTTAAATGAGTATAGGGCTTTGCGCAAATACTTATGTACTCCCTCCGTTCCAAATTATAAGTCATCCCAAGAATCTTGGAGAGTCAAAATTTTCAAATTTGACCAAATTTATATAACAAAATAATAACATTTACAATACGAATTAAGTATAATTAGATTCTTTGTTAGTTATATTTTTATAGTTTACCTATTTGATGTCATAAATCTTTGTGTTTCTCTCAATAATTTCGGTCAAATTTTGAGATGATTTGACTCTCCAAGATTCTTAGAATGACATATAATTCGGAACAGAGGGAGTATTGTAGATCTTGGTAGTTAAATTGAAGTATTTTCTCCATGGAGTTAATAGTATATATATATATATATTAATTCTAAAAATAGAGAAAATATATGAACTAACTTCCTATTAGATGTAACCTTCAAAACGAAGAGTTGGTTCTTATGTATTATAGATCTTGGTAGTTAAAGTGAAGTATTATCTTCTTGGACGTAATTGTGTGTGTGTGTGTGTGTGTGTGTGTGTGTGAATAGAGAAAACATATGACCTAACTTCCTATTAGATGTAACCTTCAAAAATATCTAACGTGACATATACAGAGTGTACTGTTCCATTGTTTTAGTCATCAGATCACTCTGCCGACTATAAGTGACTTCAAATGAAAACAGGAAATTGACTACAAAGTTGTAGATCTTGTCAAAACTACAACTTCTGTCCGAAAAAATCTGTTTAATGGATGATGATGATAAAATAAAAATATTCTCGCAAAACTCATCCGATGGAGGAAATCTTTTTGTACAAAAGTTGTAGTCTTGACATGATCTACAACTTTATAGTTGATTTCTTGTTTCCATTTGAAGTCACTTATATAGTGTAAGTAACTTTCAAAAGTTGTGGCCAACAAGGACCAAAGGGAAAATATCTCATTGTAGCCACAAGCACAACAGAGTACTGGGATTGAATGGTCAGAGAGGAATTGGTCAACGTTTCTCATGTGGGCCCCTTGAAAAAGAATGGAGGGCAAGTGGGAGCTGGGAAGTCCGATGGAGTCCCTGGGAACTCCCTCTGAGGTCCGGGGGTGTGAGGAAGGAGTACCGGACAAAAGCAGTGCGATCCGAAGAGAATCCAACCAAGGCTCCTCCGAGGTGCTTTTGTTCCCTGTGACACCCTGGAAGTTCGAATGAGCTCAAGGTATGTCTACGCGATGTGAGGTGGGAGTAGCAGAGGAATACAGGGCATTCCCAGGATAAACCAGAGCTATTAATGTGGCGCCGCAGGCGCATGCCATCTGAATTTGCAGGGTTTTCAGGGCTAGTCTTACTGATGACACCCTCCTCAACCTTGGAAGCATGTAGGTTACGCGTGTGAGCCGGTACATCTCGTCAGCTCTTTGCTCTTCTACCTACGACTCCTCCCTTGAAAACTAAAGGTCCACCTCTTCTTGAGATGTGGTCGTAACTGGAAGAAACATTGTACTCACAGTCAGGAATCTATATATATAAGAAGTTCAGGCCAGTCACCTGCATGAAAATGGCATCATGTGCAGGCAGCGTGATGACTGAAATATGAAATGGCGGCGGCGCTATGGGACGCCGTCGGGAAGGCGGCCAACCTGGCTCAGCTCTTCGGACTGGACGCCGTCACACTCATCATCATAGCAATGAGCTTCCTGCGGTTTCATGAGGTTAACAAGGAATGCCGGAAGCTGGAGGACCGTGTGCAGATGCTCCGGCTACTCCTACGCTCCCCAGCCGGCTGCTGGATCATGCAGCAGCCGAACTTGGAGCTGGGGCATCTCGTTACCAATGCACTCAAGGACGGCCACGACCTTGTGGAGTCCTACAACAAGAGCACGCTGTTTTTACGTGTCCGGAGGGGCAGGAGCATGTCCAGACAGTTCCGCGATCTGCGCAACAGCATCGATTCCTACTGTGGCTTCATCCTCTACATCAACGCTTGTCTCCTCGTCCATCAAGAGAATCCTCCCCCTCCGTCACTTGTCAGGTGATCAGATTACATTTAGCTGATCAAAAGACGTACATGTAATTCTATACCTAATTATACTAGATGGACAGTTGGACTACACTGCTCCATTCAACCGCAGTCCGAACTTATTCTTGGAAATGCATGCAGGACTGCTGATGTTGATGGAGACGTGCCGCAGTCGACTGGATACTCCATAGATGCAGAAATGTCTACGACGACTGTTCCTCATGACACTCACATCATCAATGTTAGCCAGGGATGAGTAGACAGCGAGCAGTATATTACGCATGCACCAGAGATGAGTCGATCAGGATGTGATTTGAGAGCATTAGGGGTGCAAATGGGTGATCCTTAGGTGCACCTCCAACCCTTATATTTGAACTAATGAGGATTGCAGGTGTACCTAAAGGTAATCTATTTGCACTCTTTGAGAGCATGCATCCTATGATGCCTTCTTATGTTGCGTGAGAAAGTATTGTATGTTTGGGTATGCCTCTGTAGTGTGGCTTATACATAAGGCACCCAACTGAAAATATATGTGCATCCTGTTGATGACCAAACACTACTAGAAAAACAGTCATTCGTCCACCTCCGGTTAGTACCGGTTGCTTTAAACCCGGTACTAATGTCAATTTAGTACCGGTTCTATAGCACAGTGCCTCCCGGAGCCATTTTTCGAAACGAGGCTCCACCCCAATTCCATTTCAAGCAACGGAATTACAAAGTTCAGTAAACAGAGACCAGGATCCCGGGGGAAGATCGGGGGAGGGGGGGCCTAAGCTTCCTAACCTGACTTTCAAGCTAGAAAGTTCAGCTGACCGGACTCGAATCGTAGGCTTCCTAGGAAAAGGAGCGTCCAACGTAAGGAAAGCGCGTTATTACAGACCGATACTTGTTAAAAGAAGCCACAAAGAGAGACCACCCTAGCATCCCAAAAGAAACAGCAGTTCCTAGAGATCAGCTTCACGCCTCATCCTCATCTTCTGTCGCGGGAGTCGGTGGCGCCGGCAGCATTCTCGGCGTTGTGGCAGCTTGCTGCGCCAGGGCACGGTGAGCATAAGCGAGCAAGCTTTTGACTCCTTCCAAAATCCCCACTTGGAAGTCCTCCTTTGTCAGACCTGCCCAATAAGTCATAAATGCACAAGCATGTGTCAGTATTTCGGCTGGATGCCGGATGATCTTTCCATCAAAGATGGCCTTGTTCCTGCCTTTCCAAATTGCCCAGCACACTGCTGCAAAGCCGAAGTGGTGAATTGGTTTCCCGTTGGGTAACCAGCGTTCAATCCAAAGTTTGAACTGTGAACAAGAGTTAGGAACATTGGTAGCTCCCAGACAAGATCCAACCATGCCCCAAATGCATCTTGCAACAGGGCATTGGAAGAATAAATGATTGCTAGTTTCTAATTGGCCACAGAAGATACAAGAGGGGTTACCCAGCCAGTTTCTCTTAATCAGGTTTTCTTTGGTTAGGACAGCATCCTTCTCCAGAAGCCAAGTGAAAATTTTGATTTTGTAAGGGATTTTAGCTTTCCAAATGTGATTAAAATGACCTCTGGACTGGCCAGCTGTGAGATGATCATAGGTGCTTTTAGTGGTGAACATCTTATTTCGCCCCCACTTCCAGCTGACTTTGTCATTAGCATCTTCAAAATTAAAGGAGAAGGTTGCATCAAGGATATCTAACCATTCCTCAAAGAAAGATGGTGGAAGCCATCTATCAAAAGGCAAACGTCCGTTTGCATACAGAACATTGTAAACAGAGATGTTTTTATTTAAGCACCAATCGAACAGCACAGGATGGAGTATGCAAAGAGGTTTATCTTTTAACCAAATATCCTCCCAGAAACGAGTATTCTTTCCATTTTTGACTTGTAGCACTCTCCCCCCCAGATAGACCTGTCTGACTTTCAGCAGATCTGTCCAAATGGGTGAGTCATCGATTTTGTGAGAGACCACACTCAGTGGGCTATCTTTTACATATTTTTTCTGCACGAGATCTTGCCAGAGACCGTTCTCCGTTTCTAATTTCCACCACCATTTACATAAAAGGCTAATGTTCATTTTAGAAATGTCTTTAACTCCAAGGCCACCTTTGCTTTTACTCTTGCAGATATTCTCCCATTTTACAAGATGATATTTCTTTTTTGTCCCACCCCCTTGCCAGAAATAGGTCCTCCTTTGCTTATCCAAGGTGTCAATCACAGTTTTTGGAAGCAAATAAAGGGACATATGATAAATGAACGCATTTGAGAGGCTGGAGTTGATTAGGGTGGTTCTTCCAGCAATAGAAAGGGAGTTTCCCTTCCAGATTTTCAGTTTCTTTTCATTTTTTTCCATGAGAGGCATCCAATCCTTAACATGGAGCCTCCCAGGGCTCACCGGGACACCCAGGTATTTAATGGGGAAGCAGCCGATCTGACAATTGAATAATTCAGCAAACTGAAGACACTTATCCGCGTCACCATTAATAATAATGACTTCACTTTTAGCAAAGTTAATTTTGAGTCCTGACATCATTTCGTAGAGGTACAATAAGAGCTTCATGTTCCTTGCAACCTCAAAGTCATCTTTAAGGCAAATGATGGTGTCATCAGCA
Source organism: Panicum virgatum (assembly GCF_016808335.1). Lineage (NCBI taxonomy): Eukaryota > Viridiplantae > Streptophyta > Magnoliopsida > Poales > Poaceae > Panicum > Panicum virgatum. The sequence goes on from NC_053152.1 coordinate 39,945,046, forward strand.
TATTGAAGGATAGCCACCCCTCTGGGAATCAGGTTATCAGCAAGCCCAATTATTAGATTACTGTGTTGTGCTTTCCTCACCATCCTGGAGAGACAGTCAGCCACAAAGTTGAACAGTATGGGGGAAAGAGGGTCCCCCTGTCTTACTCCTTTGTGACTAACAAAATAAGGCCCCATAACATTGTTGATCTTGACACAGACAGTACCACCCATCACCACTTGTTTTATCCAACCACACCATTTTGGGCTGAAATTCCTCATAACCAAAGAATTAAAAAGGAAGTCCCAGCAGACCTTGTCATAAGCTTTCTCAAAGTCTAATTTCAGTATCACCCCAGACACTTTCCTTCTTTTAGTCTCATGAAGAATCTCATGAAGAGCCATCACACCAGACATGATATTTCTTTTTTTCATCAAAGCTGATTGTGAGGACAGTATAAGCTTTTCAGCAACAGGCTCCAACCTAATGGTCAGAACTTTTGTGATCCATTTATAGATGCAATTTAGAAGGCAAATCGGCCTATATTGCTGAATTTTTTCAGCATCAGTCACTTTTGGTAAGAGGGTGATAATTCCATAGTTTAACCTACTCACGTTTAGTTCCCCTTCCCAGAACTCTTGAAATAACTCCAGAATATCTTTTCTTACAATTTCCCAGCACCCTTGAAAAAATTCAATCGGAATGCTGTCCGGCCCAGCAGCCTTATTTTTCTCCATTTGGAAGAGTGCAAATTTGATTTCTTCCTCAGAGAAAGATTTGGTAAGGATAATATTATCATCCTCAGAAACCAATTCATTTTCCCCCCACAGATCAGAATCAAGCTGAAACTGGTTGCCAATTGCTGGCCCAAAAAGTTCTTTGTAATATTCTGTAGCATGAGAGATAAGGTTTGGAGTTCCTTCAATAATTTCATCATCTTTTTTGAAGGAAATGATATTGTTTTTCCTTTTCCTTCCATTTGCAACTCTATGAAAATACTCTGTGTTATTATCACCCTCATGAAGCCAAGTCTCATGAGATCTTTTAAGCCAGTACAACTCCTCATCTCCCAGAAGCTTAAGAATTTTGCTTTGGATTTCCACCTTCCTATTTAGCATACTAAGAGGTAAAAGGGACTCTTCCTCCATTTGTTCAATGTAGAGAAGTTCCTCCTGCAGCTCAGCCCTCATTCTTCTATTCTCACCTTGGATATTAAACCCCCATCCTTTAAAATATTGCTTGAACCTTTTCAGTTTACTCTGAATTCTATCCATTGCAGATTCTGCATGACAGGGTAACTCCCATAGGTTTTTTACCTTTTCAATGAAATCAGGCTGTTTCAGCCAAGATGTTTCAAATCTGAAAGGTATTTTTCTCTGAGGGAGGTTTGAAGCAGGAGATAAGATTAAGGGATTATGGTCAGAAATTTCCCTTGGTAATTTCTGGATGAAGATTGTAGGGAAAAGTGATTCCCAGTCTTTATTCACAAGACACCTATCAAGCCTTTCCAATGTGGGAGGATTCTGGTTGTTAGACCAGGTGTATTTTCCTCCCACCATTTGCATATCCACCAGCTCATGGCAGTCAATCACAGAATTGAAGAGAGAGGCATGTCTATTAATTACCCCTTTATTTTTTTCAGTGGAGAATCTAGTGAGATTAAAATCCCCCCCAAAGATCACTGGGTCTGAGTTATTGTTGCAGAAATTGGCCAATTCTGCCAGGAAGCCCCTCTTATGTTCATCCTGAGCAGGCCCATAGACATTAACAAAATTCCATTTCCTTTTCATTACTTTATCCCATAGGTTTAGTTGTAGAAGGAACTGTCCCTCCTGGAAGGAACCAACATCAAAATATTCTAGGTTAATGCCACTCAAGATTCCCCCAGATCTCCCTCTAGAGGGGATCCATTTCCACAAATAAGATTGAGAGGGATCTATTTGTCTTAGAAGATCATCTTTGATTTCTTTTTGCATTGTTTCCTGAATGCCAATAAAGTGAAATCTATGTGCAAGAATGAGGTTCCTGAGGAAGGAGGCGACACCATTTTTTTTAATGCCCCTACAATTCCAAATAAGCCCCTTCATGATTTTTTCTTGACATTATTCTTTCTTTTGAGGGGTTCATTGGGAGCCTCAGAGTTTCCCTGAGTTTTCCCACCCCTTATCTTACAGAGAGTTTCTCTGTTTTGTTTATCTTTTTTCTTATTGATGGAGTTGGACAACATGATTTTCCTGGGAGGTTTTCTGTTCCTCTTGGGGGAAACCAAAACATATTCATCAAGATCTGAGGAAATATCTTGGCAATCAGTACAGTTAGAGACATTGTCAAAGTTGAGGGGGTCAGAAGAAGCAACTTCTTGATTAAATACTGAATTTTGAGAAACATTTTTCTGATGTAGCAAGAGTCTAGCATTTTCCATTTCAGCAAGCAAGTCTATAGTGGAAAAATCGTTTTCAGTTACTTTAACACCCATCAGATTAGATAAATTCATAACAGTATCATTATCTAGCACAGAAAAGGAATTATGGTTTGTAATGTTACCTGCAGCATTTCTTTTGCTTCCAACTGTAGGAGCTACCATATTGGCTTCAGCTTTGTTCATTAGCCTTTCACTCCACCTTCTGTCAACCCTTTCTTTCCTAAGGCTCTCACAAGGATTCTTCACCTCAAAGACACTCTTGATGATCAAATCTGGCTTACCAGCATTGGTGTCCTTTGTAGCATTGTCATCTTCATCAGTTATATCAGTGATCAGTACAGTAGATTTGAGATTTTCCTTGATGTATCCCACATTGGGCTGTCCTAGATTTACCACATCAGCCAATTCACATCTATTCAGCATCACATTGTCAGCTTTCTTTGAGGATTCAGCACCATCATCCCAAACTTTGTTTACAAGAGTGGGGAAATCATCACTGCTATCACTGGGTTCATAAGTAGCAGCTGGTATGACTTCATCAAAAAATTCAGGTTCAGAGTTCACTGCTGTTTTCTTAACCTCAGTATTGATCCTTTTCTTGGAGTATGAAATTTTTGGTGGGGCAGAGTTGAGAATTCTTTTTTCTGCATCTCCACCTATCACCATTTTCTGAAGATGATTTGTCCCATGACCTGGATTAGTATGTTCAGGGGCAGAAGAGGTATTTTTTGAAGCCCCCTGTCCAACATTGCCATGTTCCATTCTTGGTTTCTTGGAATGTGGCTGTTGATCCAAGTCATTGATTTTTACTCTACTAGATTGTCCTGGCTCAGAATAAGACGTGTCACCCTCAAGCTCGAACTGGAAATCATACAGATATATGCCAAGAGTGCTTTCTGCAATTTTTGGGACCGCCAACACATCTCTACAGGCAATTCTCACTCTCACATGATCAGGATTATATCTTGCTTTTTCATCAATTGTCATGACCTTTCCTACAAGACCACCAACCCTAGCAATAGTCCTGATATTCCTTTGATCAATAGGGATCCCTCTGATTTTGAACCAGGCAAGTTGGAGTTGTCCTTTAGCACCCAAGGAGGAGGACCAGGGTTCAATTTTCATCTGTGCATTACCATCAAGCACCCCGAGAATGAACTGGCTATAATCTAGCACCATCTTAGCATTAGGGAATCTCATTGTGAACTTAGCCTCAGTCACTTGCTTGGCACTCCATTTCCACACATCAGCACCTACAATTCGCCTAAATTCTCCTTCAATCTGCTTTGCTGACATGACACCATTAATCACCGTAACAATCGCAGTGCTAGCCTTCTCACGCTTCAGCTTCTGATCAACATGTTCATCAATGTAGAAAAAGCTTTGGTTGGGAACTTGAGCAGCGCACAATTCTGGACCCAGATTCCACAATGGTTCGCGATGGCAGTCATAGGATTCATGATTGTTGAAGCCACACAGTTCACAGGCATTCCTCCTTTTGCATTCTTCAGAGGTGTGATTTCTCAGCCCACAGAATTTGCACGCAGATTTCAGCTGAGGTTGATCAGGAACCCCACTCTTCTTCTGCAACTTGGAACGCAAGTCTGACTCCTCTTCCGGCTCTTTGCCCTTCTCCTTTCTAGCAAGATCATCTGCCTCCTTCTGGCTTGGATCACTATTATCATTTGCCTTACGATCCCAGTTGGAGGAGGAATCCTCTCTCCCCCAGGATTCGTTACCCCTGCACAGGGTATCAGATCTCCTTTCTTCGCCGACAAATGGTTCTCCCCCCTGATCAGATTCTCGACCACCATGAGAGGGATCAAACTCACCTTCGCTTCGCTGATCCAGGTCGCGCCTGCCGGTGCGCTGCCACACGTTTTGCCTTCCCGTGCGGCCAGCTCCCCGGCCAGCACGCCCCGCCCCGAAGCCCTCGCGCCTGAAATTCCCGCGATTTGCCGCAGGAATCACCATCTTCACGACTTGTGCATAAGATCTGGGCGTCGGATTGGAGCGGAAGTATCCTACAAATTGATCGATGCAGCTCTGGAAAGAAGATGGCGGCGAGGTGTGGGGATGGGGATGAACTCGCTGTGTCGAGTCCTCCAACCCTAAAGTGGGGAGACACGGCTGATTCCCTTCACCGTCCCCCGCTGTCACCGCCTCTTCTTCCACCTCAGGATCGTTCACACGTGTCTTCTCATTCGGGTGAACGCCCAGGATCCCATCGGTGAGACCACATCGAGGTGGTGATCGCAACGGTGGTGGGTTGGACGGAATCCGCCCATATCCCACTCTGTGCGGGTCGAAACGAGGCCTACCTCCACCGGCCGCCATTGGAGGCCCAGTGCGAGGAGAGACCGGCTTCGTACGGACTGGGAGCCCAATACCTGCTGCGACCGCGCCCTCATCAGGTTGGGCCAGATCCTGCACCCCCGCCGAACGCCAACGAAAACGGATCGGAATCTCCTTGATATCAACCGAGGCCTTGTTGATTCGTGCGAATGGAAATCGCGGCTCGGACCAAGCTCTCCGGAAGGCCCTCGACGATGTATCAATGGGGAGGCTCACGGAATCGCCTAGAGCGCGACCCGGAGGAAGGGGACGACGTGACGTCATCCTCTTTTCACACGTCTCCCTCCCGGAGCCATTTAATACCGGTTTTCAACATCACCTGGTACTAAATGGTCATGGCCCGGTACTAAATGGTCCGTCTCGATTACTTTAAAAGGATAGCATCTTCTGTGTACTCACATGTGCTGTGTGGGTGAGATGGTAGAGGAGACTACGCGTGAGGCCATAGGTCACAGGTTCGAACCCTACAGCTTGTGCATTTATTTAGATACATTTTTTATTAAGTACCAGGCACCACAACCGGTACTAAATAGAGGTCTATTTAGTACCGGCCGGCCTGTACCGGGTGCCACAGCCGGTACTAAAGGCCCTCGCCGCCCGGTACAAATGTTATTTTTTTCTAGCTGTGAAAATTGACAGCAAACCGGACCAACCGGTCTGACCGGTTCATGAGGAATCCGAATACTATTAGGAAACCTTATAGATTTAGATCTGTAAACAGGATTTTTTGCAGGGTAAGTCTTTCCCACCCTATAAATATAAAGGGTCATAGCCGATTGACAAACAACTCAATCGAATCTATCAAACACATTTATCTTTCATTGTCTTTACCTTTTTCCTTTAGCCTAATTTTTCCAACCTCGACATGCTATTCTTCTCTCGTCTCCATGGCGCTTGAGGACGCCCTAGCTGGACTGCCGAGCCAAGGGCAACCCTACGCGCGCTTGCCCCGACGGGGTCCCTCCGGGCGAGCGTTCGTCGGATCGTCGCCGTTCTGTACGGCGACCGGTCTGATCGGTCCCTCTAACCGGTCTGACCGCTCCACGCAGGAGGTGCTGCAAGGAGCCCTTCCTCATGCCGCGCGACCTAGCGCATTCGTGTGTTTACCAGAAAAGGCATCAACACAAATTGACGACTCCGCTGGGGAATGAGAATCTGGCTATCATGTCCGATCTATCAAACTCCAGTAATATGATGACACTTGAAGGATTGACTGAAGACCTACGCAAGGGCATCAACATAAATTTACATTCTCACTGTTATCGGGTAGCTGAATAAGGCATCATTATGATGAAGATATCTGTCATCAACGAGTTGAGGATGTACGATCTACCAAGGCATAGTAAGTCCACAGCTACTTTTATAAGTGGTTTGCTTACTTTTGTGGATAATCAGATTAATAAAAATAAGAGTGTTGATCCAATTTCTGTTATTCAAAAGTCGGCTATTGAAAAGTCGGCTACTAATCCTTGCAAAAGTTTGTGTGATATTGCTGGTCAAGATACAATTCGGCTGTCTCGAGCCGAAATTGTCGAACCAAAATCCCCTGGTAAGAGCATAGAGACTACATCTACTACTTCAACGCTCGGGGGGCAACAAAACCAAGGCAAAAATGCTGGTTGCACTACAACTGGTCTGACCGGTTCCAAGACCGGTCTAACTGGCTAATCTAGAATTTTGCAAAATAAATCAAAACCTAAGATGGTTAAGCCCAAAAAACCCGAGATTGGTGTTTGGAAAACCGTTGAATCTAAAGGCTGTCACAAGCATCAAAAGGAAAAGCCAAAGCCCTTTCTTGGAGATCCTCTGGCTAAATCCAAAAAACAAAATAATGATGCTAGTTGGCTAAAACATCAAAACACTCAAGATCTGCTCCAAGACAGCAATTTCATGATCGGAATCGACAACGGAATAATTTTCCTAATTCAATATCGTTTCCGTCATATAGGTCACCTATACCTATGCTATGCGGATTTTATAATAGCATGCATTGTTTTTATCCGTCATGGTATTATAATTCATGTATACCTTCTCTTCCTAGATATTTGTGTCCAGGTTATATTACCTATAGGGAGTTGGCAATTGGTAAACAATCACCTACCGTTAATGACCGTTTTGATGAAAAAGATCAGTCTATACAGAAAAAGAAATACAAGGTGATTAAGCAAGTTTATCGTGTCAAAAATAATAGAGAATTAAACAAAAATTCAAATTTGAAACTAGATAAAGAAAAGCCGGTTGTTGAAGAGCAATTAGTAAAATTGTAAAATTATCCCCAATGATGATCATGATTCAAACAATGTAGTCGAACTATGTTCAAGTTCGGCCGGGGGGCAAGATAAGAGCAACCATATCGGTTCTGACAGGACCAGTCTGACCGGTTCGTCAGCACAGTCTGAACGGTTCGTCAGCACAGTCTGAACCTAGAAAGTCTGGTGGTGCAAAAAATAGAACCAAGCCGACCTTTGAGGAGCTTCTGGATAAATACAAGATGTCTGAACAAAAACAAAGCAATCAATTGGAAGACAAACAAAAAAGGAATTCTTCACCACCAAGATCAAGAAAGCATCAACGATCATCGTATTGGTCTTCATCATTTATGCCATCGAAGCATGTGCTATGGAATGCATATTCAGGTATACTCAATTATAATCCTTGATTTTGGTATAATCCTTGGTTGTCATATTATGACTATCAATCTCATACTTATGTATTACCAAGGGGCCATGATTTGAATAATCGGCCACATTGGCCATATCAAGATTTATATTATTGAACATGTTAAAGAATATAAAGTTGAAAAAGTTTGCTGATCCTATGTTAGAAATTGTTACATTTGGTAGTTCTCTTATTTCGGCTATTTTAGTACGTTTAGAGATAGTACATGGCCGATGAAATGCTAATCGTCGCCCTTAGACAATTTTGATACTGAAGATTGTTTTTTTGGTACGCAAGCTTTACCAAGAAACAGAGGGGGCATATGTTGACAACCAAAATTAGCAGCAAACCAGACCAACCGGTCTGACCGGTCATCCAGACGGTCTGACTGGTCTGCGATGCTGTAGCCGATCCGGCTAGAGCCGACCGGTCTGACCGGTCCATGAGGAATCCAAATACAATTAGGAAATCTTATAGATTTAGATCTGTAAACTAGATTTCTTGCGGTGTAAGTCTTCCCCACCCTATAAATATAAAGAGTCACGGCCGATTGAGGAACAACACAATCGAATCTATCAAATACATTTATCTCATTGTCTTTACCTTTTTCTTTTACCCTAACTTTTCAACCTCAACATGTTCTTCTTCTCTCGTCTCCATGGCGTTTTTGAGGACGCCTTAGCTGGCCTGCCGAATCTAGGGCAACCCTACGCGCTTGCCCCGACAGGGTCCCTCCTGGGCGAGCATTTATTGGATCGTAGCCGTTCTGCACAGTGACCGGTCTGACCGGTCCCTCTGACCGGTCTGATCGCTCCACGTAGGAGGCACTGCAAGGAGCTCTTCCTAACGCCGCGCGACCTAGCGCGCATAAAAGGCGTCAACACATCCATATCTTTCTATCCTGGATGTTGTAATTCAATACAAATCCAAAATTTCCGTTTGGGTATACTGCGCATTCCATTTTATCAGCTAAATATATATATGGAAAACAGGAAATTATTTTCACTCAGTCTTCCCTTCATTCCTCTTATTTTAGCCACGCTCGGCGTGTCGGCTGAATGTTTTGTTTGCCTTTTTCTGTGCATAATTTGTTTCATGACTCGGCGCGGCCCTGGTTATTGATCGCTAGATTTTGCATCGTTTTATGATGATATCTTTATATGTGTCTATTAAATAAGGGGCAGTTTCTTATTCGGTACATGTATCTTTTAGTTCATCTCGAAATGTAGGCAGTTCTATGTTATCTTTTCGTAAACTCTTGTAATTTATAAGGAAAAATTATTTTTTTGGCGGAGAATCAGTGAATTATCTCGGATCCATGAATCATCCGTCTTCAATTAGCTCAGCTGATAAACAAGCAGACACGAGGTGTACCGCAAGGAGGATGTCACGCCGAAGGCCCATCAAGATGAACAGAAGCTAGCTAAATGGGTCTTCGGGCCAACATTGTTGTCTTCGGGCCAACATTGTTAACGGGATGGGACTTCACGGCCTGCTACACTTTGTGGGTACCACGCCTCGTGGACTTTTCTCGGCCAAATAACAAATCGTGCTCAAAGTAGCATTTGATTCCACCCCCCCCCCCCCCCCCCCTCCTACATATAGATTTTTGAACAGGCTAAATTCATATGATGAAATCGGTGGAATCAAAGGCTAAACTTTATTCATCAAGTGAAGTAAAAAAAGGCTTCAACATTATTGATCCACGTCCGTAAATATTAGAAGTCACACGTGTGACTGACGATTAAACCATATCACACATAGTGAACAAAAAAAACTTGTACCACATTCAAAAAAATATTCTATTTTTTTGATAGTTACCATGAACTGATATATTGGGCTAATCTACCTTCTTACTTTCGATTCAACTGAGAAGGAATCAGCCCACCCACACCTTGTGCAACAGCTCCACTCAGGGTAACGCGCGTTACGCATAGGAGCGCCCTCCCCATCCACCATCGGACATGACTTTGCTCCTTAGTAGGGCAGAGGACAATCATGGAGGCCCGTCACGAAGCTGCAAAAGTCCCCGGTGCCCACTTACAGGCGGAGCAGTGCTAGCTATGAGCTCTCTGACTGTTTGGGAAGATGCCTGCATCTGCATCAGAGCCATTTTTTTAACCAAGTAGATGCCGATTATATTAAAAAGAAGAAACAACATCTAGACTGCGCACAACAACAACAATAATAACACTGGCCGGTTGGATTAGAACATCAACACGGCCACACAAATACACTCACAACTCTACTCACAAGCAACCAGTTGGATCGGGACATCAACACGGCCGCACCACACCACTCGACGATGGCTGCAAAGCCGAAGGACCACCGTAGTACCCAACCACAGCGTACACTCTTGTAGTCATCAAAACCTCAGGCATGACCCTGCACCCATAGAAATCAAAGGAGGTAGACACCAGTGCACCATGAAGGCCACCACCATGTAGGGCCCTTAGCTGCAATGCCACTGCAACATCACACTCCATCTGATAGAGTGAAAAAACACCAAATATGGACCTCTCACAGGCTGCCTTGCAAACACCAATGCAACAGCACAAAGCGTAGGGGCCTCGCCGCATCTGCTGTCGGACTCCACCTCTCTCTTGTTGCCTCGAAGAAAACACCACGTACGGGGTCTCGCCACGCCCGGATCCATTTCTTATGTCGCCCTCATGGTGTTGAGGAAAGATGCCCCGCTCCCTAAGATCTCCACCAATCAACCGAGCCGTCGCCATAGGTCGACTTCGCCTCGTTGCTTCACCCACGCACCTAGCCACTGCCACCATAGTAGCAAGTCAAGAAAGTCGCTTGCACCTTCTTTTGATGTTGTATCGCACCAGGTGGCCCCAACCAAGCCGAGCAACCCGCCACGATCCACTGCAAGCCTAGTCATCCCACGATACAGAACCAAATCTCAATTGAAGTCAAAGGGGAGTGAATGCTAGTGTTCCTGAATGCTCAGGACAGAGGGAGAGGCAAGCTCGATCGGAGAGCATTAATGTGAAGGGGGTGAGGGGGTATTTATCCCCTTCCCCCAAGGATAGTCGTTGAACTGTTAAGTTCCGGAAACTCCGAAGAATTCTTTGGAGATTCTGGACCACTCTTCTCTAGAGACTCTGGAAATGTCTAGATACTACGAACATCTCCAAAGGTAACACAGGAAAGGATAACTGCTCCATGGGTAGCGGGGGTAGAGGTAGAATCAAGGAAAACAAAAAAAATGAGGACGAACTAGGTCCGTATATATATAATATAGCTCCTGTTCCCTGGCAATAGCGCTAGAAAGCTTGTTGACAAAGACTGTTAAGTTGAACTTCCATCTAGAACTAAGGCTGCACTTGTTGACAACTATACAATAGACTATGCCTTGAATTGCCAATCTTGTGCAAATAATTTTGACCAAAGCCCTACACTGGTACTAGGCTGCATAAGCATCCTTGCGGCTTGGAGCTTATAAGTCATCCTCAAGGCCTTTCATGAGGTTCAAGCGATTACCTACATCTCATAGACTATGACTAGAGTTTGACTCATATAGGTGTGTTCCTTACAGATGTTCTGTAGGACAACATCTCATTTGTTTTAAAGAAACCACTTGGAACATATTAAGGTATAGACCAACCTGCCATACAGATTTAGAAGAGAAATGCACCTTACAAATGAAATGAGCCTTTTACAAAGGTTCTCTTCTCTCAGTCATAGTATAGTTTGTTGCACCATCCTACTTCACGGGATCTCAAATCATGTAGAACAGGTTACCACTATAGAATGACTCATGTGGATCTCATGCCCAATTGCAAGGATGCATTGTCTATCACATTCCGTGAAAGACCCTTTGTAAATTGATCTAAGCCGTCTAAACATAGTCCAACGCTATAACTCCAGAGTTTTTCAGTTTCCTGACAAATTTCGACCACTTTTTTCATGTTGGAGGACTTCATGTTGTCCTTAGAACTGTTCATCTTGATAATCTATTATCGCCATAAATTAACAGGTTAATTAATGGGCCGCGAGTGAGTTGGGTTTAATAAAGAAATTGAAGGTGGCTTGCAAATCGGCTCCTACGTGAGCATTTGGGCCATGTGGGCCATGTATCATTAGACTTAGTTCAGATTGAGGTAGAGATAGAGTCCGATATGGACACATTAGTTTAGATTGTTTCCCAAGTCTTCGGACTATAAATATGTACCCTATGGTATTTGTAAAAAGGGGGAACGTCATCACGTTTCGCAAACAACTCTCGGCGCACCGCCACCCCTAATTCTAGGGTTTCATCCAGGTAAGCGCCATGCTGCCCTGATCGCTCCTTGCGATCAGGGCAGCGTTGTTCTTGCTTTTACCTTGGTATTACTCATACTGAAGCGTTTTTTATGGCGAGTAGTGCTAGTTATCCTGATTTTTGTAGCATGATCTTTAGTAGATTCATCGTGCTTTTGTTGCTTATCATCTACGAGTATCATGTCATCTCTGCGCGATCATGTTTTAATCTTATACTAATTCTTGTTGCATGGAATTAGTCGTGTAGAGATGACACCCTGCTTCTTTTATATCTAGTAAATCTAATCTGTTATGGTTTGTTCTTATATGTGGGAATTGGCGTAATATCTGCTAGGTTAGGCCTTGCAAACGGGTTGGATGATCCGGTGACGTATTAGGTGCTTTGCCTTAGTCTTAACAGGGAATTGATCCGGGAATCGGCTTTCGCTTATTCTTAGGCCTCTATTCTGATTAAGGTGTAGTTATTTATTGCGTTCATTAGACCCAATTACGTGTAGGACGTTCCGATCTAGCAGTGAAGTTTTTACCGTCGTGGATTAGATTAGCTAGATTTAATTATAGCAGCTTTACAGTTATTTGCTTTATTCATCAATATCCGGATACATACAGATCCAATCTGACACCGGGACTCGATCGGCTCTTTAAAGCCGCTGCAAGAGTCGTCCCGGGGAGCCGACCACGGCTCGGACTTATATTTGCACGTGTTTGTGTATGTAGGAAAATCGTCGCAAGCACGTTCACACCTTCCTGACCGGGTATAGATCAGGTGGCACGCCCTGCGTCTTCAGAAGCCGTGGCGTGTGCCAGGATTGCGGGCCGTTGACGAGGGAGCAGTGCCTGCCAGTGCCCCGACGAACTCCCGGCTCTTCGTGTTGCCTGTCGCTAATCGCCGGTGGGTTTTGACCGACAACACATTCTGGCATGCCCAGTGGGACCCTCATCAGCAACAACGCCCGCCGCAGAGATGACAGGACCTCAGGACCAAGCACCGATTCCGACGGTCACCAAACCTGTCACATATGAAGAGCTGACTCCAGAACACAAGCACAAATATGATGAAGTCAAAGCTCAGTTCGAAGCCGGTCTCATCGGCTCTTTCGAGAGGACCCGCAACCACGGCATCAGGTGGAAGGGGTTCTCACCCGAAGGCGCTCTTGACAACGTTGACCTGTCTGTGCCATCAGAAGAGCACACCAGAGCCCTGCGCTAGGAGATGAACTACATGGTGGCTCACACGCTTCATCGGCACTCAGAAAACCTGGTGAATGAGCTCGAGCGTGTGGCACATCGTGTCATCCAGGAGGTGATCAAGAACCCGTACTCCCCGTCAGGACCAATCCTGGGGAGTCACAGGGGAGAGGCCCCACTCCAGTCTAGGCCGCCATTGCCATACTCGCTCACAACTCCAGGACCGCATCAGTACACATGCGTGTATATACCTGACAGCATCAGTACAACGCGCGCGGGACATCTGGTGGGTACAGGAGCTTCAGGAGCAGATGCGGAGAAGCAGGCATGGCTAGCAAAGTACGCTACCGGGCCGAGTGCTGAGCCCTCGGCCCCAGGAGTTCTGAGAGTGGAGCAGGTCAGTGCAATATTAAGAGACCAATTCGGCATCCTGCCCAAGAGAAAGGCGATCGGCTATTCTAAGTCATATCCAAGTGATTACGACTTGATCCCGTTACCACCAAAGTATCGGCTCACGGAGTTCACCAAGTTCAACAGGTCAGAAGGGGCCAGCTCTATCGAGCATGTGAGTCGATACCTAACGCGGCTTGGGATGATATCAGTGTCGGATCCTCTAAGGGTCCGTTTCTTCTCCCAGTCTCTCACGGGTTCAGCCTTTGGGTGGTATACGTCACTACCCCCAGATTCGATCCGGACTTGGAGGCAGCTGGAAGACCAGTTCCACACCCAGTATCATTCAGAGGCTGCTGAAGCCGGGATTGCTGACCTCGCCCAAGTCAAGCAGAAGCGAGGGGAAAGTGTGTCGGAGTACGTGCAGCGCTTCAGAGAAGTTAAGAATCGATGCTACTCATCGCGCATCACAGAGAAAGAAGCAGTCGATTTGGCAGTTTTGGGTCTCGCTAAGCCGATCAAGGATCTGGCTTTTCAGTTGGAATTCACTTCTCTGGCGCACATGGTGCAGAAGCTTACGGCATATGAACACTATCATCCGGAGATGTACCAGGAAAAATTTAAGCGCCATGTAAACATGGCCCAAGCAGATGATTCTGATGATTCTGGCGGGGAACAAGAAGTGGCTGTGGAAGAATGGACCCGGGGGGCAAACCCCGTCCCGTGCAAGTGGGTCAAACAGAAGGGGCTTGTGAAGGGCTTTGACTTTGACGTGGCCAAGGCAGAGCAGATATTCGACTTACTGCTCAAGGAGAAGCAGTTGAGGCTCCCAGAGAATCACAAGCTACCAACGCCGCAAGAGCTGCAGGGGAGGCTGTACTGCAAGTGGCACCACTCGTTCACCCATGCCACGAATGACTGCAAGGAGCTGCTTCGGCAGATCCAATCGGCTATCGAGCAAGGCCGATTCATTCTGGCCCAACACACGATGAAGGTGGACAGTCAACCGTTCCCACAAGCTAACGTGGTGGAGCTATCGGATTCTAGACCTGAGGGCCAGAACTTGGCGTTCCAGATCAACATGGCGGGACCTGTGCGCCGCCGTGATGAGCAGAGGAAAGAGGCCGCTTCTGGCAAATGGCCCCAGGATGAAGACGAGCTGGAGCAGCAACATGTTACTGAAGAAGAAGTGCGTCACATCCGCAATCAACTCCCAGCTTCCAATCGGCTTCTGGAAAAATACCAGTACCAGTACAAGTTGCGCCGCCGATATGAATCAGAAGAGGAGTATGAGCACCGCACAGGGAGGACGTCGGGGAGGCGCCAGGCTATACGCGACCACTGGCATTGCCTGTTCTTCAGGTACTGTTGGAATTCCGGCATGAGCCGATTGCCTACTATCGATGATTGCTTGGAGTGCAGGCCTCGGGGACGCCAGCCAGGCGAGACATCAGTGTTCCAGCGCTTGGGGCCCAGAGCATGGCACGGTGACCATCTTAAGCGGCCGTCCAGGGATGACCTTGAGCTAGAAGAGGAAGATAAGTATCATCGTCCACGATGGTGTCCTGACGGGCTCAGCCGATCACAGAAGCGCAGAGTGCAGCGCTTACGCAATCTTGAGGAAGCAGAGGCAAGGTACCTCGACGTGCTGAGGAAGGCGCGTCCGGATCTCGCAAAGCAAGTCAGGCACACGCGAAGGGTGGAAAGGCACCCTCCAAGGAAGGAGTGGAGCCCCAAGCAGTAAAGAGCCGATGAAAAGCCATCGGCTGATGTGAATATGGTGTTTGTGCTCCCATCGGAGTTTCGGGCGCCCCAACCGGAGGAATTGGCCGTCGCGCAACTGGATCTTGGCCCACAGCCGATCATCTTCGAGAAGCCCAAGGAGAAAAGCTACAAGCACCTGAAGGGATTATATCTCAAGGGCTTCATCGATGGCAAGCCTGTGAACAGGATGTTGGTCGACACTGGCACCGCGGTCAATCTAATGCCGTACTCAGTACTGCGCCGATTGGGTCGTTCTGCTGCTGATCTCATCAAGACCAACGTGATGCTAAATGATTTCAATGGCCAGCCGTCGAAGGCACAGGGCGTCCTCAATGTGGAGTTGACAGTTGGCCACAAGACCGTCCCAACCTTGTTCTTCATCGTCAACAGTAAGAGTACGTACACAGTGCTGCTTGGGAGGGATTGGATTCACGCCAATTGTTGTGTCCCATCCACGATGCATCAGTGTTTGGTCCAATGGGATGGCGATGAAGTGGAGGTGGTCCGTGCAGATGACTCCAGCGAGGTTTCGCTCGCAGACATAAACGCCTGGTACGCGGAAGGGCAAGAGCCGATTTCAGGGATCGCGCTGGAAGACTGTGACCGGATCGAAGTGACAAAAAATGGGTTGAGGCTGGTCTTATCCACTGACCTCACAGAATAAATACATCCTGTCACCCTACGGTGCCTAGCAGGTTTAGAGAGGCCGGTCCCAGCGACCGGCCCCAAAAAATTCACAATTCTTGTTCAGAGTCGAAGCTGTTACATTGTGGACAGACTTTAGCCTTCTCTAGCAGTTGGTTGTTTAATGAGCATTCAGTTTCAAGGGGTAATATAGAAACGGCCGGCCCATGCGGCCGGCCGAAAATTTTCTTTTGTCATCTCCCTGTGTTTGCTGTCGACGTGGCAGATGATGACGAGTCGCCTGCGGTTGATTTTATAGGCGACGGCAACTTGGGGTATGGGTTTACATCAGCTAACGATTTGGAGGAAGTTGATATCGGTCCCGGGGATAAGCCGCGACCAACATTTATCAGCAAGAAGCTTGACCCGAGTCCGCGTGAGCCGATGATAGCACTGTTGAAGGAATACCGGGATTGTTTCACTTGGGATTATACTGAAATGCCTGGTCTGGATAGAAGCATCGTCGAACATCGGCTCCTATTTAAGAAAGGATTTCGGCCGTATCAACAAAGAGCAAGGCAGATGAAGGCTGAAGTCCTGGAGGAGGTCAAGAAAGAGGTGCAATAGATGTTGGATGCAGGGTTCATCAGGCCATGTAGGTATGCAGAATGGATCTCCAGTGTGGTCCCTGTTCAGAAGAAAGATGGCCGATGGAGAGTCTGCGTGGATTTCAGAGACCTCAACAGAGCGACGCCAAAGGACAAATATCCGATGCCCGTGGCAGAAACATTGATCAACACCGCTGCTGGTCACAAAATGCTGAGCTTTATGGATGGTAACGCCGGCTACAACCAGATCTTCATGGCCCTAGAAGATATCAGCAAGACTGCGTTCAAAGTACCAGGTGCGGTCGGCTTGTTTGAGTACTTGGTTATGACCTTTGGATTGAAAAATGCCGGTGCAACGTATCAACGCGCCATGAATTACATTTTTCATGATCTCATCGGCAAGCTGGTAGAAATCTACATTGATGATGTCGTGGTCAAGTCCACATCGGCTAGAGGGCATCTGGAAGATCTGCGTAAGGTTTTGGAGCGGACTCGGAAGTTTGGGCTCAAAATGAACCCAAAGAAATGTGCCTTTGGCGTATCAGCCGGACAGTTCTTAGGATTCCTGGTGCATGAGCGGGGAATCGAGATCGGCTTGAAGAGTCAGGAGGTGGTAAAGGCAATGAAGCCGCCTACTATGAAGAAGGAGTTACAGAAGCTCATCGACAAAATCAACTTTGTCAGACGATTTATCTCCAATCTGTCTGGGCATATCGAGTCGTTCATGGTCCTGGTGAAGATCAGGTCCGATGATGAGTTTCACTGGGGGGGCAGAATAGCAGCAGGCTCTTGATGAAATCAAGGAATATTTGTCGAAGCCTCCAGTATTGGTTCCACCTCAATAGGACATGCCTTTCTACGTGTACTTGTCCGTGGGTGAAACTTCCATCACCTCAGTTCTAATTCAGAAGCATGACGATCAGGAGAGGGTTGTCTTCTACCTCAGCAGGCACATGTTGGACGCCGAGACCAGGTATCCTGAGATTGAAAAGCTTTGCCTTTGTTTATTCTTTACATGTACAAAGCTTTGACATATTTTGCTCTCGGCGGAAACGATCGTCATATGCAAATCGGATGTCATCAAGCATATGCTGTCGGCTCCTATTCTAAAAGGCCGACTAGGAAAATGGATGTTTGCATTGTCAGAATTCGATATCCGATATCAACCTGCGAAGGCAGTTAAGTGACAGGCACTGGCGGATCTCATTGCAGACAGGGTCAACACTGACGTGTCCGCACTTTTTGTACGTGTCTGGGCCATGTTTTTCGATGGATCGGCTTGTGATGATGGGTGCAGCGTAGGAATTCTGTTGGTATCGCCTCGTGGGGCGACATATTCTTTTTCCATCAGGATGGCTGCTCCATGCACCAATAATTTAGTAGAGTATGAGGCCGTTCGCAAGGGAATTGAATTACTACTGGAAGCTGGTGCAGAAGCAGTGGAAATATTTGGGGATTCGAAACTGGTGATTTCTCAGCTCACGGAGGAATATAAATGTGAGAGCGAGGCTCTTTTTCCGATATGGATGCAGTGCCGTGAGTAGATGACACAATTCAGGTATATTAATTTCCACTGGATACGAAGGACTTTGAACAATGAAGCTAATGACTTGGCACAGATGGCTTCTGGATACAAGGAAACAGCCGATGGGGGCGATGTAGAGTTTCAGTTTCTAGAACCTGGATACAAGGACCATCTTGTTGCTGTATGCAAAGTGAGTAAGGATTAGCCAAGAAAAGGGATAGAGGACTCAGAAAGAATAAGCGCACAGATTCAGTACCTCTTCTTCGGGGATTACATATTCAGGATCAATTTGCTGCAGTCGAGGACCTAAAGCTTTTCTGAATACATGAGTTTTCCACATTCCCCACCAAGTGCTAAAGTCGATTGATGAGGGGGCAAAGGATAGATCGGCTGGTATTGGAATGTGGAGGTGGTCAAACATGTTGTAGCATCTTGAGCTGGTGAGACCATCAGGCAGATCGGCTCTGCTCTCCACCAAGTGGTGAATATGGAAGTGGGGAGGGACTTGTCCTAAGCCAAATTGCCGAGCTGCTACGACTGGTTGATAAGTCTCATAACCTGGTTTGATGATTCTGTTGGAAGTGCTGATGCCAACAGGAAGGAAGCCAGGTCAGATCATTAAAGAATACAGATGCCGAGTGCTGTCGTCATCGGCAAAACTATCCAGTCTAAAGGCAGTTGGGTTCTCAAAAGCTTCAGATTCAGTGAATGGAAAATAGAGGGGATTGTCTAGACCTTTGTAGAAAATTCTGAACAAGTTTGCTGCATCTGTCGGGTTCAGTTTGCTGCCAGGAAGGCTGAATAGAGCTTGGCCATAGCTGGTACATCTAATTGGCTTGCCATTCTCATCGGGGAAGGAATTCTTGGTTAGGCATTGAAAGTTTGGGATCTGATGCTGAAAATAGAGTTGTGCCCATAACTGAATAAACCACCAAGGACCTCCAGCTCTGAGTTTCTTTTGGTTGAGCAAATTAGTTGTCATCAAATGGAGATATCTGTATGTTTCTCCAAGAAAGAGTTTGCCTAGGCCAGTGCGGTTGCCATGGGCCAGATGGTAGGCCAAAGGAAGATAATTCTTAGTTGGAGCTAAGGAAGGATCATAGAAGATGAAGTGTTCTAACCAAAGGTTCAAGAAGGCTGTGTGTTCCTTTTTACTCACTGGACCTTTTGTTTTCATGTGTTGGTTCATGTAAGTGCTCCAGTTTGTGCAGTCTGCCTTGGATGAGAGTTTGAAGGGGACTTCTACCATTCTGTGAGCAGCAGGATTTGGAGATTCAATGTCAATGCCAGTGATCATGGTAACATCTAGCAGAGTAGGGGTCATGGGTCCATGACCGAAGAGAAAACAGTTCAGAGCATCAGACCAAAAATAGCCGATGGTCTTCAGAAGGTTTTCATCTTTATCAAGAGGAGACAAGGATAAACTAAGTGCATCAGCTATGTTTAGTTCCTGCCACAAGGGCATATGAGCTTTTGCTACTATGTTATACCATGTAATCCAGCTTTCAGGTGGATTGGGCCAGGCTCTTAAGCAGTCGGCCCAGGAGTTCAAATCGATGTTTTGACTCACGAAAGGGATCCTATTTGCTCCACAGGAGATTAAATCTGTGGGATTTTCATAGACTCGTGGGCCAAGACAAAAGAATTTGGGATTGGAAGGATGCGGCAGAAGGATGTCTGACACCTGGAGTTCAGAGATTCAGAAATTTACATATGGTGTCATATTTCAGAGTTTAATTTATTCAGGGGATCGATGAGCCAACTGACCCGTTAAAGGGAAAAGGGAAAATTCGATTCATGCCACCACAACTCCGTGAAATTGGGTTTCATGTTCAAAATCATGCCACTCAATGGCATGGATTTCAACATGAAATCCAATTTCAAGAAGTTGTAGTGGCATGGAGCCAACTGACCCAAAGTTAAAAGGGCATGCTGAATATTACCTTCAGGCCACAGATTGCCGCATCATCGATTGAAGAATTCGCTGCTTGAGCTGCAGAGTCCTCCATGATTCAGATCTGCTGACTTAGGGTTTGGTCGTTTTGCGGGCTCTGATTCGAATTCTGGATGCTTTGTGAGTCCATGCTCGAACTTGTAGAGCGGAATTTTCGAATTGCGCTCGGATTAGGAAGTCTATTTCGAGTTGGGTTCAAAGTGGAAGTGGTGTTCTGTTCTTATGCGGGTTGCTTCCAGTTTGAATTTCGTCGGCTCTTGGATATTAATGAAGCCTGATGCGGTGCCATCAGCTGTTTTGGGGAATAATCCAAATGAGCAAGATTAAGGGATAATAGACTTCATTAAAAGTCGAATTCTTACAGAAGAGCCGATTTGACAAAGGAAGAATCCTTCGGCTTTACAATGCTACTTCTAAAGTACTACCTACATCTACCGCTCGTAGGTATCTAGTACCTACGGCGCTTGGGGCTTCGAGCCGGCGCATCTCCGCCGTCGCTGTCGTCGTCGTCGTCGCTGTCGTCATCGTCGAAGGCGCTGCTGCCGCCCTCGGTATCGGTGTCGCTGCTCCCGCCGCCGCTCTCTTCCTCGCTGTCCTCCTCGGAGGACCCGAGGAACCGGAAGGGGTTTCCTCCCATCGGATCATCGTTGGAAGAGGAATCGATCTCCTCTTCCGAGGAGGAATCGGCTGTCCCAGGAGAAGCCGTCGTCGCTGCTGCTCTCCAGCTCCTCCTAGAACAGGAGCTCGAGGTCCTCTCCCTCGGTCTCGGACTCGTCGTCTTCGGAGGCGATCCCGAAGTCGAACTCTTCTGCATCCCAATGCAGAGGAGCGAGCGCCTCATATGCCGCCGTCGGATTGTACTCCGGCGTCGGTTTCCGGCTCTCAGGGATGGAGTCGGGGGAGGAGGTGGAGGAGCTTGAAGAAGAAGGGAGAGGGGAAGAAGGATAGTCGATGGAGTTGGAGCCGGAGGAGGAGGAAATCGCCATGGCTACTGAAGGTTGAGGTTTTCTGCGCTACTTGGCTTTGGAAGGAAGATGAGTTTGAGGTGAAAGGAGTCGATTTGGGGTGAGATTAAATAGTAAAAAAATGGAAGACGGATCGGCAGTTTCACATTCTACGAGGAGCCAGTTGCAGAGACGTTGTGTCTTCCATGGCGGTTGTTGTGCGTTTTAATGAGCATCAACGGGAAGGTGAAGCGGCGAAGTGGTTTTGGAATTATCATTGCCAAAACCAGGGGGCATGTATTATCGCCATAAATTAACAGGTTAATTAATGGGCCGCGAGTGAGTTGGGCTTAATGAAGAAATTGAAGGTGGCTTGCGAATCGGCTCCTGCGTGAGCATTTGGGCCATGTGGGCCATGTATCATTAGACTTAGTTCAGATTGAGTTAGAGATAGAGTCCGATATGGACACATTAGTTTAGATTGTTTCCCAAGTCTTCGGACTATAAATATGTACCCTATGGTATTTGTAAAAAGGGGAAACGTCATCACGTTTCGCAAACAACTCTCGGCACACCGCCACCCCTAATTTTTGGGTTTCATCCAAGTAAGCGCCATGCTGCCCTGATCACTCCTTGCGATCAGGGCAGCGTTGTTCTTGCTTTTACCTTGGTATTACTCGTACTGAAGCATTTTTTATGGCGAGTAGTGCTAGTTATCCTGATTTTCGTAGCATGATCTTTAGTAGATTCATCGTGCTTTTGTTGCTTATCATCTACGAGTATCATGTCATCTCTGCGCAATCATGTTTTAATCTTATACAAATTCTTATTGCATGGAATTAGTCGCATAGAGATGACACCCTGCTTCTTTTATATCTAGTAAATCTAATCTGTTATGGTTTGTTCTTATGCGTGGGAATTGGCGTAATATCTGCTAGGTTAGGCCTTGCAAACAGGTTGGATGATCCGGTGACATATTAGGTGCTTTGCCTTAGTCTTAACAGGGAATTGATCTGGGAATCGGCTTTCGCTTATTCTTAGGCCTCTATTCTGATTAAGGTGTAGTTATTTATTGCGTTCATTAGACCCAATTACGTGTAGGACGTTCCGATCTAGCAGTGAAGCTTTTACCGTCGTGGATTAGATTAGCTAGATTTAATTGTAGCAGCTTTATAGTTAGTTGCTTTATTCATCAATATCCGGATACATACAGATCCAATCTGACGCCGGGACTCGATCGGCTCTTTAAAGCTGATGCAAGAGTCGTCCCGGGGAGCCGACCATGGCTCGGACTTATATTTGCACGTGTTTGTGTATACAGGCAAATCATCGCAAGCACGTTCGCACCTTCCGGACCGGGTATAGGTCAGGTGGCACGCCCTGCGTCTTCAGAAGCCGCGGCGTGTGCCAGGATTGCGGGCCGTTGACGAGGGAGCAGTGCCTGCCAGTTCCCCGACAACCTCCCGGCTCTTCATGTTGCCTGTCGCTACTCGCCGGTGGATTTTGACCAACAACATAATCACAGTTTGATTATCAAAGTTTATTAGAATGGTCGGTATCGATTTTTCAACTATCGGCAAAACCATTAGGAGCTCACGAAGACACTCGGCCTTAACAGTGGCGATATCTAATGCTGTGAGTTCTTCTTCCATTGTTAACCTCGTTAAGATGGTCTTCTTGCAAGACTTCCATAAAACAATGACACCTCCAAGTGTGAACACATATCCACTTGTGGCTTATATCTTATCAGCATCAGAGATCCAGTTTGAATCACTATACATTTCTAGTACCCTAGGGTACCCGGTGTAGTGAATTTATAGTCGATTGTGCCTTTTAGATAGCGCATTACTCTTTTAAGAGCCTTCCAATGATCATTTCCTGGGTTTGAAACAAACCAGCTTAGTTTGCTCACAACAAATGAGATGTCAGACCTCAATTTTGCTCACCATCACAACTTGTTCAACTTTTGCTCACCATCACAACTTGTTCAACTGCATCAGCAATGCAAAGTGGTGATGGATCTAATTCAGCCATTTTTCTCAAAAGTTATTGTATATATATACAAATATGATACTACAACCATTAGAGAAGAACAACTATCTTTTAAGATAGATTCAAAAGGAATACAAATTTGAGGTATTTTTCTATACAAAACTTATGGTATAAAATATCGATCAGGTGAAACAGAATTGTAGAAATACAAACGTGAGACTTCGCAATAGTTCAAGAAGAATGGCGAGAGGCGGGCGAGCTGTCCTTACGTTTCAGTTGACGGGTGTGTACAAAGCTTATGATCTTTTTGCACGGATGCCAACTCTCTTTGTATATGTTCAGACAGGTATCTAATTTGTTAGTTGGATTAACTACTGCTCCTTTGGGATACTAGTAGGGTGCACGTGCGGCACGCACGTGTTAAAGAATAGTGTTATAAACAAATAACCACACTAAATTTTAGTTGCAATGAGTACTTTGCGCGCGCCTTGGCTCGCCATCATGTAGATTTTTGTATGATTGATATGAAGTTGTAGTCTATATTATACGATGAATATTTGTGTAGAATGAGATATCCAGTTGTATAAGGTAGTAGAAATTATTTATATCTGATTTGTGTAGAGTAGTATCATATTTGGCACAGGTAATGGGATGATAGATAAGTAGTTATAAATAAGAAGCATCCAGAATTTGCATAGTGTGCTGACAGTTTGGTTACATACATCTTGATATACACAGTTACATGGCATGCAGACACACATACGTACATAGTTGTATACACACACATACTTTGTGCTGGAATGACGAGCACGCAAAGGAGTGAAAGTGCAAATCACATGCTTAAGAGGCATATTCAGAAGGCTGCGCCTATGCACCTGTTTGTAAGCAAGTTCAATGAGTTCCTTTGTGATCGGACAGAGCAAGAGGCTCGGGAGCAACATGTAACAAAAATGGTAAGTAAATTGTGTATCCCTTTTATCATTCTCCATCGTTATTAGGCAAATGTATCCATCTTTTCGTTTTGGACTTTTCTGAATTGATTAATATACATTGTTCAAGTTACAAGGAAAATGAGGGTAGGGGCTCCGATTGAAGAGCATGCTGATTTAGTGTATACTCGTGCAATGTATGAGAAATTTTATGATGAGTTATTCGAGGCTGGGAAGTTTTGTGTTCAGAGGGAAGATGGCAATGACATGTTCATTGTTTCCCCTGCGAAGTTGAGCTCAGATTGTGTACAAAAAAAAATATGTTGTTACTCTGCACGGAGAGGATTTCATGTCTTGCCAGTGTGGTCTGTATGAGCATCTAGGTATGATGTGCCGGCATGCTTTAAAGGTAATATGATTTACTCCTTTTTTGTGTGCTTAAGTACATTGTACTTTGCTGCAATTATTAATGGGAGAGTTATTTTTCGCTCGTTGATATATTCGTGAGTTTGTATAATCTTTCCCTTATTTTTCTGTTCCAGGTTATGTTACATTTGGATAGGCAAGAAATTCCAAAGTTTAATATAATGAGAAGATGGACAAAGGAGGCGGTTGTTTACAAAGCTCATGGAGAACAAACTGATATAGCTTCAGATGCAGACCAAATGAGGAAGAAGGCTTTGATGTTGCAGACTCTTCAAATTGTGCACGGACCTTCATCATTGGATGAGCAGATGTTCAAGAATGCTATGCAAGCGTTGAGGCCTGCTGACCGAACGCAGCGGGAGGATCCACCATTTGATGGATAGTATCAGTGTAGTTTGCATGATGATGCTGGGCCGATGCCTTTATCGTGCCCTCCAAGGACAATGAAGGGTGGTCGACCTCCTAGTACTGGGCTTAATGCATGGCTATCGAGGAAAGACAAGAAAAGGACCCTTGACTCTTCACTGAGGGATCCAATTTCCGAAGATTGGCATGAGGAAGAGATGCCTCGTAGCAAGAAGACCCGTAGCTTAAAAGATATCTGAATGTTTCTTAACCAATCACAGTATCATTGATGCCAACAAATGTTTACATTAGCAGTATGCCTGGTGGCAGTACATTGGTGTCTAAAATAAATAGTTTGCACATTTTATTCGATGATGCTCATCATAAACCAAGTTTATGAACAAATTGTAGCACGTATTAACATTATGCCGTCCGATGTCTAATACGGCTGTAATATATTCTTAAGTTGCATTGTTCAATCATTGGTGGTATAATCAACCATCCCCTGATTGACATGATGTTGCTGCACTGATGTTTTTACTGGATGTCTGTGCGGCTCCTCTTGCAAGGTGACTGAATTTGTGGGCTTGGGGTAGTGTCATACTTTGCTGCGTCCGTAGGCTGTGGAGATGTTGTCATCAGTTGGTCAACTGCATTTATTTGAAAACATTAGCATCAGTGATTCCAACTTTATTTCTGTTCCAAGATGGCATTTTGATGCAGTAGCAGACCGTTCAATTGGTCTCCATTTGTCAACCTTCCTTCAGGTTGCTGGGCGGTTGGTGGGGTAACATCAAATTGTATTTGGAAAGCCCTGATGTAGTGTTGCGAAGATGGAGTCTCTGTATCTGCAATATTTTTTAAGTGAAACCAAGTTAGTGTGTGTGAAATTCAAATAGTTACAATACATGATCACTGAATATGTTGTTCAAAAGATTGGTATTTGCTTTGTTTAGAATAATGCACAGGGGGTTTCTCGCCTCTAAGCAACTGTGTAACAGCGTTTCCCGAGGGCAATGGATGTTGCATAACTAAAGTTGCTGAGAGAGGCTCGGCTGCATTCATCTGGTTATTTCCAGGTACAGAGTTGCTTGCAGCATTGACAAAATTTTGGAATGTTAGGACAAATTTGTAATATAATCTGTCAATGGTAATGTGATATCAAGGTTTATAGCTTTGTACCTGATTTGATTGAATGGAATGTTGTCAGCAGTGTCCCCATTTTGTTCATTCATTTTTGAGGTGGCTGTACCTGTAGTGATTGTGTGAATTGGGTGTTGCTCACTGGCAGGGAATTTCTGCATATGTGTAGCTATAGTCAGAAATATGCTTTTCATTAACTACAAATTTTTTTTACCATATAGCTGACAAAAAAGTTTGGAAAATGTAATCTACATGGTTATGTACAGCAGTTTGTTATATTTACCATATGTTGTGTACAACGGTGAAATAAAGTTTGATCTTCCATATGCTTTATCTGCTGTATTGATAAGTTGGAGCAAAATGTAGTTGCTTCTGATGGTAATTTTCGGAAATAAGAGTGATTGGAGTAGCACCAACGCATGAATACCAACTGTTGTTTGGCACATGGAAATTGAGTTAGATTTTATATGGTTTATAAGTGCAGGACTGATGTTTTTATTTGGAACTAAGTACTTACGTTGAGTAAGGGAAGGCATCCCTCCAAGTAAATGGTTGAAGTCCCAGTATCTTGCCGGAGTTGCTCTTGCAGGGATTTCGATGCTGACAGTAATCTTTCTACTGTAATCCTGCCCAGTCTAAACTACCTTTGTATTTTCTATCTGACAAAGCAAGCATAACTGTAGGGGGGAGTGCAGGCATTGATGCTGGTTTTGACACTGGTGCCAAGAATGTGGATACGGTATACATGATTAAGGAAATAGTGAATGTTCTTTCTTCCGGTTTAGACAATTGCTCAACGCTGTGAAGCGATAATAGTACAGCGCGTGCTCTAGCTAAACTGTTTGATGATTTTGCGTAGCCAATCGACATTGCTTTTGCAAGGTTCTTAGTATCTAACTTTTGCGAAGCGTGCACTGATCTAGTGATAGGTAAGTTTCCTAAAGGCAAGCCTAAGACTGACAATGCTTCATTTGCGCCTATTGGAATCTCTATACCTGGTTTGATGCATATAGTTGATCGATCGTAGTTTATCGATGACAGCAGCCATGCAGACAAAACCCTATTGGGATCATACTTCAGTGGTGCATCCGAAAGAAACCCAAGTCCGATTTGTTCCGTCAGTATTTTCTGCTTGCTCTTGAACCCCGGCAATATTTGAGCAAGCAGCAGAGGTCGGTTCTTGGACCTGCAGAATTTGCCTTGTATTGATCCGCTAACGTTGTGGGGGATGCTGTGCGATGCTGCTTCTTGACGGAGGGAAGTAATCGTTGGGGGTTGCATGCCAAATTTGCTAGCCGCTTGTATCTGATAGAAATCGAAGTCCCGCATCAGTTTGGCTGCTTGTACTTTGGAAATGCAAGCTGCGAAGGTGGAGTATTGCGGTGTGTATTTCATTTGATTTAGATATTATAGCGACGATACCTTGGCTCGGGTGGATTTTTCTTGAAGTATGTACTGCCTTTTCTGTCCCCTTTGGGAAGCTTTGTTGCCTTGGACAGTATATCATGCTGTTTATGTAGCGTGCGGCGATCATGATTGCCGTCTGCGGCACGCAACCACTGGCCATTCTTGTACTCGAAGGTATAAGAAAGTGCTTACCTATTAAGAAAGTTGGCCCAGGTTTATGTTAAATTTCTTTTTGATTTGGGCGTGGCCAGGCCTCCACACTTAGGGTATAAATTCCTCTATTGTTTTCTAATCCCTATCGTTGCTATGATCCCTTTGCGTTGTATTTGTAACGGATAAAATATGCATATATCAAGCGCCCAATTAATGGCCCTGGACCCTCTGCTGAACTGAGAACTGCATCGGTGATACCCAAAGATTGCATGAGTGAGCCCAATCCAGAAAACGAAACATTGGTTGCATCCATTATCTTCATCCCAGTTGATTTTACTACTTCAACCTCTTGCTCTACACTCGCTATCTTGTTCTCCATGTGTGCAAGCATGTCATATGTCAAATCTCGTATAGTTAAGTTCGCAGCTGCTTCAATATGTGTGAGTGTTTTCACCATCACATTGACCCTGGCGGCATATTGTGTTTCTGCAGGTTCACCAAGAATTGTCACCCCAGAATAATTGAGTCTAAGGATTGATTGGAAAGCTGTTTGCCCAATTTGGTGGGCCTGGACGGTTGGAACTCTGCCATTCACAGTCCGCATGACGCGTTCAAATATTAACTTTATTATGAAAAATGAGGCGTCCTTGTCAAACTGCATCGAAAAAATATTAGGGTGAAATAGTAAGGGGCGATACGAAAGTTGCTGGGATGCAATGTGTCCAGTGAATAATTGCTTTTGCTGTTTGCGAAATCTATTGCCCAATATGATGAAATGGATGCCATGTTGGTTGGAAATTATTCAAGTTCTTTGAGATGTGCATGACAGGATGCTGTTTTCGATTTGTCGAGATTACTTGCCTGTGGCACGGTCATGCCGTGGAGGAAGGAAGCAGCGTCTGAAGTGATGGTTGGAGGTGCTATGATATTAGCCATGGTATCTTCTGCTTCACGGAATGCTACTGCTGTCGGGTACACTATAGCCCCAAGATCATCAAACCATTTGGTTCCTAGTCCAGAAGCAGCAGAAGAGTTTGTCAAAATTCCAACAAGTGTGCGACGGTATGCATTTCCTGCATCACTAAGCTTCTATATTTGTTTAAAGCATCTTGCAGCTGTGATCTGGCATGCATAAATGGTCCATTCTTCATAATCATTTTGGTGTAGCTGAAATCTCCGATGTATCTACCAAAGGCAGCACGAATTGCTACAATGCCGCTGATCAGGGTTCCGTTAAAGCTCAGCATTGTGTCATTTGAAGCTTCACCGGACACAACTAATTTAGTTGTGTCATTATCATCGTCTGGCTGCTTTTTCTGAAAGCAGATCTCGAACATGGTGCCATTGCTGCCTTGTGGGTTTTCATAAATCTCCAGGCTTCCTTCACCAACTCCTCCAAATATCGGCCCCATCATTTCAAGCCCCGTGAAGAACTCAGTGGTGTTCATGCTGCCTGTATCATTTTCAAATCAGGTTTTGCAAATTAGTGCTTATTTTTGCAATTAATAATCGTTGGTATCAGTAATTGGAGGCTCAATATGTACCCCATATATTAAGGCACATACTGTCTTTTTTATTGGCAATTCTAACCATTATGGCATTTGATCTGTTATGAATTTGTAATAAATCATCTATGCGACTATTAAAATTTAATAATATTAAACATATATATAAACTACAGACCTTTGTCTTTTATAGGTACTAATGTCATGTAAACCCCCAGTGTTCATGTAAAATTGGCACTTTTGCCATTATCAAATAATATTATCTAACCTATTAGATTTATATATCCATCATCCAATTAAAAAAATACTGTCAAAAATTAATTGAGTCAGCGGATATTGTCATTAAAAAACTAAGAGAGACTTAACTATCAAATAAATTATGTTGGTTGGGAGTGGGGGCACTTACAAAGGTTCCACCGTTAATGTGGCTGTGGTTCAGCTTGCATGCGTACAGCGGGAAGTGAGTCTCAAAATTGATCCAGACATCGCTCAGAGCTTGCATCAGTGGACCAGTCATCATCAGCTTTGGGCCAAGCTCGTATTGCATGCCAAGCAAGTGCTCAGGCACTATTGATATGTAACCATCAGCAAAAGCACCTATTTGGTTTTATGTGTAACATTGTCAGGAAATGTGGTTCATTGTGGTGTAAAGTAAAGTAACTACAATGTTAATTAAGCAGTGTCAGGTAATCATTTAATGGACTGTAAGACGTGAAGGCTTACCAGCATATAGATTCACATCATCCTGAACTGGTGGTGGGTTAGGCTGCCCATCCTCCTCTCCATAAGCAACAAATAAATTCCAAGCTGGGGGACGCGCTGACATTGGTTTCTCGTTGCCATTGCTATCAAATAGCTTCATCTCTAGGGTATGGGGTGCAGAAAGCACGAACAGACCATAGTCCCCGCTCACTATCTTCTCTGATTCAACAAACAAGCTCCACCCAGTTGACAAGCGAATGCAGTTACCAACAATTTCAACTCCAACTTCAAACACTAGGGGTGACGCTCCTCGTACATGAACAGCAGGCAGCACGTCCATGAGCAAGTCACTACCAAACCCTTCAGGGCAGTCCTGAAAGTTTTTTATTTTCTAGTTAGTTTTGGTGCGTTTTTGGAAAAGCTTGGCCACAGCAAAAGAATTGAGTAAATCATAGTTTTTTTTGTATTTTTGGGTTTGCACTAAATAGTTGAATGTAAAAATGCACGAAGAAGGGAAACTGACTGTCTTTTTTGACACTTACGAGATGGTTGATGAATAGCGCATCAAAGTGCTTTAGGAACGAACGTCCTGTCCCGATTGCCTCGAACGGGTTCATGGCTCCAAACACATTGCTCTTCAAGTCAACGGGAACCTTTTACCAGAAACAAGAAAATGATGCGTGCTTAATGGTATATCAGATGCTTAGTGATAACCACAGTTTGTTTCAATAATCTAAATGTGGATCTGTGTGCATGCAAGGTCTGATTTGCTGCTCAAAAGAGGTTACCTGAGGTGGTGTGGTTGACGAGCTGGACCCTAGCATGTTGGTCCAAAAGTTGTTGATTCCAAGACCGTATGCTCCCTCCACTGGCGCAACATGTTGTGCTGCGTTGGCAGTTTGCTCCGCAGATACGACCGTCAGTGGTCCATTGTCCCTCGCCAGTGGGATCTCGTTTGTCTGCAATAAAGTAGAAAGCGACATCAGAATGTTTAGAATCTTCTAACCACATCGAAATCATACTACGCTGTCATGGATTTAGTAACGTACCCGTGCCATGGCGGCGGCGGCAGAAGACGCAGCTGTGGGTGCGACTGCTTCATGACCACGGGATTCCAGAAACATAGCCAAAGCATAAGCAAGAGCAGCATCCAGGCACACGGCTGGCGGGCCGTCGGCTGCGGCTGGCGCTGCCGCGGCACTACCAGCTACAAGCTCCCCGGTGATGCAGATCCAGCCGAGCTGGACGGACGGCGACACGGAACCTTGGAAGCTGGGCCCGTCTGCCCTGTGCTGGGGCTATCACGCACACGCCGCGCCATGGATCCAGGGTTCAAAATTTCGGTGAAATTTCGGCGAAATTTCGGTATTTTTTTCGTTTTCGGTAGTTACCGGGAAGTGGAATTTCGGTAAATTTCGGTAAATTTCGTTTCAAAATTCAAAAATTCAAAAAAAATTGTAAAAAAATATGTAAAAAATATGATAAAAAACTAGGTGTTTTTCTAAGCAAATAGGACTAGAACACACCCAAATCTAAGATCATTTGCTAGGCTAAAATTAACATTTGAAACCGTAATTTGAATGACTCGTCATTTCATGTGCAAAAATTTGTTTTCTCCCCTCGACTTCAACTAGACTTTGGTTTATCATGATATTGGTGAGGTACCTATTCAATTTCATATGCATACCTACAACTAGGATGATGATCCATCGGCCGACCCGGGTGGACTATACTCTTATCAGTAGACTAGTAGATCTGGTTTCCTCGTGCTGTCCAATTAGGCTCGTCGTCAATCTTGCTTCGCTTTTGCCTTTTGCATCTGCTTTTATATTATCATCTAGCAGCTCTTTTCTTTTGTATGTAGCGGTGAGATCGAATGAGATGGCAGCTAAAGCCCTCTGTCTGCTGTAGTCTATTATTCTTAACCAGGCTCTCGATCTGGCTCTTCTTCTAGCTTTGTAGCCGGTAACTGTGGAGACTTGGGAGTTTTTTTTTTTTTGAAGTTGTGGCCATTGCAGATACGTGTTAAATTCCATTGGCAATTCTTCTCTATTGGCAACTGCAGATTAAGTCAGTTGTGGCCTTTGATCTGCCCCCACTTCGTGGAAGAAAGCTTTCATAATGCTTTAACAATTCTCTATACAAATTGAATCAAACAAAAAATTCAAACACTGTCACATGAATTGATAACCAATTCAAATCATGTTTGTCCTGGATTTAAAACAACTTTCAATTGGATCAACTAATGTCCCTAAAAATTTATAGGAATATCCGCCATAACAAGAATAATAAAAGTCCAGTTGAGGCCTAAGAGAGAAAATGAAAGTTGTCACATGAAATGACAAGACTTTTAATTGGTAGTTTTTGAAATAATTAAATAACTTTCAAACCATTGCTCAAATGAAAAAGTTCCTGAAACAAAAGTTGTAGATCTCGAAAAACTGAACAAAGTTGGTATTCAAAAGTTTTTCATTTGACCTCGAGAACAGTAGGAAAATCACAACTGACATCATTTTCCGGTCGAAATCACCGAAATTTCGGTCGGAATTCACCGAAATTTCGTTTTTTGAATTTGAATTCCCTTTCCGTTCGGAATTAGCGAATTTCGGCGAAATTTCGGCCGAAATTTCGTTTCCGGCAAACGGCGGGATTCGGAAAAAAAACAAAAAGGTGAACCCTGCATGGATCCAGCTGGGGAACCCAACAGTGGGTGCACTGTACCCCGACGTGGACTGGACGGGGAGGCTTCGCCGCGTGTACAGTAGCGGAGCTCCCTGGGGGGAGAAGGGGAGAAGAGGATGGATAGGGTTGCTATTGGTGCTGCTCGATGCTTCCGGATGGGGGGGTCCAGGTTTTTTTATATTGTTGAAGCCGGTCGCTTGGTATGCGTTCTGAGCTCGCACGTGACAGAGCACAGGCGCTGCATTCATTTTTTCCTCATCTGTTCGCTCTTTTCCTCCTGCCATCTCGATTCTTCTGAATTTTTGCCGCGTTCAGTTACGAAACAATTCGAATTCTGCCGAGGCGCTACGGAATCATCAACTTTTTGGTTCCAAACAATGTGTTGTAAGTAAATTGATACTGTTTTATTTGTTAGAACCATTCTTGGGAGAGGGAGATTTTATTTGTTCCAACCATTGTTCCGAGAGGGGGGTTTGGTGTCGAACAGGGGTTTGGGGATGCAGTCTCTATGGTTCCAGCAGCCATAGTTAATTTATTACCCTCTATTATAGATATGAATGTAGTGGTCTTCGATGATTCGCTAGATTGTTTATTTTCTTAAATTATTTGCTTCAGTGCCTGCCCTTTTTTTTCAATCCAGCTGTAGTGTCAATTGATCTGTTTTGCTTAAATATGCTGTGCTTATAATTAGACAATCAAAGTTAGGTCTTTGCAGTTCAGTTTTTATAGTCTTCGTTATTACCTAATTTTAAATTTTATACAGCGTGACAACTAACTAATAATTATATTTAGTACATTATGTATAATAAATTCATTAATTTATCGAAATTCTTTATTTCTGTTTCATTAAATTGAAGCTATCATGTAACCATTTTTTTATGTCGTGGTACTAACAATATTTGCGATTAAATAGTATGAATATTTAGCTGTATCATTAGCGGCCCGAGTGCAGTGACTGACTCCCTTGGGTATTTTTGTTCGGACTCTTGCTTTGCAAGCCTCTGAACTATTAAAGAGTTTGGCGGATGGTTGGTCGGACTGAGTCTTGCCGAGGAAGGAGCTAGTTTACTTGCCGATGGAGGAAAAAGGACGGGCATTAAATTCATATACCTGCACGCCTGTACCATTTCAAATGCCTTGTGCTCCTTGTCGCAGAAGGAACCGAGTTGATTTGGGCCGAGCACCTCAGGTTCTTTTTTTTCGTCCTGCACATGTTGTATTTTTTCTTAGCATGCCAATATGAATTTACCGTCATTACATTTTTTTGTTACGTAGCACTTTTACCTGTAAATTATAACATTTTTTTGTTTTCACACTAGGGCCCCTCGATTATTATTGAGGTGATCTTTTTGCCATATATCTTGTTTACCAAGCAACATCATCTTTATATAGCCGATCCCATGCCGCCGCACGCTAGTTTCACAGTGCCAGGTGTGACTTTACTTGTGTTCCTTCTCTGCTAATAGCATGTCTAACCATAACAGCACAGCACGGTCTACTGCCCATCTGCTGAGTCCAACACTTGGAATCAACACAAATATAAACAAAATGCACGTGACAGTTAAGCAGATTGTTGAAGGTTTGCAGAAACCTAGGTATAAAGGAAGGATAGTTGTTAACAATAGTCAGGTTTACACGGTGAGTAGTTCAGGAGCTACAATATTTTTTGTGATCTATTTTCATAGTATGAAATAGGTCTATATTCAATTGGGTTAGTTCATTCGCAAATCACACTTTTTAAATATTAGTAAGAATGATTTGCCTGCAGGTGCAATTATGTGGCATGATGTGCCATTTGGACCACGAGGAAGCTTATTGCGATTACAAATTATTTGGTGGCACTAGTGAAATCAAAGGAAGGGACTGGTAAGGGTCTGCGTAACAGGCAAAACATACATGTAGTTCTTCAAAAAAAATTATGAGTTTATACAGCTCTTTTTTTACAAAAAAACTTAACGATACTGATTTAATTTTGCTGTCAGGAGAGACTGCATGTCGGGCAATACCTTCTTCCGTGCTGCGAGGTATGGTTGGCATCTGCAAATGAAATTTGGTTGCGCCATTTTAGATGAACTGTGTACTAAGCATCTGCAGTATAATAGGGCTGTAGTTGTTAACAGGCAATTTATTTATTTATATTTGCAGTATGGATGGATGCTAATACATGTTTTTTTATGCAGCCTGTCAGCATACTATATTGTTCATGCTACTGTTATCGCTGAGAGGGATTCTGTCTGCCTGAGCACATTGCATGCTAGGCAATAATTCTCTTTGTCATCTCTTATCTATTTTTCTTCTAGTGTTATTCAGGTTATATTTGTATAATGTGCGTGTAATGTGGTTCAATCAATACACAGGAAGGTGGAGGACCACAATGAATTGACGCACCATTTCCTTAATTGTGTCACTAACCACATTGAGCTGATAAGAAGCAAGAAGCGTGATTTTGAATTACGGATGACTTCATACCATGTGGCTGCTGAACTTGATAAAGAAGGTCTAATATGCTTGTTGGCAAATGATTCTGTCAGGTTTGTTATTCTCAGTCCATACATCCTTATAATTCTTTTTTTGCTAATGATTCCACTCACCGAGACAATGTATGTTTTTTATGTTTAATAGGAAGTCTGAGGTAGGAGCGACCTATGATTTTCTACTCGGTCACATGCATATGGAAGAAAGCAAGCTCAGGTTATCATACAGTATTTTGTTTTGAACAATCATTTGGTGCTAATTATATTTTTCTATATCCATCTCCCCCCCCCCCCTACCGTCCAACATAAAAACAGTCATTTGCGTCATAATGTACCATCAAAGTGTACTGGAGTTTTGCTGTAATTCCAAAAATTATGTGTAGACATATCTCCTTTTTTCCTTTTTTTTAAACTGTCTGTTTATTTCTACTCACTAGCAAGTTGTAATATCATAGGGCTGCACTGAAGGAACTCATTGATGAGGGTAGTATCTACAATACTGTTGATGATTACCATTTCAAGTTGGCTGAAAACTAGAGATGGGAGGGTACCTGGAGAGTTTTTTACTTCATATTTATCTTTTTCATGTACTCTTCCCTTACAGCTTCATGTTGAGGAATAAATTTAAGTGCTGCTGTTGAATGTGGCCACTATGAACTAAGCTTATATTTTTCTGGCAGCCCTAGTGTTTGTAATGTTATAAACATTTTTATATTTCATGTTAATATTTTACAACTTAATGGCTGCTTGAGAGGAAGATTAGCAGTATTAGTACCTTTATGTTGTGGGCACGAACCCCTGGTTTTCTTTTAAGCCTAGTGTGTCAGTGAGCATTTCTGCAACCTTTGATGCATCTGTTACCTGCACAAGTTTTTCTCTCACCAGTTATACAAGTGACAGGGGGTGTCAAGAGTAGTCAGCTTTGTGTTTTACAATGCAGATGCAAACTAACTTACATTTACTCTTGAAAGTGAAGAAAGCGTTCCATTATAGTGAAAGCAGAATTGGCCGGCAGCGCAACCTGTGCTCCTATTCCTGAAATCAATTTGACATCGAGATTTAATTAAATATTGACATCTGCGCCTGCAGCAGTGCCGCAATTTTGTTGTCATTCAATATGAATAACAGCCATTCATGCAAGCATATCCTACCAGGTGGTTCCGGGAAATTGGGTGGCTATTATTTCTATTCTTGCTGCTTTCCAGTTGTAATTCCAGCTAGTTATCAAATGACTTGCTGTCAATTTCATGGCATTTTTAATCAGTCCAATGACGTATATGTGCACATCCTTGTGTTCGTCAATGCAATTTTCATTGAAACAAGGGTCAAATACAGATATTATGTTTCTATCAAGACACCATGCGTATGTCACCCATCGGTGCCCAACAATTCCCGGGAAGAATAGCTGCTTCCAAAAACAGAGATGAAATGAATTTTGTGTTAACTTATTTTTTAGCTACAACAACAATGTGATGTCTGCAGAAATCAAGTTTGTTCTGTTTTTTCTTACTATTATGCACGATGGCAGTTCATATTCTATATGCAGCCCCGATATCTGATCTTTAATTACTTGGCTTGTTGCGTTGAATGTGCCTGCAAGCAAAGTCCCCTGTTTCAAAACATAAACTTTATTATTATTCACTGTCATTACTATTGGGCTTTGTATTTAGTAATGGAGTGACGCAATTAATTATAGTATCCTCAACTTACAATAAATATTGATTCAAATATGTGTCGCTGGATATAGCCTTCCACACATTCATCTCCACTCTGGAATGAATTGTACGGGACCTCGATGTGTTTCGGGGTATAGTGTAGGATCACAGGGCTGCTATTGCAACAAATGACACATTGTCAGATTAACCAAAATTAAAATATATTAAGTGTTGCCTGTTTTGATGGCAACTTTATGTTACGATAACAAGTGGACTATCTATGCGTACACCTAGAATTACATCTTAACTGAAAAATGATTTCATTTAAATATTGTCACACATGTAGTATTCCGGCATTATAATTGACAAGTATGTGGGGGGTGGGAGGGGGAGGGGGGTCACACATACCACTGTGGTGTATAATTTGATAGAGTTGAAGAATTTCTTTTTGAAGCCGCTGATTCCTCTCTAAACCCACTGGTGTTCAGATGATGGTGGTTGCATTGTTGGCATGTTATACATGTTTTGTGTAGACAGTTGCGTCGGTTCATGCAGCACAGAGAAATATAATACCTTGCCAGGGCACGGATTGCAAGAGCCTTCTTGAAGGTCTCATATGAGGTTACTCTGTCACACTCATCAGTTGGACCATACAACTCGATACGTATGTAGCCATTTGTAGCTGATGTATGAGTGAATCTTTCTTCACTAGTTTGTCCAGATATGGTTAAGCTGTTTGGTCCATGTGGCCGCTTGCGGAAGTTGCAATCTTGATTAGATGCACTACCAGTTGCATCGTTGTGGTCTGAGCTTCCATCTTCAAAAGCAAATCCTCGTCTTTGCCAATTGCGGCACACAAATAATGATGCTTCGTCCAGCATCCTGCTCACATCCGCTCTTACGGTAGTACCTGCAACAATTTATAGTGTATTGTATTTTTTGGCCAAATCCCTTAATTTTTAAAATTTTGCAAGGTAATGCATTGTCTTATCTATTTGCAAGGTTAATTATTTTTCTCGCAGAATGCCATTGACCGCTAATGTACGGAAAGGTTGTTTTTTTACCTAGCCACGCCATGTTGATGTCTCTCCCTGCATCGTAGCAGTATCCATTTGTGAATGGCTCGATTATTTTCGCTAGCACCGATGCAATGCTTCCTGCATGGTTAGCCTCGTGTCTGCTGCTCATCATTTTGAACTCAGCAACGGCGAAGAATAGTGCTCCTGCAGCCTTTTTTGTAAATATATTGAAAATGCGTTTTTTTTGGTGCGGCAATTTATACAATACCACGTGTGAAAACTGTTGCTTTTTACCTTCATATGAACGCCAAGTGCTTGTGAAAAAGAGACTGAAATTTCCCATAGGCCCGGCAAACTGCTGCCAATACCTCCACAGCAAGCACTGAATGATTCATATGCCCATGAGTAACATATGCCAGAGGCGTTGCGAAGCTGCAGGTTACAATAGCAGATAAGCATTTGTTTGAGGGATTTTGCTATTCTTATGATATTCTGTATAAGTTTGCTCTTAGTTTCTCTGAGGTTAAGTAAATAGTGTACAGATACCATTGCGAACATATCTTTGGAAAGTATATTCTCTTTTTTGCCTGCTTACCTGACTCTTGCCGAACTCAAAATCTGAACTGCCACCACTTCTGCATAAACTGGCTGCTAGGACCATAGACTTAATTGTCTCCGCGGAGAAACTACTAATGCGGGGGAATGTCGAATGCTCCATGTTCATCACTCCAACGTCAATACTGTCTAGGTAAAGTACCTGAAAGTGGGTTCATTGTGTTTATTAGCATAAGACATGGCATGTGATATTCTTTATCTGCTCTATTTGGGGGGGGGTATTGTGGTATTACCTGCAAGAAAATTGAGCAGCCTGTTATGTTTGAAACTCTGTTGCTTACTTGGAGTTCAGTCTTCAGCTTTACTACTGCATGGAAAAGTTTCCTTATTACATACTCTGACCAATCAAATTTCCCAATGCTACATGGGTCTACAAGAGCACTCCAGTAGTCGACGGACACGTAGTCGTACTTGGACCCGGGGGTAATAATGTTGACATTATATATATGACAAATGCAGCTTTGAATGCAGCCTGTTCAGCTTCTGTCATCTTGTTGTTATATTTCCTATCTATAACTTCCTGTGCCGTTTTTACGCTTCGACTTTACCTACTATCTTCTCCAAGGTACAGGGTTGTAACTTTTGAAATTATATCTCTACGTGCCATCCCGGTCTCAAATATAATGCTACCACTACATGGTATTCCAAACACTCTCTCCACATCTGTTTTTCCAAACTTAATTTTTTTCTTTGAGACAATTACCAGTGTTTGGGTTAGTGGATCTACTCTGCTCATAAGCCAAACTGCAAATCTGCGGTTTATTTGTCGTAGAGATGGGAACAACAGTAATCCACCAAATCCAATTGACTTAACCAATTCCCGTTTAAATTCATCAAACGATGATATGACATCATATATTTGTTTAATTGATGTCCGGGTCGATGAAACCATGTAATCACCCCTTGGATCATTGTTTGCCACTTGTTGTGAACCAGAGATGCAGTCTCCTGAAGGGAATAGCTGCCAGGTAGTTTTTAAATAATTATGTCAACAACATGACAATTTGTTCTGTATACGTTTCAGTTATTTTTTATTTAGTTCATCAATAAGAAGGATGCGAAACTATCTGAATAGTGGCAATAATGTAATCTAATTTGCGTAGAATAACCAACCTCTAGTACTTCGCGGGATGCATCAGGAACAGAACAGCGCGCAGTAGATCCGTTAGTGATTGCCTTTCCTCTCCTCATTGTTAGTTAAATCCCCCAAGCAGATGGTTTCCAGAAGCTGGAAGCCACCTCTTCCAGGCTCGATGTTCAAAATGATGAGCCCCTAATGCTGTTGCTTTCTTCGATTATCCACTAGCTCGCCTCGAAGAGTTGTTGTTAGGAGAGGCGTTTGGGTGGAGGGGGAGTGGGGGGGGCCTAGCCAAGCTCTTGGGTCAACTGTGGCGGAGAAGATTTTGCTGGTTGTGATCGGAGGGATGGGGGGGCGGTGAGGGGCCTTTGTGTGCGGGGGTTCGGTATGGCTGGTGGGGTGTTCATGGGTTGGGGTAGGGGGGTTGGGCGGCAGCGGCGTCGAGAAGATGTACAGTATCCACCCTTGTTTGCTTTTACAGTTCCTTTTCGTCGCGATAAATGCATTGGTGTGAACGGGGGGTGCATGCAGGTGGGTCAGCAAACTGGCTCGCCTACACTGCGGTGACGCTGTAGATTAACGGCTGTTTGCGCATGAATCGCGAGTTGCTGGTTCACGGTCACGATTTCCTATGGGTACCTACGCCATAGGACACCAAATCCTCGTTGGTCCACGTGGAAATCGTGCGCTGGGAAGTAGATTGGCGCGGCCGTCGTGCCCATGCAGACATCCGACAGCTTCGGCTTGATCCTTCCCTCACTATCATTTCCGCGATGCTCGTACGAGGAGAGGACCCTGAGGAATAGTTTCCGGACATCGAAGGCCGGCACCACGATCTTGGTCAGGGTCTGGTCGAGTCTGAGCTCGCCTGTGATCTCCCTGATCTTGCGGTGCAGGGGTTCGGGGTTGTAGATGGGCCCGCAAAAGAACATGCGTACGACCTTGCAAGGCCACCTGCAGGCACGTGAAGCAAAGGAGAATTATTAGGAAGATGCACGCGATCTTGTGGGACGATGATGAATCGCGAGCAGGGCATGTACGTGTGTACTCACCTCATGGGAGGGAAGATCTGCGGCCCCAGTTTCATCACCTGGAGCTCTTTCTCGAGGGAGGCGAGGACGACCGTCGGGATCAGCCCGCGTATCCCGCCACCGTCGATGCTCAGCACCGTGATGCGCTTCCCAAACCTCGGCGGCGGGAGCCACGGCCGCGGCACCGGCAGCCGCGGCAACTCAGCATCACCGGTGCTGCCCCGGGCCTGCCATGCTTTACCAAGCCATACCGCCGCTGCCTCCGCCGCCGCTACTGCTGGCGTCCATGCTGCTACTTCCATTCGGCCTGTGAGAGCAGTCTAGACTCTAGACACTAGAGCCGCTTGCTCACACGACTGTAGGCTGTAATGCAAGCAGTCTCACCAAGCCAGCAAAGACATGATACTTGGCAATCAATATATAACAACAGGAACGCCAAAAATGTTCAGTGCAACTTTTTACAAGACGCCGCAGATCACATGTCTTAAACAATTGCGCTTTAAAGGCAATTGATGACCTCTTAGCAAAGCATAGAGCACATTGGACCTCCAGAAATTCGAGCGCACCATAATAAAAGAATACATATGACACGTGTTAGCTCCACTTCCACTTTCTGATAATCGTGCTTGAGTAAACCCTCTTTGTGAGGGCCCCAGCTTCAGCTCTCTCGGCTGCTTTTGCTGGAGTCCTACCAAACAAAAACAAGGTGGAGAAAACCGGCTCTACCAAACAAATTAGTCTAAAAAATAAACATTTAATTCATCATTAACAATAAATTAGTTACACCTAGATAAATAATTTTGCATGAAGAACGAACACATCCACCTGTCAAACAAATTATTTTTGTATACAAATGTAATATGTACACAAGCTGAAAAAGTTAGTATATAACTAAATTATTTTACACACCCACTAATGAGTCTAGAATGCAAACAAATTAGTATTCATTAAGCATGGGCTACGTTTAAACATGAACAAATAGCTTCACTTTAGAAACAATCAAATATAATTCTATTAACATTTAGTTATATAAGAAATAAGATGGACAGCGTGAATTATGAAAAATAGAAAAACTACAATATGATGAAATAATATGGCAAAATAGTCAATTTCATCCCTCGAATTTCTTTCAAGGTTCAAATTCACGCTTCAACTATCAAATGGGCCAATTTAGTCCTCAAACTTTATTTTAGTTTAGGCACTCAATTTCATCTCGGGTGTGATGTGCACGTCTACATAGCATGACAAGTCATCTCAAAGTGCTTGAAGGTTCTGTACATGTTATCAGTGCAACACCGAGATCAAATCAAGTGGTATACTAACCCATAATTCACTAAGAGAGCGAAAATAGGTTGCTGACGATCTTGTGCTTATGAATAAATGGTTTACATTTTTATTTTTTTTTATCTATGCATTCTCATTGACTATTGAACCATATTTTTTTATCAGACATTGAACAAGATGAAAAATCAAAGATAAAAGAGTCTATTTATGACTATTGACTTATTATTTTACGGTACCCATTGTTTACTAGGCATGCTAACATGGCATGCCACATAGGATCATGGATGAAATTGACCACAAATAGAAAGTTTGAGGACTAGATTGGCGGTAAAAGTGGATTTGAACTTGAGGTAAAAGTGGAGGGATCAAATTGGCTATTTTGCCAAAGAATATCTGGACATGATTTTGGAACGAAACAAAGCAAAGAAAAAGAAGGAAGGAATAAATAATATATACAATGCTTAGAAGGAAAAGGAAAATACAAATTGGAAGGAAATGAATAGAAAAGAAAAAGAATAAGACAATGAATAAAAGAATATGTGGTCAACTGAGTGTCGCACAAAAAGAAATAGTAAGTAAGAAAAAAAAATATTTGCACTCTATACGTGTGTCTCAGATCAACAAGTGGATACTTTTCAACTATGTATAACCGAGCCCGCGTCCGTGGCATCGGACGAGGTGCATCTCACATCCTAATCTGTCGGGTGAATCCGGCGCTTGGCACCTTGACCCGTCACTTCCAGGCATCCCTAATATTGATGATGTGGACGTGAGAGTACCCGATCTTCCGTCAGGAGGATAACTATCAATTTGTCAACAACACGACATAAAGTGATCCGACTTCCGCTCAACAAGACCTAAACCCGCAATCGAAACACCATGTCGTCTCTTAGTTATCAACCGTGTGCTGCCC
Organism: Panicum virgatum; assembly: GCF_016808335.1. Lineage (NCBI taxonomy): Eukaryota > Viridiplantae > Streptophyta > Magnoliopsida > Poales > Poaceae > Panicum > Panicum virgatum. The sequence goes on from NC_053152.1 coordinate 39,987,085, forward strand.
GATTGACCTCACCATGATGGCTAATCCTTGCCAGCGAATCGAAGAACACAAGAAAGAACGAGAAAGAATGCAACCAAATTGCAGATGTATGATTAAATTCACGGAGTTGGGGTCTCACACACCGATGAAGGTGAAACTATTCTTGATAGATTAATTTAAGCAAAACCCAAATCCTAATTAGGGCGATGGCTACTGAATATAAAGATCTAGGGACGACTTCAACCCCCTAGTCACGTCCTTAATGGACCCAAAAACAATACATGGCCCAACGGCCCAAAAGACGGCGGGGGCAGCACCCTGACAGATTTTGGACGTCCATTCGTTTCGATGATTCCTGTTGACTCCGACCTGACAATGAGATGGAACTAGCGCCATTGGAAATATTATCTTGTTAGCTTTCCAAACATATATAGAACGTCAAATTTGGACTGCGTATGCAACCTGGCCGTCGATTTTTGTACACACTGCTCCTGGAGTCCGAAATGGATTCGAACTTGACATGGATTGGGCCTTTCAACTTGACTTGGACGCCCTTGCTGGTCTCATAAGGAGGTATCCAAGGGCGAGGATGTCCAAGGGATTCCTTAATGTGTTCCCCATCTCCTTGGGGCGTCCTCCAACTTAGGTCAGGATCCCAAGGATGAGTAATAATCCCAGGACGACGACGTAGCTCCTCGATCACACACCGGATGGATGAGTACTTTGATAAACTTGCACTTGGAGACACATTTTGTACATACAAACAAATAATAACATGTACATGTGGAACCACGTAAATTGTACCAAAAATCTTTATACAAAAGTAGGAGCGAGCTCGCCTTATGATTAACGGTCATATCTGAAGGTGGCATGTGCTCATCAATTGATACCCGACACCACCTCTTCTCATTAGCTTAAGCTTCTAGGTTAAATTGGTTGGTACATGCAACTTAATATGGTATCAGCGTCCAACGACTCGAGTTCAAATCCTGGTGGGCGCAATTAAGTAAAATAATTGCAGCTAGCTCCTATTTCCACATTTGAGGCCTAGCGGAGTCTGCATGTGAGAGCGAGTGTTGAAATTAACCATCTCTTCCCATCAGTTAAGCTTCTGTGTTGAATCGGTTGGTCCATACAACTTAAAATATTTTGGGCCTGGAGTAAGATTGCT